>NC_081561.1:107154503-107210555 GCF_022355385.1 Mustela nigripes
TTGACAGAGAGAAATCACAAGCAGATGGAGAGGCAGGCAGAGAGAGGAGAGAGAGAGAGAGAGGGAAGCAGGCTCCCTGCTGAGCAGAGAGCCCGATGTGGGACTCGATCCCAGGACCCTGAGATCATGACCTGAGCCGAAGGCAGCGGCTTAACCCACTGAGCCACCCAGGCGCCCCGAGCATGCAATTCTTGATCTCAGGGTTGCGAGTTCATGCAATTCTTGATCTCAGGGTTGCAAGTTCAATGTAGAGATTATTTAGAAATAAAATCTTAAAAAAAAAAAAAGACATTCAGAAATTAAATTCTTTAAGAAACACCTGTGGGGGTGCCTGGGTGGCTCAGTTGCTTAAGTGTCCTACTGTTGATCATGGTTTAGGTCTTGATTTTGGGGTCATGAGTTTTAAGCTCTGAGTGGGCTCTACTTTGGGCATAAAGGCCCCTCAAGGGAAAGACTATGTTATTTCACTCACTAATGTGTAAAAAAAAAAAAAGAAGAAGAAGAAAAAGAAGAAAGAAAGAGAAAAAGAAAAGAAATACCTATTGAGTTTTCAAGTATACACATACTTTGGCTCAAAAACTAGGAAGACTGATTCATTGGGTCTGGGGTTGGGCACAAGGATCTGTAATTTTTAAAGCCTTAAGTGAGGTTACAATTTTTTTAACTAGGAAATTAAAAGAACCTGTTACCTAAAGGAACATGGCATTCTGGATTTTGTTCTTCAGTGCTATCACTAATGTATTCTCCATTTATTGAACTAGGAAAACTGAGTCAGGGCACCAAGGGAAAGAGTCATTATCAGAGCAGAAAATAGGATTTTCTCAACCAATAATCATTGCCCATTATTTGCAGCCACATAATTGATAATCAAATTCTCTTTCCAAACGTACTATCTTCATCTGCTACAAGCAGGTTGTTGGTGCATGACAAGAGAACAACTGGCATTTATCTTCTCTGTGTCCTTGGGACAAAAGCAAATTCTTTGCGATTGGCCCTGTCTACCTTCATCCATTCCAGAGATACCAGCCAGATTTTTCTATTTCAGCAAGTCAGCTGGACTCTAGGTAGGGCAGAAACATGGATTAGATGGCCCCAACTGGAGCAAGAATGGGGGCAGGGACCCAGGTGTGGCCCTTGGAGAGTCTAGTCAGGCTTTACTGAGGAGTAGCCAGTCAGTGTCAGAGAGATCCAAAAAGTAAGGAATGCATGGGAGTACATAGTCACCAAGAATTCAGAGATAATTAAAACCTGGGGAGCCACTAGCAGCTAGACTTTCAGAGTCTGAAAAGGCATTGAATTAGGGCTCTAATAAACCTAGAAAAGTATCTTAGGTAGATGTCCAAGCAGATTGAAAGTCAGGAAAATTCTGTCACAACAGTCTGTGATTAAAGAACAATTAAGCAGCTTAACTGAATTTCTTTACTAATTTTTTCAACGAAAACATGAATAAGTCTGTTACTGACCCCTTTACATAGGTTGAGAGCAAAACTCAACTGAGAACAAAATCACTTCCTTAGAGCAGCATGCCTCCCGCACAGATTCAGCCAGAACGCCTCACTTCCCAGCCTACAGCACTGAACCACCAAGCCGGAGTACTGGCCAATTTCCTCACTCACACCACATCAGAGCAGGCCTTGGAGTGCAGAGACAGCCATTGCCTCTGACTGGAATGTCCTTGGATTTCCTTTTCTGCCTTCTGAGGTGATGTCTGTGGGTCAATGCCTGCCTTAGAGATTTCCAACCATAGAGAGTGGCCCCTGCCCAAACCTCCTATCCCAGTCAGAGATGAATACCCCCACCCCTCCCCACCTCAAGCAGCGCACCTCAAGGCATTCTCAGGGACAGCGAGGTTGGTCGAGGCTGAGAATCATTGTCTTAGAATGAATATCTGTTACACGTGTATTTGAAAGTCAACAATTCTAACTTCTTCACTTAGGTTGAATTCAAATGAAACTAAATTTAAACAGCATATACAGTGTGGCCATGTTAGTGAGCATATTTCCTCTTCTTTGTGTGTATGCATTAAAATATCTATTCACCGTGATTGTTTCCGAGTGGTGGGATCATGAGTGGTGGGATTATGAGTAATTTTTTTGCATTGATTTTTGTGCTTTTCCATATTGATAGAATTATTTTAACAATGATATTTTTATAAAATGAGTAGTCCTTTTAAAAGAGACTTTATCTATCTTACCTAAAAATATCTACCCAGTCCCACCCAGCCCACTATCCTCTATCACTTCATGATATTGGTTTTCTTTATAGCTCTTACCACAGTTTGTAGTTATATACTTATTCATTCATTTGTTCATTTTCTGTCTCCTCTTGACCTTAAACTCCTCAAGGGAAGGACTATGTTATTTCACTCACTAATACGTACACAAAACCTAGCTTTGGGCCTGGCACAGAGCAGCTGCTTGATGGAGGCCTGGCACAGAGCAGCTGCTCTGAAGTATTTGTTGCCTGACAGATGGGTAGACAAACATGTGATATAGTAGAAGGGGGTCCAGCATGACTTGAGGGAAAAAGAAGAGACTGAATACTGATAGAGAAGATCAAAGAAGGCATCCCAGAGAAGGAGACACATGAACTAAGTCTGGAGCATTGAACAGGATTCCAGGCAGCAAAGAAGGAAAGCTCTCTAGGTGGGGAGACTATCCAGAGTGAGGGTACAGAAACATGCAAGGATATAAATGTTTGTGAAACAGAATCTGCGTGTGGCCAGAAGGTAGGCAGAATCATATGGGGAAAAAAAAAAAATGAGACAGGAGGGTTGGGTTGGAGCCCACTGTAAAGAGCTTGGAATCCCTATTAAGTAGTGGGGACTTTAATTTACAAGGCAACCTTAGAACGTAAGGGCAAAAGAAAAGGAGGGCAAAGGACAAAAAGTCTAAGAAATACCTTGTGGAAAGACGAAGATGGGAAATGAGTTCAAACAGAGCAGCTGGAGTTGAGGAAAACCAGGAGAAAAAAGTGTGGTGGGAGGCAAGGAAAAAGTGTTTTAAGAAGGAAGAGGCTCAGAGTGTCAGATGCTGCAAAGAGAGAAAAACAATAGAGTTTGGCACATACACAGATTAGCAATGACTGTAAAAAGACTCAATACAGTGGAGAAGGGGATACAGGAATATGATTATAAGGAGAGTTTCTGTAAACTTATTTTTTTAAAGATTGTTATTTATTTATTTGACAGAGAGATCACAAGTAGGAGAGAGGCAGGCAGAGAGAGAGGAAGGGAAGCAGGCTCCCTGCTGAGCAGAGAGCCCGATGTGGGGCTCGATCCCAGGACCCTGGGATCATGACCTGAGCCGAAGGCAGAGGCTTTAACCCACTGAGCCACCCAGGCGCCCCTCTGTAAATTTATTTTGAAGTTATTGTGGATTTGCAGAAAAGTAGGAAAGTAGAACAGAGTTTCCATATACCCTTCACTCACCTCCTGCTAATGTTAACATCTTGCATAACCAGAATACAATGATCAAATCCAAGAAATTAACATAGGCACCATACTATTGACGAAAGTACAGATTTTATTTGGATTTTACCAGTTTTCCACTACTGTTCTTTTCCTGTTTGGGGATCAAACCCAAGAACCCCACTTTGCGGTTAACTGTGTGTCTCCTTATTCTTCTCCCATCTGTGATGGTTTCTCATCTCTCCTTGTCTTTCATGACCTTGAACTTTTTTAAAAGAATTGGTCAGTTATTTTGTAGGTTTTCCCTCAATTTGCACTTGATGATTTCTCAAGATTAGATTGAGATTATTATGCATTTCTGATCTGTCTTGGCTTGTCATTTTGGGGGGCTTTGATGTTGATAACACGTTATTCCTGGTTCAAAGTTATGACTTTTCCCTTTATAATGAGTAGGTGTCTTTGAGCAAATTCTTCTTGATGATGTAAACATCCTATTTTTTCCTCAAACTTCTGCCTACCAATTTTAGCATCCAGCATCCTACAATTATTACTGTGGTGATAACTTGCTATTTTTCTCATTCTTTCCCTTTTTATTAATTGGGAGTCTGCCATAAGGAAAAACTATATTGTGTCCTCATTTGCTCATACAGTTAAGCATTTATATCAGCAAGGATTCATGGATATTTATATTATGGGTTTAATCCATTATCTTGCTATTTAAGTTGTTCAAATTGCTCCAAATTTGCTCACTGGGAATTCTTTTAGGTTGCTTCTGTACTTTGCAACTCCATCAGGTGAAGTTCCTCAGTTAGAGATTTGATTTCAGCTTTTCAAATAAAATCAGCCTTGTAGAAAGATTGTGCTACAATACTCTACCCTCACAAAAACTCTCCACTCATTTCCTCCTCAAACCTTGGAAGAGATTGATTAGGAGGCTTGGATAATGTCAAAAGCTGTTATAAAGTAGCCAGTAAGGTTTTAAATTATTTGTTGTCACCTTACAGGTGAGTATGAGAGCAGGTATGAGAAGAAGCACATTCTCCTAGAGCAAATGCCAGAATCACCTGTGGGGGGGGGGGGGGCCCAACCACACCATCTCCTTCCAAGTAGTGGTGAACCACTGTCACTAATGGGTATCACACAGTCCTTCAAGTCAGCTGTTATGGGGAAAACATAGAGGTAGGGAAACACTAATATAGGAAGTTCTGGAAATGAGAACACAGCTGTTTGTCAACCCCCCCCCCCCAACCTGCCTTTGGCCATCAATGTATTGTCCTTTTATAACATAATTTTAATCTACAACTCTCTTGAATTCCCAGGCTCATCAAACTTCCAAAGGCACAACTCTGAAAGGCAAAGGGGCCATCTGGAACTCAAATGGGCCTGTGTGGGGATCTAGGAGGATTTCAGAGATTTTAATGTTCCTGGTGAGGGGCTAAGCATCAGCCTTCAGGAAGGTCTCCTCCACCCCCAAATTTCACCACAAATTGCTGCTTCCCATTTTTACATTGGAACTGCTCATGCTAAAAGGTAAAAGTATATTATTTCTCTTCTAAAATATAATCAAAGACTTACTGGTATATGGAATAAAAGAGTCTGAAAACTTCAAAGGTTGATGCAACTGGAGGTACCCTTAGGGAAACTGTGGAATTGATAACAAAATTTCCTCAAAGATATGGGGTAGAATTCTTTGAGAGGAAGGTTTGTGAAATGTTCAGAGAGAAAGCCCATACACCCGCCCAACTTCAGTGTTTCTCTACCACTCCTTTACCTTCTCTTCCCTTCATGCTCCTAAGGGGGTAGGGAGGACAGATTAGGGCAGCAAAGTTGTCCAGCTACAACCCCTCTCCTCCAGCAAACAATGGATAGGTGGAGGGACACTATCCTTCAAAGCTCTGGAGCTGAGTAAGACTTGGGGATGTCATGTACAGTACGGTGACTTTTAACAATACCATATTAACAATATGGTATTTAACATTATAATATGGTAGTTAACAATACCATATTATATAGCTGAGAGAGTGGATCTTAAAAGATTTCATCACATAAAAAAAAATTGTAACTCTGTGAGGTGATGGATGTTAACCTGGGGCAATGATTTCACATATAATATATGATATATAAGCATACACAATATATTTATGATATATAAGCATATATCAAATCATTATGTTGTGTACCTTGAACGAATACAATGTTATATGTCAATTATATCTCAGTAAAAGTTGGGGCGGGAACAAACACATTAAGAGCATAGTAGTTTTCAACAATATCTCCTAAATAAACTAATTTAAAATTCAATTTTATGTTTCAAAAAAAGAGAAGGCCAGGATCCCCAGTCCCAATTTATCTCTACGGTAAACTGGGCCCAGAACTCTCTGAAATCTTAAGTAAGTTATTCTCACCATCCTACCCAAATTCAGCTCTCAAAATCAAGTAAAAAAACACATGAGTAAATGAGTCCACAGAGATGAAAAAAATATTCTGTGGCCCTTTTTCCAACCACCGGAGAGAAAATGGACTTGACAGAATGAACTTATGAAGGCACTTAGAAATATTTTTATGTTCACTAATGTAAAATGATAAAGACAGTGAACCAAATGAAGATAATGTTAATGGAATATCATACATCTTAAATCATATAACAATTTACTATATAATTAATTCTATTTCCGTTCTTTATCTTGCTAAACATTTTTCAGGATCTCTCTTTCCTGAATGTTCAATAGATGTGTTTGTGTATGCTTTGTTGTAGACAGCAACCAATCTTTTTTGTGTTTTTTTAAAAATCTTGCCTTCTATCCTACTGCTTCCTAACCTTTCACCTCATGGCATACAGGAAATCAAATGGGATGAACAGACAGGTATTTCGAGATGTCCATATGAGCCATGATTTTTTTTTTAAAGATTTATTTATTTGTCAGAGAGAGAGCGAACAAGAGTGAGCACAGGCAGACACAGTGGAAGGCAGAAGCAGAAGCAGGATGGATGTTAACCTGGGGCAATGATTTCAGGCAGAAGCAGAAGCAGGCTCCCTGCGGAGCAAGGAGCCCGATGTGGGACTCGATCCCAGGACGCTGGGATCATGACCTGAGCCGAAGGCAGCTGCTTAATCAACTGAGCCACCCAGGCATCCCATATGAACCATGATTTTAAATAAGTAAATAAATAAATAAATAAATAAATAAAAGATGTCAAACTCCTCATCAAGTCTTTTTAATGACAGTCTCTTACAATTCTGGATAGTCCTTACCAGATGAAAACATTGTGCATGTTGGGAATAAAAGAATTTTCAAGCCACTATTTCACAAGCATTCAAAACTTTATAATAGTATAAACTCTATATAAAGAACCGGTGGCTTTTCCTTTTCTTTCATGGACTGTTGTCATGTTGAAATTCATGTAATAATGTGAATAGATGTTGAGCTTTAACTTTAGCTCATCCAATATCTCTGAATAATGTTGAAGCTATAATTTGCTGAGTGCCCATGCATTAAAACTGTCACCCTGCAGCTAGCTGAATGTCACTAAAAGGGCACATGAGAGGCAAATGAACAGAAGGATGGCATCAAGATGAAGACAAATGTACCCCATCAGCTAGACCCATCCTGCCAGGCATCCCTGGAAAAGCACACAGGCTCGCCGACCTCGCCCTCCAACTCCTCCAAACACTCAGTGTACCATTTGTCCACGAGGTGCGGTGTCTCTGCCTCTGACCTATGAACTAGAGGAGGGAGCAGAGGGGAGAGGCCCCTCTTGGCCAGGCTCAGTTTCACAATGCCGTGCTGAGCCCTTTTGTCTTCAGCTTCAGGAACCACGGGGCACACCTTCAGAGTTTACTCTAAGTAGATGTCTTCCACATCACAGTGTGGTAACAGAGACACAGTCACTAGAGTAACTATAATTTAATTTAAATAGTTAAGAAATTCTCTCCCTGGGGGCTCCTGGGTGACTCAGTCGGTTTGGCTCAGGTCATAATTTTACAGTCTGGGATTGAGCCTCACATTGGGTCTTCTCCCTCTCCTTCTGCCCCTCCCCTCTGCTTGTGCTCATTCTGTCTTTGTCTCTCCTCTCTCTCTCAAATAAATAAATAAGATCTTTTTTTTTTTAAGATTTTATTTACTTATTTGACAGAGAAAGATCACAAGTAGGCAGAGAGGCAGGCAGAGAGAAAGGAAGAAGCAGGCTCCCTGCTGAGCAGAGAGCCCAATTCAGGGCTTGATCCCAGGACCCTGGGATCATGACCTGAGCTGAAGGCAGAGGCTTTAACCCACTGAGCCACCCAGGCACCCCAATAAATAAGATCTTTAAAAAAAAAAGAAATTGTCTCCCTAATACTCAAAGTTAAGTCTTTAGTTTCTCTCACCATAACTTCAACCCGAGCATCTGCCAGCACCTCCTTCCTTATCCACATGCCCATCCCACTTCCTCCATCTTCACAAAGCACAGGTGCATTTCTAGGTCAAGCCCAGGTTTCCTTTCTTTCTCTCCTTTCATCCCTCGCAAACCGTCTTGGGCAAACCACTACTTCTGCTTTGCCTCCCAGTTCCCCTCTGTTTCCCAGACCTAGCCCTGATGCCTCCTTTTTCTAGTGATCCCCAACAGGAGTTGCAATTGAGAAAAAGGTATGTGTAAGGAAATCTGTACATGGTGAAATTCTACTTAATGTCAACTTACTTTAGAATCAATTACTGTTACAGATAATTTACAACTGAATAAGGGATCACTTTGTGATCAAGAGCACTTGGAGAAAATGGATATAGTTTGCTTCCCAGCTTTACTCCCCTACTTTTCTGCAAACATTTCATTCATGGAAATGGCTTTAAAACAGCAGAATATCTTCATTAGAAACATTCTCCCCAACTTTCAGTTACGTGCCAAACTCCCTGGCTGCTTCTTCAGAGGCTCCTCCCTGACCCCCATTTCCCTCACTCTCTTCCCAAAACCTCGGTTTGCAAGTCCTTCAGATGAGTAAGCTCTGGAAGTCAGGTTCAACAGGCAAGTACTTATCGGAGCATGCGTTTCTCTAGGGTTCCTGAGCGAAATTCATTTAAAAAATTCAACTGTTATTTCCTTTTTATGTCTCCCATGTTGAAGTTTGATGCAATAATTAATTTCTCTCTTTGCTTCAAGCAAACTCAGACTTGGCTTTAGTTCTTTGTGAAAACAACATTTAATATTTACAATTCCATATGCTACCCAGTTTCGAATAGGAGAATATGGAAATCCTACTTGGGTTTCAGAAGAAATAAATCACTTTGTTTCTCCTAATGAAGTTCAAAAAGAAAGTGTCTGAAGGAGGTGTTGAATGAATCAAAAACAAAAACAAAAACAGAATGTCATAATGGTAAAACTGAAGCTCTAGCTTCAGACAAAACATCAGTGGACAGTTCATAGTTCAGATTTCATTTCTTTTACTAACATGACATTTCACCCTGAGCAAATCTCCAAGAGAGTGCCGATTCAGGACCCAAGGAAAAATAGGTTCTTTGCAGTTAAACACTTCACACCTTGAGAGGAAATTGGAATTTGAAAGAAACAGCACAAAACTGGATATGGGGAGACCCAGGGTTCCATACATTCTCAGTCCCTGTACAACCAAAGTTCTTTGTGCCTCCATTTATTCAATTGTCAGATGGAGACAATGCCACCTGCCCTGACTTGCAGTCCACAAAGGGCTGAGTCAGACACACCGACATGAGGCACAGAAAGCTTTGAGAAAGTAAAAGTGCTGTACTGATGTCAGGTGGTTTGACATTGATTAACTTTTTATCAAGTGAAGGGACCTCTCTGGACCTCTTGAGGTTTGTGGTCCTCACCAACTTCTTCATGTCAGCTTCATGGTCATTTACATGTGTATTCTCTGGTTTTACCTTCCTGTTGGACCAGATTATGGGCAGCTCTTCTAGTTTCCGCATAGGTGTTAAAAGCAAAATCAAACTATTTGGGGGAATATTTTCTCCAGAAGCCTCCCAAACCTATAAGAATATTAGGAATCAACATTTGGGATCTCAGATTGGAATTGGAGACATGTGGAATCTAAGATTTTCACCAGTTTAGGACATTATCTCCCACAGTCATATTAAGATAAAGAGGTCATGGTCGTGGCTAGTATGGAAAGTTGCACAGTGTGTGGACTGCACAAAGGGGTTAAGAGCTGACTGATATCTATTTTTCTGTGCCATTTAGTTCTGAAGCCATTGACTTAAGGTGCTCTGCCTGCCCAGAGAGGGCATTTTCATCCATTTGCACAAAGGCTCCAGAATGGCTAGAGGTCTTCACTTTGGGTGATTACTTGGATTCCGGCAATGGTGGAGGAAGAGGTGGCAGCGTGTAGAGCCATGACTTTTTCCTCTCTGCTTTAATCCAGGTCAGCCACCTCTGAGGCTGCAAACTCCTCCAGCACCCCTTCTTGTCTCTCCCCCGTCCCTCTCACACGTTTTTCCTGCCCCAGCTTTTTCTACTCCCTCCATTCTTCTTTCTCTTCCCTTCCCTGGGTCTCTTTCCCCCTCATTGTTTGCTGCCCTTTCCTTCTGCTCCCAGGAGACAGACTGAGTCGCAGGAACCATCCTTGTTCCCTGGCCTCCTCGTTGAGCTCTCATCATCAGTGGCATCCCCATCATTACTTAGAAGTTATGGCTCCAGGATCCTTGCTGCAACTACAGAGAAGCAGAAGTCTAGCTTTTTTGTTTTATCCTTTCGTCATTCCGCCTGACACCCCTCTCTCCCTAGTAACCAGGGTCCATGACCTGAGCAGACAGACCTGGTGGTCTGTTTATCTTATCTCTCAGGTTAATGGTCAACTATGTGGCCTCCGTCAGATGTGTAGTCATGGGGGGAAGAAAAAAGATACCCAGGAGACTGTGTCTTAGTCCTAAGGAAAGAATCCCCAAATGGTAGGATTTCAGGCAGCTTTCTGGCTGAGGTAGATGGTAGAGATTTTTTTGGGTAGAATAATCGCTCAAACACATGCTCGTTCTACCTCTTTCTTTTAGGAATTTTTCACAGATAGGCTTGAAACAAAATGCCCAGCCCCCATGCCTGCCTCTCTTCTGCCTCGCTGCTTTTATGGTTGAGATTGTAATCTGTTCTCTAGAGAGCTCATATCAGGGCTTTGAACTCGACCGTCGCACAAGACATTATCATTGTCTCAGCCAGGCTGGCCCAGAATCCATGGTTGGCGGTCCAGCATCTCTTCATCACACCCTCACACACTCCTGAGCAATCCTAGACGCCCCTGTGCTTTTGGCCTCGCCCACCCCTGACGACCCTCAAGCCTGTACCTCAGGGCTGGAGTCCTTTCCTGAGCTCCATGTCACTGTACAGGCTGCCTATCAGACAAGTTCACCTGATATTCCTTAGACGCCTTAACTCACGGGCCCCAGACGGAATGTCATTCCCGCCCCTGCTGCCATGCAAACCTTTTCCATTTCCTGGTTATTAACCCAGTCATCCACCAGCCACCCAAAGAGCCAGGAGCGGCACCCACAATTAGCTCCTCATTTCCTCCTAATTCCTCCCAACTCCATCTCGTTCTTTTACTCTCATCCTCACGGCCAGCGGACTAGCACCGTCTCAAGCCAAGACAATTGCAAATTTGTAATCCTGGGTCCAGCCTCTCACTTTGCTTACTCCCAAAATGATTTTTCCAAAATGGAAAGCTAACCATATTAATTCTTTAATAATACCTTTTCCATTCAAGTACTCCTAAGGCAAGCTCGCAGCAGGTGTGGGAGGGGTCAGAAGAGCAGGGTCTGAAGGGCCCCACTCTCTGCACAAAGCATTTTTTTTTTTACTTTGATTTTTACAATTTCACATTCTATTCTATAATGTGTTCGTCTTTGTTTTAAAATCAAAATAATATTTCCCCAAAGCTTCAAGCAAAAATTGATCTTGCAGAAAAGGGTGTTTTATCCTGCAGCCTCTGGAACCCTCAGGCCCTCTAGTTTGAGAAGCTGCTGTCCTAGCTGGAGTGCACTTTCTCTGCATGTTACACCAGGACTTTGACAAGTGTCTGTTTGTCTCTGCGGTTGCAGGACTTATCCATCTCCCTGTGATCCAGTCACACTGAACTTCTTGCAATTCTGTGAGCGTCACACCTGTTCCCATCTCAGGATGTTTACTTTTACTGTTTTCCTCCAACTAGACTGAGCCCCTCCCCCATCTCTCTGCTTAACTCTTAGGCCCAACTCCAGTATCATCTGCCCTGTGAAGCTGTCCATGAAAAACCCTACCAGGCAGAGTTAACCATCCCTGTTTTGTGCCACCAAAGTCCCACACCTCTCCCATAGCATGTATCCCATTAGATTGTAATTCTTTGCTTATGTCTTTCTTCCCCAGTGGACTGTGGATTGCTGCAGAGCAAGTCTCTGTCTAATTCATTTTGACCTTCCCAAGCCCAGCATCATGCCTGGCCCATGCCCAGATGGGAAGTGAATATAGCCAAGATGTTTCGTCCTAATGTTCTCCAGGGTTGATCTGATTGATCTGAATGACCATAAGAATGTCTCCTCCCCGTCTGTCAATTAGATGATCCCAGATGGACAAGGACACTCTGATCAAGGGCAGGTCAGTAGCTTTCCTCTCCTGCGGAATTCCCCGACGAGATCTCCAGATCTGACACATGGTAGATTCTCAGTGAATATCTATTAAATATCTGTATGAACTAATGATCAGCTCCACTGTTCTCTTGAATTAAACTACATTGTATTTTCTCCATCTTATCTTTCCAGGAATCCTGATATCCCTGATATCTCCCATAATGTAACAACATGCCAGCACTTACTAGACACTAAATAAATGTATAATAAATGAACGAATGAACAAATGGAGTAATATCTTCATGTGTTTTTCTAAAAAGTACATGCACTCATTTTAATTTTTTATCCTGCTACCCGGTGTGTTTACCAACCTGTTAGGAACTAGTTTTTCATTTAGAAGTGGAATCTTGACAAATTAGTGATAACTGAAATTATTCTGAAACCTTTATCTGTGACCAGTGTGATTTTTTCTTTTTAATTTCAGGCTCCTTTAGGAGAGAATTTTTGAGTGTCTTTGATCTCTTCCAGAGCTAATATAATTTAAGGTATAAGGCCATGAGCCTCAGAGGAAGGGCCATCTCTGTTTTTAAGTATAAATACTTAATAAATGTGACACCGCTCTTAAGCATTTGGATACAAAAACATAAAATGCTACTAAAGTAAAAAGCTTGGCACCCCATCTAGCCCACAGTGAGGGCTCAGTGAGTACTTTGCTCATCATTTATTCATTCCCTTCTAGGCTTGAATGTGGACTGTAAGAGCCAATGTTGGTGGATTATCAAAGCAGTGCTCAATTTTTATTGAGGACAACAATGCCCTTTCCTTAACCACCATTCAGTTGTAACATTGTTGCCAAGGACTAATAAAATGTACTCTTTTTTTAGCTAGGTATAAGCCAAGTGGATTGGATCTTCAGGTTGGAAAGGATTTTGTCTTGCTCAAAACTTACAGCAGTGTTTTTTAATTCTTTTTCCCTAATTTTGCACATTTCTCTCAGTAGAAAGTATCTGATCAAACGTCCTCAATTTATGCAGAATTATTTATTTATAAATTTTATACATTTAGTACCATTCTGCTATATATATACTTTTATAAAAGTCATCAAAGGAGTGATATAAAAATGAATAGCAATGGAGGTTCTTGTGTTTTCTTTCCTCAAACCAACAGATTGTTTTATAACTAGCCCACTGGCTAAAGGAAGTACTTCTGGATCTTACGAGAAGGATCTTGGCAAGATCAGTGTTCTCCAGGGTCACTGAGTGAATGGCACCCTGGCTCACCCATTGGCTCCCTCCCTTCAATGAATCTTATCAAAAGTACCTGGCTTAAACCCTTAAGAAAAAATTAGAATCCAATGACAGAATGATGTTTTAAAAGGCTTTATTTCCAGAGGAACCAGCTTTTTATGTTCATGCTAAATGCAGTACTTCATTCCAAATGAAAAGAACTAGACTTCTGATTATAGTAGAATAACAAGAAAGGCAATAAAGCTGCAGTACATCCCCGAAGCACACCAAAAGGAGTATGGTAAGGAAAAAGGGGGTTTTATCTCACAAGGCCATAAACACTGAAAAATTAACTTTTCACTCCAGGAAATCAGCAGTCATCAACATGCTCTTTTGCAAAACATTTAAGATTTGTGATAATAACAAGTACTGCAGTGGCATTCCGTGTGGTTCTCCACTTTGGCATTTCCCATCACTGTGGCCTAAAAGGAAAGTGAGAAAAAAGATGGACGGACGGATGGATGGATGGACGGATGGAGGGACAAAACTGAAAAATGTTAAATAACACTGTCTGTAGGCAGCTGGATTAAAGAGATGCTTGTTCTGATTGCACATTCTCTATTTCAGCTATTTCACTCTAAAAGTTTGGGTTTGCCCTGTGTACAAATGTTATACTTTCTTCTAACCCACCCCTCATCACCTCCACAGCTGTTCCTTGCATTCTGAATAAGTCCAGCTTGTCCCCACAGGTTATTTTTGATGTAAAGGGATGAATCCATGTACCAATGTCAAGCAAAGGATGGGTCATTAGACACTTCTGACATGAAACCCCATGGATGTGTTCTGGGGACATTTCTCAAGTTGCCAGTTAGAAAACTTCTGGGGCCCTCTAAGTTCTCACCTTGGTAAACGCTTTGGCCACACAGCATGTGGCTTCTGAAGTGATGTTCTTTGGGACCAACATCGTCTTCTTGGACCTTGCTGGAGTGGGATATGCTCTGGAGAAGCAACAGCCCATGCATTGAAAAATTGGGGCACCAAACTTGGAGAAGTATTTGTTTTCCTTTAGCTTGCATTCTGGGCAACCTACCACCAAAAAAGACAAAGAGTAAAATAATCCAAGAATGACTCAAAAAGAAATAGCTCAAGGGGTGGAACATGTGACTCTTGATCTTGGGATTGTATGTTCAAACCCCACCCTGGGCATAAAGCTTTTTTTTTTAATTGAAAAATAAATTTTTTTAAAGATTTTATTTATTTCTCAGAGAGAGAGGGAGAGAGAGTGAGCACAGGCAGACAGAATGGCAGGCAGAGGCTGTGGGAGAAGCAGGCTCCCTGCTGAGCAAGGAGCCTGATGTGGGACTCGATCCCAGGACGCTGGGATCATGACCCGAGCCAAAGGCAGCTGCTCAACCAACTGAGCCACCCAGGCGACCCAAAAAATAAAATTTTTTAAAAAGAACCTGAATTTTCCCTGATTATGAGACGGTAAATATTCTTTTTCCATTGGAAATAGAAGGAAAGTAATAAATGTTTTTTGGCTGTTCACTTTCAAGCATAGTATCTATTTGTACTGATTGTATTTATTTTCATGGGAAATAATTTTTGCAGATGCATGAGAGATCTCAACAGTCATAGTTTCTCACATAAACATAAAAAAAAAAAAAAAAGGAGTCGTTTCTGTCTCTTCAACCATGGATTCTCTATCAGTGTTAATAGCATGCCTATAGGAAGCACAAAACTTGACAGATGAAACACCATGCTCATCTGAAAGGAGAATTTTGCCCAGAGGCAAAACAGTTTCCCCTTTAGAACATGCTATTGTTTTTTTCCCCGCCATGGAAATTCCAAATATTGACAGAGAAAAATAAGTCAGAATTAAGAAAACTTGGTGAATGGAGAGCCCTGATATCAGATGGGGAGCATCCACATTGGAGAACTGGGATTAAAATATTACCAATTGTCTAAGAAAAACCATAACCAAGAGTAGCTCACAGTTTCATCACATACAGAATTATATCAGCTACTCTATGAGATTTTTCAAACAATACAGCAAAACAAATGTACTGCATAAAATGGTGTTGTTTTTCTCCTTTGTTAACTGATGTGAAAATTCATCTACAGAGGAAATGTTAAGATCTTCTCAAATCTTCTGGGAAAAATGTAAAAAAAAATCGAGCTGACTATATAAGGAGCATTTTCTACTTATAAAACTCAGATAAGGAATAATAAGGAATTTATTTCAGATGAAAATGTATATGCTGCTATTTAAGTGGACATGTTAGATAAATTTTCACTATACATTATCTGAATCTAATTTAACTTTATGTGTATAGTTCAAAAGTGTCTGGATATGTACCCAGCAGCAAAGATTTATCACATTTGAAAAGGAAGTAGAAATGAAATTAATGGAGTTATTGATGTACATCTAGAAATGTGTGTTTTTCTTATTACTGCAAATCCGTTCGGTCACATACTTTGTATTGTAAACTCTCCTTCAGGAAAGGAATGGAGAATATGCAGAAACACAGACAATGTGGCCAGAATGACAGCTGCATATTTTCTGTAGTAATCCATGGCTCTCCTGCAAAACAGAAAAGGAAAACAAAGTTACTCTAAAATTGGCTTACCAGTCATAAAAACAACTAGTAGTTTTAACAGTACTACTAGTAATACTCATCAGTGTCTTGACCCCTCAGCTTATAGCTCCAAACACTCTCTGGAGCCATGTAAATAGGAAAATAATTTTTCCTTAGGAAAGAGCTAGGAAATCGAATCCTTCCATCTCAAATATAAATCAATAGAATTGGACTTGATGCAAATAAAAAATTCTCTTTTTAAATACATCATGCTGCTAAGCCTCAGTGTTCTTAACTGTAAGACATGAAACTTGAACTAGATAATGTCTAAGAAGACAGAGAAGGCAAAAGAGAGAGATAAGCTCATATAAAATAGATAAGCTTATATGTGATATATAAAATGTATAAGCATTTGAGTTCATCCTTCCCATTCCTACACTGCCAGGTGGGAGAACAGAAGGAAAGGATAATGGGGCACCTGGGTGGCTCAGTGGGTTAAAGCCTCTGCCTCCGGCTCGGGTCATGGTCCCAGGGTCCTGGGATCGAGCCCCGCATCGGGCTCTCTCTGAGTCGGGGGAGCCTGCTTCCCCCCTCTCTCTGCCTACCTCTCTGACTACTTATGATCTCTGTCTGTCAAATAAATAAATAAAATCTTTATTTAAAAAAAAGAAGGAAAGGATAATGTCTTTCCTGCTTTTTTTATTAAGATTTATTTTATTTATTTGAGAGAGCAGGAGAGGGGAGGGGTCAGAGGGAAAAGCAGACTCTCTGCTGAACCTGGACCCTGATGTGGGACTCTATGTGGGACTCAATCCAGGGTCTCTAGGATCATGACTTGAGCCGAAAGCAGTTGCTTGACCAATTGAGCCACTCAAGTGTCCCTCTTTCCCGCTTTATATTCACTGTTAGTAGTGAGCTCTAAGGTTCATTATCAGCGTGCAACAGTAAATGCTAACCCAGCAATGTGGCAAGAGCAGACAGCAGAGAATGTTTATCAAAGTTTTCCTAAATGCATTTCTTGAGTTATTTAGACCTGTAGATACAGCTTTACCTAAGCATTTTGAGTGCATAAGATCAGGCCAGCCATTGTCAGCTGAATGATTGACCATATCCAGCATTGACCTTACCGCACCTGAGAATGGGCAAACAGGGAATTGGATTGTATCCCTACATTTCCTACAAAAACCTCAAATAAGATACAGTGGGTAAGTTTTATTCCTATTTTTTTAAGTGAAAGTGTTATGGATTACTCATGTTCAAACCATGAGAGATAAGATAAACAGAGCATCAATTACCAATAAAAAGATAATTCAGAACATTTAAAGGAGAATTAGCACCAACTTTACAGAAACTCTTTTAGAAAATAGAGGAGGAGAAATAGTTTCCAACTCATTTTATGAATCCACCATTACCCTGACACAAAAACTAGACCAATTCAGTATGAAAGAAAGAAAGAACCAAGAAAGAAAGAAAGAACACAAGAAAGAAAATGAAAGACCGGTATACCTCATGAAATTAGATGCAAAAATCCTAAACAAAATAATAGCAGATCAAACTCAGCAATGTATAAGAAGCTTTATATATGACCTACTGGGAATAATTCACATATGCAAGGTCTGTTCAATATTTGAATATCATTTAATGTAATCTACCATATCAGTAAGGTAAAGAAGAAAAAAAAAATGATTTGATATATCAGTTGACAACATTCAATACTTTTTCATAATAAAAAGTTGCCACAAACAAGAGTCAAAAGTTTTCTCAACTTGATAAAGAGCATTTACAAAAAACCTGCAGCTGACATCATACTTAATGATGAAAAAATGAATGTTTCCCCCCAAGATCATCAACATGGCAAGGATGTCCACTCTTACCTGTTATTCCGTATAGTCCTGGAAGTTCTAGCCAGTGTAAAATGGCAAGACAAAGAAATTAAAGACACACAAAATAAAAGGGGTGAAATAAAATTATCATATATGTAGATGACAGGATCATCTATGTTTTTTTAAAAAAAAGGAACCTACAGCCAAGGTCCTGGAACTAATTAGTGAGCTCAACAAGATTGCATGTTGTAAGATCAACACACAAAAATGAACTGCATTTCCTCATCCTCAAAAACAATAATGTGAAAACAAATTTAAAACACAATGCCATTTACAATTGCTGCAAAGAAAATAAAATACTTAATCTACCAACATATATACAGGACTCCTTTGCTGAAAATTACAAAAAAAAAAACCTGATGAAATAAATTAAACCTAAATAAATGGAGAGACATATCAGGCTCATGAACTAGAAGACTCAACATGGTAAAGGTGTCAGTTGTTTCCAAATTGATCTTTTTTATTGAATGAAATGCCTATCCAAACCCCAGAACAGCTTTTATAGACAGAGACAAGATTATTATTGAAAGGCAAAAGATCTAGAATAGCTAAAACAATTTAAGAAAGAAAGTGGGAGGAATCGCTGTTCTAGTGTTAGGACTTACTATACAGCAACAGTAATCAAAGCTGAGTGATATTGGCAACGGGATAGATACATAGACCAGAAGAACAAAATAGAGATCCCAGAAATAGACCTACACAAACATAACCAGCTGGCTTTTGACAAAGATGCCAAAACAATTTAACAGGAATTCAACCTTTTCAACAATGGCTGCCAGTACATTTGGACATCCATAGGCAAACAAACAAACAAAAATTAAATACAAATCTCATACCTTGCATGAAAATCATTGAAAATGAATTATAGACAAATGTAAAATGAGAAACTATAAAATTTCTAGAAAAAAAAATGGGGGGACCAAGGACTAGGTTAAGAGTTTTTAGAATTAACAACAGAACGTGACACATAAAAGAAAAATTAATAAATTGGACCACATCTAAATTATGGGTTAATGCTTTGTCAAGAAGATAAAAATACAAGGTAGACACCTGAAGAAAATATTTGCAAGCCACATATCCAACAAAGTGTTAGTATCTAGAATAGACAATAAGCTCTCAAAATTCAATAGAAAAAAATATCTAATTAGAAAATGGCTGTTGCAGGGGCACTTGGGTGGCTCAGTCTTTTAGGTGACTGACTTTTGGTTTCTGCTCAGGTCATGGCCTCAGGGTCGTGAGATTGATCCCTAAGTCAGTCTCTGCGTTCAGCAGGGAATCTGCTTAAGCTACTCTCTCTCCCTCTTGCCTGCCCCTCCCCGCTCAAATAAATAAAGAAAATAGTTTTAAAAGAGAGAGAGAAGAAAATATGTTTTGCAGCAGAAAGGATATACAGATGGCAAATACATACATGGAAAGCATTTAACAGCATCAACATTTAGTAACATGCAAATTAAAACTACAGCAAAATAGTATATATCCATCAGAATAGCTAAAACAAAATATAATGATAATACCAAACACTGGTATGGATGCAGAGAAATAGGATAATTCAAACATTGCTGGGGGAAAATAAAATGAAAAACCATTTGAGAGCTTCTTTTTTTTAAAAAAAGGATTTTATTTATTTGAGAGAGAGAGAGAGTGGGCACATGAGAGAGAGAAAGAGAAAGCATCAGCCAGGGGAGGGGCAGAGAAGCAGACTCCCCACTGGATAGAAAGCCTGATGTGGAGCTTGATACCAGAACCTTGGGATCATGACCTGAGCCAAAGGCAGATGCTTAACCGACTGAGCCACCCTGGTGCCCCATTTGGGAGTTTCTTATAAAACCGACCATATAACCCAACAGTTGTACTCAGGCATTTATCTCAAAAAAACGAAAATTATGTTCATACAAAACTTATATACAGAGAGGTTCAGAGCAGCTTTATTTATAAGAGACAAAAACTGGAAATAGCCCAAACGCTTTCAGTAGACAGATAGTTATACAAGCAATGGTATATCCACATGAGCTAATACTATGTAGCAATATAAAGGAATACATTATTGATATCCATGCAAAGCAGATGGAGCTCAAGAGTATTGTGTTGAGTGAAGGTTGCATGCTGTATGATTCCATTTATATAACACTCTATATAATATAATAAAATTAGAGAGATGCTGAATAAATTAGCAGTTTTAAGGAGTTAGTGTCGGGGAGGGAACTGAGGGGGGGATAAGACTGGCTATAAAGGGAGCCACGTGGTGATGGAACAGTTCTGGATCTCGATTGCCATAGTTGTCATACTAATGTACACACGGGATAAAATTGCATGGAACTACACACACATTCACACACACGAGCACACACACACATACAATACCAGTGAAATCTGACTAAGCTCTGTGGGTTGTACCAATGTCAATTTCCTGGTTTTCACATCATACTACAACTAGTCACAGTATTATCTTCGGGAGAAACTGGCTAAAGTATACCCAGGTCTTCTCTGTACATATTTTTGCAACTTCTTCTAAATCTATAATTTTTCAGGCGCCTGGGTGGCTCAGTGGGTTAAAGCCTCTGCCTTCAGCTCAGGTCATGATCTCAGGGTCCTGGGATCAAGTCCAGCATCTGGCTCTCTGCTCAGCAGGGAGCCTGCTTCTCTCTCTTTCTCTCTCTGCCTACTTGTGATCTCTCTCTGTCAAATAAATAAATAAAATCTTTTTAAAAAAAAGAATTTTAAAAATCTATAATTTTTCAAAACAGGGATTTTTTTTAAGGGCATTCTAAAATGAGGTTTAAAATTGCATGAGTCAAAATTTGTGGTTATTTTTCGTGCAGATTGACAGAATGAGACCATATTTTGGCCAAAGGTTTATATCTACCTATACATCTTTTAAGAAAAAAATTGTCAGCAGAACTAACAGTTCATAATACAGAAAAACAAACTGTATGAATATAAGTAAGGCTAAAGCAGAGGTATGTTATTATTTCTCCCTGATGTATGTACTTGTACATAAGTAATTATGGGTTTTATTTATCTCTGTACCTAATTAGCACCAAATAAACATTGTTCTGAGTTGGTTGTTCTCAAAGTGTGATCTGGGGACTCTCAAAACTTTTCAGTGAGTTTGTGAGGTCAAAACGATTTTCATAGTAACCCTAAGATGCTATTCACTTTTTTTACTCTCAGCTTCTCGTGAGTGTTCAGAGAAATTTTCTAGAGGCTACATGACACATGCAATTGCAACAGATGGAGTACAGATGCACATGGGAATCTAGCTGTGTTCTATTAGGCCAATTTTTGGGAAAAAAAATACAGAAAGATAAAACCATGCCATCTTTCTTACTGGTTTTTTGTTTGTTTGTTTGTTTGTTTGTTTGTTTTGGGAGTTGTCATTTTTTAATAAATATATATTTGTGTTAATATGTAATAGGCTAAATCTTATTGTTTTAAAATGAATAAATGTGTTAAAACTTTTTCTAACATAATTTCTAAATCAGTAAATATTGAGAAATACAACTTCATAAAAAATTCTTTGGACTCTTCAACAATTTTTAAGAGCATAAACAGTTTCTGAAACCACGAAGTCCGAGAACCAGTGCTTAAGTGATTTACAAAGCCACAAGGAAATTTTCAGAATTGAAACTGGTTTCCTTTTTTAAACTAGAATCATTTTTGTGCTTTGATATTGCAGCTCATATATTATGAAAATTCAGCATTATGCAGTGAACAATTATATCAGAATTAATTCAGAGAGAAACATTTATAACAAGATTGCAGAATGTGAGAGCATGAAGTCAACGTACATTTCAGAATCTGCTTCACGGTAAAGTGAAGAGCAGGTTGAAAAAGCAGAACAAAAGTCACCATTGCTGTAGCTTTCAGTAGCAGAAGTGACTTTATCTTTATTTTTAAAAAGAAATAGGATTAATCAAGCAGAAAGGGATTAACCTTCAAATGCTGAAAACATTTAAATAAATATTTTTATCATTCAAATCACCTTCAGGTCTTTCTGCTTTGGAATTTGGGAAAAAACGTTAAGAATCAAGACAGGAAAAATAATTATGTCCAGCTGGGATTTATGCTATTTTGCAAAATATGCTCAATCTTATTCAGATTTCCTGACCTCAGCCTCTTTTGGCATTGCAAGTGGGTACCTTGCAGACATCCCAGACCCTCTACATCTGATGCCATGGTCAGTGCTCCAACATGCTCTTACCTCCCGCCACCTGCCACATCAGAATGGTGTGAATCCAACAGAAGGTGCGTTTTCTCAACTTGGCCAGGAAATCCTCTCTCCTCTATCTTGGTCCATCCAACTCAGTCCTTTAAGAAGTGGTCCTGCTGCCAGCCTCCCCATGAAGGTTTCACACAACCCCAAAGCCGGAATACATCTCTCCATTGCATCCACCTACCACTTTGCTTGGAATTCTTAGACCAAGTTCCACAATCTGCCCTGTACTCTAGCCAGTAATGTACATGTTGGTCTCTCCATTTCCGTGAAAACCTCCTAAGGGTAGAAACTACGCTCCTCTGATCCACCACCATCCCTGGCCGCCGGGTCTTGCACAGAGTAGATGCAATTATGTTGCGCTGGGACTTTACAACAATAATCATAGTATCAACCCAAAGTTGCTAATGTAGAGCTGTCATTAAAGAAAAGATAACTCTTGAATGGGGACTTAGAATAAATGTTTAATAAAATAAAGTAACTAAAATAAAATAATTTCAAATAATAAATTCATTAGAGACTCTATGTTCTCACCAAGTCCCTAATTTGTAGCTGGCTAACATGTGAATCTCTAAGTGTTGAATATGCCACAGAATATGCCACACTGTATGCTGAGATATAAAAGTCATAAGAATTTAAAAGAAAGCTTTAATAAAAAGCATATGTAAGAGCTCCAAGGTTTAAATTGGGTGTCTCATCTCTTAGTTTACATCAAACTATATGTGTGCACAAATTTAAATTTGCTAAGACTGAGGAAAAGACAACATTCTTGAAAGTATAGAAGAATGTTATTGCCATAATTTAATATTATTAATATTTTCATATTATTTATTGTGATTATAATAATTAATAAATTAAATGATTTACAAAATAGGTAAATGCTTTACCAGTACATATAAGCTAACCAGCTAGCTAGATAGGCCAAGTATTTGAAACATACACACACATACACACCCTGTATGTCAAATGGGGTACAAAAATCGACACCCCACTTTTGGACATGGAAGTGGCACACATGCTGTCATACTACAGAGGGAATTTAGTCTAAGATACTTCTGTGACCTTCTTTGGAAATACAACCCACTATCTCATGAAAACTTAGGGGCAATGAATAACCAGGGGGCTTCTCTTTGTATCTCCTCTGCTCTGTGGTTTGTTTTTGTTTGTTTGTTTTTAACATTTTATTTATTTATTTGAGAGAGAGAGAGCATGAGAGCGGGGGAGAGTCAGAGGGAGAAGCAGACTCCCCGCCGAGCATGGACCCAGATATGGGACTCAGGACTCCAGGATCATGACCTGAGCTGAAGGCCTTCACCCAACCAACTGAACCACCCAGGTGCCCCTGTGCTCTGTTTTTATGGCAGAAAAAAATCCTTATAAAGTTAGGCACCTGTCTATCGACAATTCTGGCCTGTACACACATATCTGTACACACATGTATGCACACATATATGGAGATGTACATGTATATCAAAGATTGCTCCAAGAAGATTACAAGTGCTTGGTACAATGTGACATTCTGCCCTTCACTTGCAAAGATGCTGCTATTCCTCCCCACCCCCCACTGCCAAAGAATAAGGTTTTCGGTTTTTCTAAAGGTGGTGATGGGAGGGGTGACTCATCCACACTCTCCACACCGAGAAGCCTGTCTGACTCATAGCATGCTTTTGAGATGACTGGCTAAGACTAGAGGTACAATTCTTTTTGAACAAAACAGTATAAATGTAACTGACTTCAGGAGGGTTAGTTAACCCAAAGCTTCACCTCATTAGCCCAATTGAACCCAGCTAACTAACAAGGAGAGGAAAAGTCCAGCTGCCTTCAGTGAATAGTAACAAAGGAAAGGGAACCTCTAAGGTAGAGCCTTTAATCCTTGGCATATTGCCTGGCATGAGAAAGGTATTTGATAATCGTTTACCAAACAGAGGCTCGGCCTGTTAGTTTTGTGTCTTGCCTGGTGAGAGAAGATAGCCATAGCTCAACCTGAGGAAAGATTTGAAGGAGAAACGTCACAAGGGAAAGTAGAATGTTTGCCATCCATCATCCCACAACTTCCACGGAGTCAGCCCCCCCTCTGCCTGCTGCTGAGTGACTGCCTCTGTTTCTAGGTGGAAGAATTTAAAGAGCCTGGGGCCAGTAGCAAGGAACCTCAGCTTGGAGTGACCCTGGCAACATTTTTCTTTGCTCTCGCGCTGTAGGTGCAGTAAGTGGGTTTCTACCTTGTTCTTATAATGTGCACTGCACCGCAGGTCCAGAATGAGTGTCTTGCATGATCCCATGCTCCAGCCCCCAGCCTCAATGATCCTCTAGGTTCTAGACATTCCAACATTGCTTCCAGGCACACAGAGACTCTCAGACCCATTAACATATTCACTGACAGTTTTTCCAAAGATGATGATGTGGATGGTTGAGCAATTGGGGGGACAAGGAGAGACTGATTAATGCTCCCTCAATCTGTCCCTGGTCACTTCATCCACTCTTGGATATAGATAATTACTATTTTCTCTATCTTATAAGATGAGTTTGGGGGAGAGGGGAACTAGGTGGCCCAGTCAGTTAAGTGCTTTGGCTCAGGTCGTGATCCCAGGGTCCTGGGATTGAGCCTCCCATGGGGCTCCCTGCTTTGAGGGAGTCTTCTTCTCCCTCTCCCTCAGCTCCCCCCTCACTCATGCTCTCTCTCTTTCTCTTGTGCTATCTCTCTCAAATAAGTAAATAAAATATTTTAAAAATAATTTAAAATAGGCTAAAAATAAATAAATAAAAAGACGAGTTTGGGATAATTTGAGAGGAGTTCAATGTCGTTAAGTGCAAAATTTAAGGTCCAAGTTGAACCTCTGAAAGACTTAAAAGACGTTGAATAAGCACCTGCTACATGTTGGGCACCATGCCAAGCACTGGTGACACAGACCTGAATAAGCTTCCTGCTCTCTGGCCCAGATACAAAGGCAAGTAACTCTGAGAGGTGAAGAATGCTGTAATGAAAGCATTTGTTAACACTGAGGCATTTGCTGGATGAAGGACATGAAAAAGGAGAGATGACAAGCAAATAAGGATAAGGAGCATCTACTTGACCAGAAAAGAATCTCTATAGCAGTAAATGCATATTTTAGTGTTTTGATATTTGCTCAGGGGCTTCGTGGATTCAGTAGTCCCCATAACTTATGAAGCAGCTACAGGTGGCAAACAGTGGGATTCAAAGCATCCCAGGATCCAGAGGAAAATAAGGCCAAGTAAAGTCACACAGATCAGGGGCAGTATTAGGGATGGGATTTCCGTCTATGAGTCACATAACAGTGTTTTGTGTCTCTTTCGTTGGGCTGCTGACATGCCGTCCAGGCTGAGAAAGACTTGGAAACTTCCGGGGAACGTAAGCCACAGCCACGGCTGCTTGGGCAAGCACCAGAAGCACCCAGGGCCCAGGGTCGTCCTGGTGGCATGTGTCATCCGCCCAGGATCAACGTCAACAAATCATACCCAGGTTACTTTGGAGACGTTATTTTTAAAGCAGAGTTCTTATTATTACCGAAGCCAGTATTACAGATACTGTGTATCTGCACAGTATCTGTGCAGATACTGTGACCTTCTTTGGAACTACAGCCCACTATCACATGGAACCAGAGCTTCTGCCCAGCTGTCAACCTTGCTAAAGTGTGGGACCAAGTCCATCAGGCAACTGGAAGAAATGTGGCCAGAAAGAGGACGGGAGCTGCTCTCATCATTGATGTGGTGTGGTCCGGCTGCTGCAAAGTTTTGGGGAAAGGAAAGCTGCCAGCACAACCTGTCGTGGTGAAGGCCAAATCCTTCAGCAGAAGAGCTCAGGAGAAAAATTGGGTGGTTGGGGTGATGCCTCCTGGTAACTCAAAGCCAGGTGGAGGGAGGAGGTCCGATAAATGCCAAAGAGTGCTTCACAAGACAACAACAACAACAAAACAGCAACAGTGCTTTGTGTCTTCACAAAACCTTCGAAGGGATCCCACCTGTTTTCCAGATGAAATGGGGAGGAAGGAAATGGAAAAAAGCGGTTCCATGGACAGGAGAAATCTACAGCACAACTTGTACCATTTCTGTCTTACCGAACAGGGGTTTCCATAAGGAAGCACCGAACAAAAGATGACCTTGAGATATTTCTCTTAAATATTTATTTTAAAAATAAAGGAAAAAAGCAGTAATTAGAAGAAAATTCAAGGGCTTATGGATTTATGAAAATAACTTTAATCCCCATGACCATTCTTTTAACCGTCATATTTTAAGAAGTTTCTTTTCTTTTCTTTTCTTTTTTAAAGATTTTATTTATTTATTTGACAGACAGAGATCACAAGTAGGCAGAAAGGCAGGCAGAGAGAGAGGAGGAAGCAGGCTCCCTGCTGAGCAGAGAGCCCGATGCGGGGCTCGATCCCAGGACTCTGAGATCACGACCCTCG
Organism: Mustela nigripes; assembly: GCF_022355385.1. Lineage (NCBI taxonomy): Eukaryota > Metazoa > Chordata > Mammalia > Carnivora > Mustelidae > Mustela > Mustela nigripes. Next base: position 107,180,775 of record NC_081561.1, read on the forward strand.
TGGAAGGCAGAGGCTTTAACCCACTGAGCCACCCAGGTGCCCCAAGAAGTTTTTTTTCTTAATTGAATAAATTTAAGGGGCTTATAATAAGATGCACACTTTCTACTGTAATTTTTATTTAAAGGCACTTTACAATGTTAATTATGTAATTAAAATCTTGGTTTTTCCATTACCCTCTGGTTTCCCTGGCATATCAGCATTTTTTAAATTGTCTGCATACTAAATCTATAAAAATTTTGATAAAACGGACTCTATGCACCACAAAATACTGTTCTAAATGAGAATTTCAAGTGTTTGCTGTTTAAAAATTCCCAATTTTTAAAATTAACATTATTGGAATAATAAATACTGGCCAGAATAAAACACTGGATAGTATCAGTTTATCACTCAGAAAAGTAAAATATCCAAAGGCTAGAAAAGTTTTATATGGAGCATTATTATAGCAATATAAGAATGTTTCTTGTAACTTTTTAAATTTGTGCGTTGTATTTTGTTGTGTTTCTCTGAGCTATTTTGATGCAATCTTTTGACACACCACACATCATCCCCATTTAAAAGCATTAAGGCATAAAAACATATTTCATTTGCCTTGAAGTTTTTCAATAATAGAATAGACAGGCAGGGTTATTGATTTCTCTTCCCTGGTATCTTACTTTATAAGGATTTGTTTTTCTGTAATAAAAACACCAGAAGAGCTTCAAAGAAAAGCTCCTTTGTTGTTCATTGCCCCTAAGTTTTCATTTCTGTGGCAGGTTGTATTTCCCAAAGGTGGCAACAAAAATATATCTCAGCCCATTCCTTCTGTAGCATGACCTTGCCATTTCCACAACAAAACACAGTGTGTCTAGGGTCATCTGGGTGGCTCAGTCGGTTGAGCATCTGCCTTGAACTTAAGTCACAATCTCACGGTCCTGGGATTGAGCCCCACATTGGGCTCCCTGCTCAGTGGGGAACCTGTTTCTCCCTTTCCCCCTGCCTGCTGTTCCCCATTCATGCTCTCTCTTACAAATAAATAAACCTTTAAAAAAAAAAGAAGAGGAAGAGGAAGAAAACCCACAGTGTGTCTATTTCTGTACCCCATTTGACTACTGAAACCAATAGAATATGGCAGGAACAATATTGGGCCGGTTGTTAGGTATATCCAGGCCCTAACTTGGCAGTTCCTGCTTCCTGTCTCTTAGAAGACAGTTGCCAGGGGCACCTGGGTAGCTCAGTCATTAAACAGCTGCCTTGGGTTTAGGTCATGATCCCAGGTTCCTGAGATCGAGCCCCACATCAGGCTCCCTGCTCAGCGGGAAGCCTACTTCTCCCTCTACCACTCCCTCTGCTTGTCAAATAAATAAATAAAAATCTTAAAAAAAAAAACAAAAAACAGTTACCAGATAGAAAGTGCTACTACTCTGAGATGACCCTACAAGAAGAAGCCAACCTACCCGGAGAGAGAAAAGAAGGCTAAGCAGTAAGAAATGAAGAAGTCATCCTAGATGACCTGTCCAGTTGAGCCTCCAGATGACTCCAACCCCAGCCACAACCTGACCATAAACACCTGAGAAACCCAAGTGAGAAACTGCCCAGGTGAGCCTAGGGTCACCTACAGAACTATGACAGAACAGTAACTTATTTTACCCACGAAGTTTTGGGGTAATTGGATTCACAGCAATAGATCACTGGAACAAATATCTATTGCTCTCTCTTATAACAAAAATTTTTCCTCCAGGGTCTGAAACATAGGACCCCAATCTTGCCTTTCTGCTTTCTCCCCTTTCTACTGTCCTCTTACTTTTCCCCTGTGGGAGGTTATTTCTATAACACGTATTCAGTTTACTCTATTTGAGAAATGTAGCAATGTGTGAAAAAACATTTGGAGTGAACATTATACACAGTATCTGTAATACTGGCTTCGGTAGTAATAAGAACTCTGCTTTTGGGACGCCTGGGTGGCTCAATTGGTTAAGCAGCTGCCTTCGGCTCAGGCCACAATCCCAGCGTCCTGGGATCGAGTCCCACATCGGGCTCCTTGCTCCGCAGGGAGCCTGCTTCTCCCTCTGACTCTGCCTGCCATTCTGTCTGCCTGTGCTCCCTCTCTCCCCCTCTCTCTCTCTGATAAATAAATAAAATATTAAAAAAAAAAGAACTCTGATTTAAAAATAATTCCTACATTTAATGGAGCACTTGTGTGTGCTAGATGTTCTTTTGGGCACCTTGAACACATAAACATATTCAATACTGATGACAATCTTGTCAAGTATTACTTTCATTTTGGCTAAAGAAATTCTTGAGGCAAAGTAACCCAGACAAAGTCACAAAATTTGTCGCTAGTGGAGCCTAGATTTTAGAATATCTCTTTACAATTCCAAACTCCAAGCTCTGAACCACACTTCGCTACACAGCCTTCAAATCTTTATATTTTACAATGGAGTTCTTAAATGACTTTTTCGGATGGTATATCCCTAAATAAGATGTTGACATCTTTTTGTCTAGAGCAGTATTATGTTATGCCAGCTTAAATATAACTTGCCCATGTAATTTTTGATTTTACATATTTATCTGACTTCACCTTCTTCAGAACAGCCTCAAGAAAGCCATTCCATCCGGATAGAGAGGCATTTTATACCTGATCGAGTTGTGAGGACTGGTATCTGACTGTGGGAGAAAGGAGGAAACATTGACTTTCACGTTAACAGTCCTTTGTGTGAATCTTTTTACATCTCTAAGAGGAAAGCCTTGTGGTGGCACAGATTTTGCAGGCTAGAAAACTATGCTTCAGAAAATTAAAGGGATCAGCCAAGGTCACGTGGAAAACGATCTTTCCTAAGATCATACTTCTTCCACCCATACCACTTCTATGGCCCTACTTAGTTAATCCATTACCTCCTTTAGGACATTGATTTACCTATAGATCATGCTGTTACAATTGTCTTCTCTAATTTGTTTCCCAATATTGCCCCTGATTCCACACTAGTTCAGCCTCAGCCCCTTCTAAACCCTCTGTGAACCTTAAGCCCTGTTTAAACCCTCTATTGTATTAAGAATGCTAGAGCATTTTTATAATGTTATCTCTGAGTCTGATGAACCAAGAAATAACCAGATTACTTTGTGCAACATTACAATATGTAATGCTGAAATGTTACACACCAAGACCAGAATTTGCAAAGATCATAAACTGATAACAAACCCTCCAGGATTCACAATCTGTAAAAAAAAAAAAAAAAAAAGGAGTTTGGTGCTTTGAGTTGTACTGTTCTCAATGGAAATATTAATTGATTCCTATACATTTTCTCTTTGTGAAAGCAGATTATCCTGATCTCTTTTTGGACAAGATGTACATTACTTTCTAATTTTACCATTTCTATTTCACAGCTTTACTTTGAGTTTTCATGTAAATTTGAGTCCCACATTTATAAGAAATGTACAATGAAACCGAGACTCTGTTCTGGAACATAATCAATTGCTTTTCTAACATTCTTCACATGCTACCCTTTTCAGCAGGAAATGGTAAGAAATATGACTCAAAATTTCAGAAACTCTATTACAGAAAAGAGAGAGAGAGAAAGGAAACTTGAACCAAAACCAAAGTTAAAATTGAAATGAAAGCACAGGAGCTATTCATAAATCGTAACTGTTCTTATCTTTTTTTAAATAATTCAAACTATAGCAAAGTATTACAATGCAATTTGGATGACCAATATTTTAAATAGTTGATCTGGCATTGGGTCAAGTAATTATTTAAAAGGTATCTTCAGGGGTGCCTGGATGGCTCAGTGGGTTAAGCCTCTGCCTTCAGCTCAGGTCATGGTCTCAGTGTCCTGGGATCAAGCCCCACATCAGGCTCTCTGCATTGCTTCCCCCTTCTCTGTTTGCCTACTTGTGATCTCTCTCTCTCCCTGAGAAATAAGTAAACAAAATCTTTTAAAAGATAAATAAATAAAAATAAATTAGAAAAAGGTATCTTCAGAAAATTAGATCTAATATTAAAAAAATATTATTTTTGGGTGGGGAAAGGATCGTAAGTGCTTAGGAAATAAAAGCTCCCATGATGTTTAAATGGAGCTTCTGCATTCTCCAAGAGACCCATAATTCTTCCATGCGCCCAAATCCTATTTCTCAAAACTAATAAAGAGGGACAAGAGAGCACTTTTATTTTCGAGTCTCACTTTCCCAATAAGCTGCCGTTTCAACTAGTGCTCATGTAAATATAAGGTTAACAAAAGTTTCCAGAAACTCGCGTTAGAACACAACCAACTAGACTTGGTCAAGAGATTCAGAATTACAAGGTCATCAGTAATAACTGGAGAAATAGCTCTGACTCTTATTTTTGTAGCATTTTATGAAAGAATAAAATGCAAACAATGTTGTCCAAAAATTTTCAGCGTGACTCTATTCACGTCTACAGGAAAACATCTATTCAGAAGCTATGGTCATTCATTCGGCTAAACAAGTGAGCAGCTTTATCACTGGCCAGATTGAAGATATAGTTATGCATCATTTAAAAACTGATTAGGGGCCCCTGGGTGGCTCAGGCTGTTAAGCGTCCGACTCTCCATTTTGGCTCAGATCATAATCTCAGGGTCCTTGGACCCAGCAGAGTCTGGCTCCCCACTCAGCAGGGAGTCTGCTGGAGATTCCTCCTCCCCTTTTCTCTCCCCCTGCCCCAAATAACATGCTCGCTCATGCTTTCTCTCTCCCTCTCTCTAAAACGAACAACAAAAATCTTTAAATAAATAAATAAACAAATAAATAAAAACCGATGGTAAAACAGTCTCCACACCTTATGTAATATCTACTCTCTTTCTACCTGACCCCTGTAAACCACTCAAACTAATGTCTTTCAAATGACACCCAATATTTCTTGAAGAAAATTTTTTAGATACTGACAGGCACTTGCAGATCTCAGCAGGAGACATTTGGTTTCTGGTTTCTGGTTTCTGTTAGATAACATCTTTGCCTGTGATCACGGACCACAGTTTTGCAGACTTCCTCCCAATTCAATTATGAGTGCCAAAAAGAGAACGTGTAAATGTCTCCTCACGAAGGCTTATGCATAGCTGACCTATGTTATAGAATATTATACTCCTTACTCAATTAGAATCCCAGAAATTGTTTCATTTATATTACCTTCCTCAGGACTTTTTGCAGGATGTGTTCAGGGCAGTTGATTGTGGATCTGAAGAGGGATTTTAGCTTTGCCTTGTGATTTCTCAGTAACTACAGTTAATAAAGTTGTCACTTGTCTTTTATACCAGCAGAGTAATAAAAACTGCATGTTCCCACCTGCATCTAAGCCCAGGGATCAACAGTAAATTCCACCCAGTGATTGAATGGTCCTTCATGTAATTACCATGACATCAATTTGATCTTATCTTGTTTCAACCCTTAGATCATTTTTTGTTTTGAGCCCTTTTCAGGCGGTGGTGACTTCAAGGTCAGCCTATGAAAAGAGAGTACACTCATTATCTATGTAATTTTATCAAGACTTACACACAACATCCTGAAAGTGGACACTTTCCTATAAACAAGACTCTATTAATATTAGATTTAATTAGCTAAGTACCTGATGTTTACTTAAAACAGGAGAGGAACTATAAATGTCAGATAGTAGATATAGAACATTACCAGGCTTACGTTATTCTAGTAGGAAACAGAAAAATAAAACACATACCTATTTAGATTTTTCTAAACCATTACTATGTATTTGGATTTGATAAGGATGCATAAAAAGCACAAAATAGTTCTAAGAAAGACTGATTAGTTCTCAACCGTGACTTTTTTTCCTTTTTTAAAAATTTCACATCTGTAAGGCTCAGTTTCCGCCTAAACAAAAAATACATGTTACAACTTGCCAGCTGGGGACATTTAACTCCAAGATTCCCAAACCATGTCTCTCTAAAACTACCCAGCTCCTCAGGATACAACTCTGGCTTTTATCCAGAGATTATGATCCTTCCAAGCGTCCACTCTCCATCTACTGAGCTCAGTGCCATTTCTGCAGGAAATGGCTTGAAAATAAACTACCAAGGACCTCCCCAGGAGAGGGCTTAGAAGATCTGTGGGATACAAAAAAGCAACTCTTGTTTCACATAAAGACACAGACCAAAGAAAGTAACATTGTGCTGTGATTTATTATCTGTGATAAGTTGATTTGTTTCAGTTCTTACACCTTTTTAGATTTCCATTATCTCGTTCCAGTGGTTTTTCTTAGGATCCACTCTAACCATTCACCTTTTTCTGGTGACAATTGTTGTCACCATTATTCATGAATTTCTATCATTTACATCTCGAAGGATTAGCAGTACATTTTCAAAGTAGCAGACTTACTGTGGAAATCTTGAGCCTTTATAGCTTCAGAGGAAGGAAATCTCTCTAGTCTTAGGGATAGCTTCCTTTCCCTCCATTCCGGCATTTTGTTCTATTCTCTTCCTTCCCTCTGTGCCTTCTTTGGATCCTTTTTTCTTTTTTATCTGTGTGATTAAGTAGATAAGATACTTCTTGTGTTCTCTTATTAAGTTATTTTCAGTTGGTTTATGATTCAGCAATGGGCTTCATCTTTATTTCACGTTTCTGTATAAGAATGAGGAATATTAGGGACTCATGAAAGTTCTTAGGGTATTTTTAAAGTTTACAGTGTTTCTGTATTCTTTTTTAAGCATGGTATGGCAAAATAAATAAATTAGACAACGGAGTTGTCAAAACAGTCCCTTCAGCATGTGACCTCTCCTGCTCCACAGACTCCCAATTTCCCTATTTAGGAGTGACATTGAATCACTGCATTCTACACCTGAAACCAATACTACACTAATGAGAATTTATTTTTTTTCCCCCCGAAGATTTTATTTATTTATTTGACAGAGAGAGAGAGATCACAAGTAGGCAGAGAGAGGAGGGAAGCAGGCTCCCCGCTGAGCAGAGAGCCCGACATGGGGCTCGATCCCGGGACCCTGAGATCATGACCTGAGCCGAAGGCAGAGGCTTAACCCACTGAGCCACCCAGGCACCCCCACTAATGAGAATTTAAATAAAAATTTGAAACAAAAGAAAAGAGTGAAATTTTTAGTTTTTATGTTTCTGCATTTATCCTATGTATATATAAAAAAGTTACACATAACTTTCCTTCCCCATCCAAATTATCTTTTACATGATAAATCGAACACAGAAGTTGGAGGAAACTGAATTTGTACTCATAATTTAGAGGAATTTCTTTCTGTTAATATAGTATAAATTCTAGTTCTCCATACTTCCAAAAATGAGTATATATTACTTTTTTGGAGTATATATTACTTTTAATTATAACTGCAGAAATGAATTTTTAGTTACTGGAGGAGAAATAACAATTTTCAATTACAACCAGTTAAAGTACCAGTACTAAAAATGTGTTTTCAAGTCTCATTTTTTTATGTCATTGTTTTCCTGTATTACTAACAGTTCTATCCCATACCAGGCCATTCTCCTCTTGGATAACAGGTAGGGCTGGTGGGTAAGAGATCCAAACCACACCTCATTCATTTATAGTTACTCTCCAGATGCTAAAATTTGGAGTGGAGTGCCCATTTCCAAGAAAGTAGACCGGCTGAAGAACATGAGGTGACTAGGCAAGGTCCTGAAAGGACATCATGCTACAGAGAGTGTGTCAGGCACGTCTTTGCATAGCAGTATGACACAGTGAATTTCATACATGCTAGGCTAAATGCATAAATTTTTCCTAATGAAGTTTTGTCATCTACACATTGGATATTTTTTTAAATAACCACCTTTGTAAATGATTCATATGTCTAATTGATTTGTTTTATTAAACATAATTTGATCTTTCTACTAACAAAGTATAATTATCACAAACATTACGCTATAATCAAAACAGCTGAGGCATGTTAAATGCCTGCTTTCTCGAGTAGTTTATTCTTCAGTAATTTTAATAATACATGACACGATTTTAAATTTTCAAGCAATCTAAGAGTATGTATAATGAAAATTAGTCTTACTTCTATCCCCAAATCTTCACTTCCATTCCCAAAGTTAATCAATTTTTCACAATTTCTTTTTTTGAGAGAAAGAGAGAGAGAGACAGAGAGCATGAGAAGGGGGAGGGTCAGAGGCAGAAGCATACTCCCAGCTGAGCAGGAAGCCTGCTGCGGGACTCAATCCCGGGACAACAGGACCATGACCCAAGCTGAAGGCAGTGACCCAACCAAGGCACCCCATTTTTAATAGTTTCTTAACGTTTTCTGACATTTTCTTCATATATAGATACATTTTCTGAGGTATTACTGTGTCAGGGAGCAAGAATTCCTGTCCCTTCAAAAGTCCTTTTGGCTGGACTAAGAACCAAGTTGTCATGAGGCACATTAACGGGAGAAAATCAAATTTATTAGGCGTATTACACAGGGAATCCACACAGACATGGATTCCAGAGATTATGATCCTTCCAAGTGTCCACTCTCCATCTACTCTGCTCCGTGCTGTTTCTGTAGGAATTGGCTTGAAAATAAACATCAAAGACAGGCAAAATGAAATATATATGCTGAACTAAGGAGAAGGAGCTTATAGGGGTCTGGGTGACAGGGGTGTCAGACTTCAGAGAAAAGGTCTGGGATTTGAAAGGAGAGAAATGCACTTTACAGGGTAATAAGAAGAGCAGATATTTGGTAATTAGATGTTTGCCCTACCATGAAGATGGGTCACTCAGGTAAAATTGATCTCTGTAAATAACCCTTATTCTGGGAAAGACCCCCAATTTAGATTCTTCTATGTGGTTAAGGGAAGGACAAAGTTTCTCTTGGGCCCACAGGGTCTCAAGTGCCTTCAGCTCAAAATAATCCCCATGCCAAAATGGCACATTCTACAGGGGATCCTATACTGGACCCCTTCAACTATATAGAAATATACGCATTGTTTAGTACCCTGACTTCTTCTTTTTATTTTTTAAAGTTTATTTACCTACTTACTTATTTAAGTAATTTCTACACCTAACATGGAGCTCAAACTCATAATCCCAAGGATTGTGAGTCACATGCGCTTCCGACAGAGCTAGCCAGGTGCCCCTTTCTTCTTTTTAAACATTATGATGTATTTTGGTGGGGTTTTTTTTTTTCCCCATGTGCAGATAAGTAGATCTAACCATACTTTTTAAACAGCACAAAGTATTATGGACCATTAATTATTTAACCAGTCCTCTGTTAATGATCATTTGCATCACTTCCAGTTTTTTACCATTACAAACAATGCTGTAATTATCATCCTTGTCCTGGTTGCATGTACATTTATAGTTCTTCAATACATTTTTAGAAGTACAGTTGGATCAAAGAATATGAGTATTTTAAACTAGTATAGAGATTGCTCAAGTGCTCTTCACTGTTCCTCAAAGCCAATACTATAAAATATGTTAGTTTTTATGAAATAGATGAAAAATCATCTTATTTTCATTTGCATTCATGTAATTTTGAGCAGGGTTAAATGTCATTTCATAAATTATAGTTTATTTATGGGTTATTTTTCAAAAATCTTTATTTTCAAAAATCTTATTGTTCAAAAATCTTTCCCAACTTGTTAATTTCACCTTTCATTTTAAGCTTGAGTTTTGACTCTTTTATTATATTTTTATCATACAACAGTTTATGTAAACAAAGATGCCTATCTTTAACTTTTAGACGTGTTGGTTTTACATAATGCCAAGATACTAAAGAGAAGTCTTCTTTTTTTTTTTTTTTTTTTTTTTTTAGAGAAGTCTTCATTTTTTGCTCTAGCATGTGAGCTGCTTTATTTATTTTCAGTTCAGATCTTTAATCCACCTATAACTTCTTTGGGAGTGAAGAGAAAAGTAGAAATCCAGTTTCTTTTTCAATCTAAATGGCAAAAGAGTTGCTATCATGTAGGGAATAATCAATCCTTTATTTTTCTGGAGTAATTTGAAATGCCACTAAATTTACAAATATTTGGGGTCTAGTTTTAAGTTCTCTATTGTGACTCATAGCAATAAAAATTGGTCCATAAAGGATAATAGATGTCCTAAATTTGTTAAGATAATTGAGTAGTAAGATTAGTGATTATCCACAAAGTGTACCAACCAGAGTACATTTACAAGCAAAGAGAAATTAGATGTAAATAATCTCCTTCAGTAGCTAATAATCTCCTTGCTATAAACTGAAGTGTTGGAATTTTTCCCTCAACATTCTCTTTGATTTGTCATGAAGCTACTAAGACAGAATCCTGATCTCTTAACCTCCACTCAACTCTTTGGTGCTATGAGGCTACATTTCTTGCACTAGGTCCCATTTTTCATCGATAACCAGAATTTTCAGGCTGTTTAAGATCCAGATTCCCGGGTCCCCTCTGAGACCTACCACATCCAAATCTGTCAGTTGAGCTGAGAAATTTGCATTTTGGGTACCAAAGCTTGAAACCCATCAGTGTACAGCCTCGTTCCATAAGCCAGAAACGTAGTTAAGGAACAAAACGGTTTGTTTTCATCTTCAGCTGCCCCCGTCACACAACTAACTAAAATGAAAAAGTCATTGATTTCAGCCGTGTGGGCCTCCACTCTGTACAAACAGCAGAGACACACAGCAGTGGGAATCTACCAAAACGATAGACCAAGGCGCAGAACAACTACCCCAGGGTCACAGCCACAAAAACAGCAGCAGACAGTTTCTTGGTAGAGATAAGGTTTTTAATCAGCACAGCGGGTAAGGTGACCGGCAGGCTGAGAGGACAAGGTGAGACGTGATGTCTAACACAGGCGGCTGCCACGGAATCTCCCCAGAATTGATGGACAAGAAGCAGGCGGACGTGACACATGCTAAGCAGCCGAGGATATTCTCCACTAATTCAGTCAAAACAGCGTAGCCTAATCAATAATGCAAACATCCTGTTTCTCGGGCTAACAACCTCTGTCACTTGAACCCTCCGAGAGATAGAGAAACTGCAGGGACAATTATGCAGATTCTTCTTCCAGTCTGAACCGTCCATAGATGAGGCAAATAAGGCTTTGGAGAAAAAGGAGGAAAATCTCACAGGTGAAAAGGAATTTGTTGAACATTTTCCCATTTCTTTTGCTTTGTGCCGCTCCTCCCCACCCACCCCCCCCTTCCATGGCAGGAAGCTTTCCAGGATGGGCTCTCAATGGGAAGCATCACGAGACAAATGGGTTTTGTGCAGAATCAAAAAAGCAGCAACAGGGCTGATAGAGAAGTTCAGTCATATTTATAGTGCTGCATGGGAGGGACAAATGAAGCCCAAAAGAACTTCCTACCCTCTTTTGTGGGGGAAATCTTGGGAAATTCCATGTCAGGTGGGTTTGCCAAAGGCATCTCTGTGCTGAAGGGCTTGGCTATTTTGCCGTGAGAGCTTAAGGGTGCTACATTTAGAAACCTGTCTACATTCCTTCAGTGGCTGCATGAAAGGCCCCGTGCAGCTTTAGAGACAGTGAAGAACCTTGTGGGAGGGAGTCAGAGCCACTTTTATTAAGTGAAAGGAGCTTTCCTTTGGACAATGTTTTTGGTGTGCGTAACAGAAATCCCACTGTTCCTCTAAGAAGAAGAGTCATCGGTGTTGCTTGTCCTGGCCTAAAATCTTGGCTGCTATCCAAAAGAAAATACATTAAAGGGGCGGGGGGAGACCCTGTCACAAACATTACCCTGATATCCTCCCTCCCCACATACCCAACCACCCTGGAGCTCAAACTGAATTGGAGGGTCGAGGGATTCTGTCTAATCTCAGCCTCTAATTGCTGTCAAACACTCATTTGGGCTGGCTGATGTGAGTTCCCATCGTTCACTGGGGGGACTCTGCCTCCCACATAGGTGCCTCCAGATTTTGCCAGCCTTTTTGAAATACCATGAACCAGCCAAGACCCACCAGCCCTTCTCCACACCCATACAGTTCCCATACTCACATCTTCAGGATAACTGTCCTCTCTCGGAATCGGGGACCAGTTGGAAATAGAGGTAAAGACATCCCCTCCTTCATCCTTCTCTGTGCCTGATCAGATTCCATGGGAGAAGTTTTAACTTGGGTCTCTCTCTGAAGCACTAAAGTAGGATTCCAAGGAAAAAGTGAAGAAAGAGAAGAAAGATGAGGAGGAAGAATGGGATGTAAAGAATTATATATACCTGAAAATTGTCAAGAGAATAGAAGCCATAAAATAGAGTATTAGAACTGTTGATAAAGACATGGGAAAAAACCAATGTGGAGATTGACACCTAGAATTCAGAGAATTGAGACAATACAATCTTTATTTGAGTATGTGGCCCCTCTTCATACCCTCCCCTCAAATACTGTATTTTTTTTTAAATAAGTTTGTTTGGGGGCACCTGAGTGGCTCAGTCTGTTAAGCATCTGCATTCAGTTCAGGTCATAATCTCAGGGTCCTGGGATTGAGCCCCGTGAGAGGCTCCCTGCTCAGCAAGGAGTTTGCTTCTTTCTCTCTCCCTCATCCCCCCTCCAACTCATGTTCTCTCTCACTTTCTCTCTCTCTCAAATAAATTTAAAAAAAAAATTAAATAAATAAAGTTAATTTAATTTTGAAAATTGTGTTTCTCCTTTGAGATAAAGATATTCTAGGTGTGGTCCAGGAACTAGGGATGGAAGCTCTGACCTTAAGCACAATCCACACAAAACTAGTCTTCTGGCATCATTTCCCATGAAATCTCTATTCCATTCAACCTGGCATCATTGTTGAGCTTCATGCCAGTGTTTTAGTTCAGTGTACTAATTATCTATTGCTGTGTAATCAATTACCCCAAATTGGCAGCTTAAAACATATATTATCTCATGTAGCTTCTCAGAGTCAGAATTCTGGGAGCCTCTTAAGTGGATGGTTTTGAATCAGGGTCTTTCTTGAGGTTGCAGCCAAGCTATCAGGTGGGGCTGCTGTCATCTCAAGGCTCAGTCAGGGTGAAGAATCCACTCATAAACCCATTTATGTGATTGCTGCAAGTCTCCATTCCTCAATGGCTGATGGGCAGGGACAGGGAGGTTACCACGTAGAGGTCTCCTTGGGGCTGCTGACAAATTGTAGTGAGATTTCCTGAGAGAGACAGAGAAAGAGAAAGAGAAAGAGAAGACACCTAAAACAGTCACTGCCCGTGAGGATACAGAGTGATTGGACCTCTCATACATTGTTAGTGGGAACGCAAACTGTATAATTACTTTAGTAAACAGTTTAGCAGTCTCTCTTTTTGTTTTTTTAATATTTTATATATTTATTCGATAGAGAGAGACACAGTGGGGAGGGAACACAAGCAGGAGGAGTGGGAGAGGAGGAAACAGGCTTCCTGTTGAGCAGGAGCCCGATGTGGGGCGTGATCCCAGGACCCTGGGATCATGATCTGAGCCCAAGACAGACGCTTAACAACTAAGCCACCCAGGCACCCCAGTTTAGCAGTTTCTTATGAAGTTAAATATATAATATATATTTATATTATGATCCAATAATTTCTCTCCTAGGTATTTATTTAACAGAAATTAAAACATATGTCCATACAAAGACCTGTATGTGAAAATTTATAGTAGCTTTAAGTGTAATAGCCAGAAACTGAAAATAATTCACTTGTTCTTCAAGCAATAAATGTATAAAGTATGGTTAACCCATACATAGAAATGTTATTAAACAATAAGAAGACATGAACTACTGATACATGCAACACTTGAATGAAACTCAAAATCATGCTAAGGAAAGAAGCCAGACACGAAAGGCTATACAAAGTATGTATGATTCCGTTTACACGACATTCTGGAAAAGGCAAAACTATAGCCACAGTTTTTCTTACCCCACTGTGGTCATACAGTTCAGGCTTTTATTTCTTCTCACCAGGCAGCCCTCTGCCTGATCTTGGTACATCTGGCCACTCTCCCTTCTTGACAGATGAGGCTTTTGAAGAAATCAACCTCATCCCACCACGTCCTAATCAAAAATTCAAGGTCCTTTTCAATGAAAATACCCTCTTCCCTTGATCCCAACCTACTTTTTAAAGTTTATTCCTCAATACATGTAAGTCAACAACCTGCTTCAAAGCCAGCCAGCTTGAGTGTTCATGCCCACCTATGCGTATCTTCAGATTTTACAGTTCTGCCCAGACGCCCACTCCTTTTGTCTTCACGAATTAAGCTCCTCCTTGTCCACCATGACCCAGCACAAATTACTGCTCCCTCTCAAAGAGATTCTGAGAGTGACACAGTTTTCCTTCTCTGAACTGCAGTTCCTCTTGGTCCACCCATTTGGGGGTTTTGGATTAGATTGATAATGGTAGTTTTCAAAGCACTTTCCTATTCATCATCCTCTTTGAGTTCTACTCAACAAACGTGTGAGATGATGCCTGTCTCAGAGATAAAGAAGCTATGGTTCCATAATGCACAGTGAATTGTGCACAGTCACATGGCTATGTAGAAAATTTTTAATACATATATATATGTTTTAAGATTTTGTTTGTTTATTTGAGAGAGAGCAGGAGGTAAAGGGAGAGAATCTGAAGCAGACTCCATGCTGAGCTCAGAGCTGGACTCGGGGTTCAATCCCAGCAACGTGAGATCACAACCTAAGGCAAAAACCAAGAGTCAGATGCTTAGCTCACTGAGCCACCCAGGAGCCCCCCAAATTTTTAATATATTTTTAAAATGAAGACAGAACCAGAATGTTGACTTGGCAATCAAGAGGAAGAGGCAGGACTTGTTTGTTTGTTTTTTTAAAAATCTTAATAATATATTCTATTTAACCCAATGTATCCAAAGAGGCAGAGCTGTTTTTAATAGGGAAGAAACTATTTAAAGTCCAAAAAAGACTATGTAAAATCAAAATTTGACCACAACTACATCCAATCTGACCACTCTGTCTGCTCAGTTTTTGTGAGACTGGTAAGATAAAGAGCAGAATTTAATCTAAACTGTTCAACACGGGAAGCCTGGCTGTCTCGGTCAGTGGAGCACGTGACTCTTGATTTCAGTGTTGGGAGTTTGAACCCCATGTTGGATGTAGAGATTACTTAAAAATAAAATCTTTCAAAAATAAATCAATAAGTAAACACTTCAACAGGAGAATTTTTTAAAAGCTTAAAACTGGAAAACTATGCCCTCAGCAAGCACTTATTTCTGCTTTTGCGACTGCTGGCACTGACTGTGTGGGAGAGTCAACTGCTATGTAAAAAGTGAAATTAAAATTTAAAAGTTCTTATGTATATTTTTAGAGAACAGAAACAATTAAGATTAAATGTAGCTCAAAATACAGTTAGTTGAGTTGGCACTTAAATCGGCTGTTTAATTAGCAAAATTCTATATGATTAAAGTAGTCACTTGAAAATGTCTTTCAAATCAAAGCATTTTAATATGCCTCAGTTCTTAGATGATCTGAATCACTGGACCTTCGTTCCCCCTGTGGAATTGACTTGCTCTGCAGTCTGAGTTAAGGTGCTCCTGGACTAAAGATTTAAAAGGGAGCTTATCAGAACGAGTGCAGAAAGTGAATCTTATTTGACAATGAAATACCCAAGACCTTCAAAAACTGTTAGCTATCTCTAGTAAATAAAGGATTATAGGGAGAAAACTTTTTCCATATTGAAGTCTTAGACTCCTAGCCTACATTTCATCTGAGACACTGAGAAGGTGATTACCTGTGAGTGCATTAATGAATCACAGAGTTCTTCAGGTTGTGACCCTGATCTAAAATGGGTTTGAAAGCACACACTTTTAAAAACCCTTATACACAACCATAAGAAGGTCTTTGAGGAGAGGATATGTAGTTCGACCCCCCTTTTTCACTTAGAAGTAGACCAAAACTGTAACGAGTAAATAAAAATCCAGAGAGTTTTTTATTTTTTATTTACTTTTTAAAATTTTATTTTTAAGTAATCTCTAAGCCCAAGGTGGGGCTTGAATTTACAATCCCCAAGATAAAAAAAAAAAAAAAAAAAAAAAAAATATAAAAAAATATATATATATATATATATATATATATCACGCGTTCTAACCACTGAGCCAGCCAGCCACCCCCATATGGTGTTTTAAAACTCCCCATGGCAGGGACTAGCTAGGTATTCACCAAATGTCTTTCGCCTCCCTGGGCACCCAGATAAACTACATTTTTCTGACTTCCTTGCACCTAGAAGTGGGATCTTTGGATTGAAATGTGAAAGAGAATGTGTAACTGCCTCATCATGGCGGTTAAAGAGGGCATGCCTTCCCCTTTGTGCCACCTGGATGATGCCAGGGCCTTTGAGGTGATACATTGAAGCTGGCAGAACCACAGCATGAAAAGAGCCTATCTTTAAAAGTCTGTATACAGGAGACCTCCCCGCTACATTGTTATGCACAGCCCTATACCTCCCCACCTCCCACCACTGATTGCATTGATTTGTGAGGTGAGCCAGAATTCAATTGCAATTATGATAAGTCTCTGGGTTTGGGGAGATTGTTTATTAGACCACTGGGTGTTGGCCTACCTGTGAACTCTCCATTGCCTTGGAAAGAAATTCCCACTACCACTATAATTCACAATGCAATGTCCAAACAATGTTGCTTCGTGTCCTTTTGTATTAGTTGCCCATAATAGGGCCCTGTGGATCCTAACCTTTTTGGAGACAAGGACTTTTTTGAACCTGAAAAAAATTCAAAACTCTCCTTTGGAAAATAAATGCATATGTACTCAAAATTTTGCCTGAAATTTCAAGGTGTCTTGAGAACCACAAGAAGCTCATCAATAAATTCCCAGTTTAGACCCCTGCTACCAGTAATTAGTGTATTAGAAATGTAGAGGGGCTCTGAACAAGTAGTATGTGTATTCCAAGCTTTCTAGTTGTCTTCATCATCCTTTCATATACAGCTGCCCTGTCATATTCATGCCTTTGATCTTTGGATTTTAAAAATGCAGAAAATTAAATGTTTCAACATTGATATTTCTTTCCCAAAGCAAAAATGTCAGTGTAACAGTCTTAATGCCAAACATCAATTCTGTGACCATGCCTTTTGATTTCTGGATCGATTGTGAGCAGCCTGTACATCAGAACCACCAGCAATGGGTCTGTGATGATCGCTATTTTATGCCTGGTACAGGGCAATTGCTTTTGGAAACAGAGTCTTAACTACCTAACATGACCCTTGAAATGTTTTCAGTTTTGCTTTGTCAGGTTCCCCAACTTCATTGTCATCATCCCTACATCAACTATTTGTTCTTTTAATTAATTAATTAATTAATTTTTAAATATTTATGGGGTTCCTGGGTGGCTTAGTTAGTTAAACATCTGCATTCTGCTCAGGTCATGATCCCAGGGTCCTGGGATCGAGTCCCACATCAGGGTCCTGCTCAGCAGAGAGTTGCTTCTCCCTCTCCCTCTGCCTGCTGCTCTGCCTACTTGTGCTCTCTCACTTTCTATCAAATGAATAAATAATTAATTAAATCTCAAAAAATAATATTTATGGGTGCCTGGGTGGCTCAGTCAGTTAAGCATCTGGTTTCAGCTAAGATCAGGATTCCAGGGTCCTGCGATAGAGCCCCACATTGGGCTCCCTGCTCAGCAGGGAGTCTGCTTCTCCCTCTCCCTCCTGCTTGTGCTCTCTCTATATATATTAAATAAATAAATAAATAATCTTTTAAAAATATTTATTTAGTGATTTGAGAACGAGAGAGAGGAAGACAACGAGCGAGTACACAAGCAGGGGGATGGGCAGAGTGGAGCCCATGCAGAGCTTGATCTCACAACCCTAAAATCATGACCTGAGCCAAAACCAAGAGTCCCATGCTCAACTGATTGAGCCACCCAGGTGCCTCAACTCTTTGGTCCTTTTAGTACCACAGTGATCATAGTGTACTGAACATGTCCTTCAATGTCTCATGACTTTGGCTGCAATGTCCTTTCCTTGACTGTCCAAAAGCTCCTATAGTCCTCATGCATGGTGAGGATTTACTTCTCCCATGGAACTGCTGGCTCCTTTGGGGTAAAGACTGTCTTCTATCGCATATCCTTCATATAGCACAGAGCAGGCGGAAGCATGCCACCCAAACAGCATGTCTATGTTCCAGACAACATGAGGGAATGAATAGCTGTGAAGTTGCTTTTACTTGATTAAGCGATTAAACTCCTCTGAGTACCCTCAACAGCTAAGAACTTCTTTATTGTAATGTGACATTTAGCTAGGAAACAGGTCAGAGAACTTTTAGAGTTTTTCTCTCTAAATTTCTGATTTAAAAAAAGAAGAAGAAGAAAAGAAATGAAGATGAATTAGCCACAGTTACCTCTTTCATCCTTAGGTAACTTAACACTCACACTTCCCTAATAAAGGCCCACCCTGAGGTTTGGGTGTATGGCTTTTCTTTTTGTTGTTCTCTCTCTCTCTCCCGATTTCTCAGTGGGGCCTTCCCTGAGCACTACATTTAACATAAGATTTCCTTGCACCTCCTACTCCTCTCCTCTTTTGTTTCTCCCCAAGCAGCCATTTACTGTAGAGCCACCCTTTAATACATTCTATCACCTACATTTTTTTTTTTAAGTATTAGCTGAAATGTACGGGTTCCACAGTGATTACAAATTAATCCTGATTTCTCAATGGCTTAACATAATGCAGATTTATTTCTTGCTCATACTACACATCCATCACAGATCAGCTGGAGTTTCTACTCCACTCAAGGACCCAGGCTGACAAAAGCCCCACCAACACGTAGATGCTCTGTAGGGAATACACAGCATCCCTGATCAGAAGAAAAGAGAGACTGGAAAATCATACATAGATTTTCACTGCCTCAGTCTGAAGATCACTTTTTTTCCTATTTTATTGGCCAAAGTAGTCACAAGGGCTTACAAACTACAAGGAGACTCCTAAATGCAGGAGGTCAAATGGAACATGTGTGAGCATTACTGTCTCTGCCACAAATAATAGTTTTCTTGTCTTTATTCATCCATCTTGTCCCTTGAGAATAGAATAAATTATTGGTCCGATTACATGAACTCAAATAGAAATCTTTTTGAAATTTTGTTTTATGCTTATTTGAAATCCATATATATTTAAAGTAGCTTGAGAATATGAGTCTGAGAAAAAGAAGAATCTTTTTAAGAGTGGTTTCTTTATGTGTTAGCTAACAAATTCCATTGAGGCAAAATGGGAATGCAATGGCCTCCCTTTTTGATATCTTTTTGCCCTTGTGATTTGACACTTTTCCATGATCTGGTTACATGACCCAACTATGAAGAAAAGAAAGATAAATATTCTCTTATATAGATGATATATCTCTATTCAAACGTTCTAAGATTGGCTTTAAGAAAGAATTAACCATTGCTTCCCCCCCACCACCACCAAATGGTGAGAGACCAAGCATTCTATAAATAAAGTTATCATTTTTTTAAAAGATTTTATTTATTTATTTGACAGACAGAGATCACAAGTAGGCAGAGAAACAGGCAGAGAGAGAGAGAAGGAAAAAGGCTCCCTGCTGAGCAGAGAGCCCAACTCAGGGCTTGATCCCAGGACCCTGTGATCATGACCTGAGCCGAAGGCAGAGGCTTTAACCCACTGAGCCACACAGGCGCCCCTAAAGTTATCATTTTTGTTCAAAATCACCCCACATTAAATAGGTTCATGACTTTAAACTCCATAAATCTACTTATCAATATTTAAAGATCACTTTAACTTAATACGTTCACCAGGAAATTATATTTCTTAAGGGTATACATCCTCTGGATCCTTTACTAAAATAGTTTTATGGCCAAGGCCAGTGTCTAGTTACAACAGGTCTATAGTTTTTCTAGGATGAAATAATCGTGGATATAATCAGGATGAAGAACTTTGACCTTTTGAGAGCTCATTTGTTTATGTTTTAGAGCTCGCCACATACCACTTTTGGAGAAGAATTTTGCCCTGCCTAAAGATGTTGCCATAGCTATCTTTGTGCAGAGGTGAGGTAGCTTCCTCATCAGACTCTAAATGCTTGTAACCAGTACACTGTTAAATACTAAAGCCTGTGTCTCCACACATTTGCATCACCAGAGAGTTTGTTAGATTTGCAGAAAACAGGGCCCTAAGTCAGACCAGTAAATAAGAATCTGAACTTTTAACAAGATTTATATGTCCAGTAACATTCAAGAAGCACTACTCTAACCCACATTAACCTTGGGATCTATGTATCCCTGGATGGGCCCCAGGAAGACTCTAAATCCCTTGAAA
The DNA here is from genome assembly GCF_022355385.1 of Mustela nigripes. NCBI lineage: Eukaryota > Metazoa > Chordata > Mammalia > Carnivora > Mustelidae > Mustela > Mustela nigripes. The sequence goes on from NC_081561.1 coordinate 107,200,905, forward strand.
TTGTATTTAAGTGTTGTGCATTTGTACAGTTTCTAGGGAGAGACTACATGATCATCACCAAATTTTTGAAAGGTTTCACTTCAAACGTATTTGTCTCCATCTGTAGATTTTCTAAAATATTTACTAAATTATTCTTTGGTCTTAACTAAAGAATCAGAGAGGTTTGGGCCTTTACCACTTCTATTAGTGACTCATCGCTGCATAACATATTACTCCCAAATTTGGTGGTTTAAAGTAACATTTATTATCTCAGTTTCTATGGGTCAGGAATCTGGAAATGGCTTGGCTGGGTACTGTGCCTCAGGATCTTGTATGAGGATGCAGTCAAACTACTGACCAGGGTTACAATCTTATGAAGGCTCAGCTGTGGCTGGAAAATCTACCTCCAAGCTCCCTCATACAGCTGTTGGCAGAAGCCCTCAGCTTCTTACTGGCTATTGGCTAGAGACCTTAGTTGCTCAGTTAAGTGGGTCTCTCCATAACCTGCCTGAGTGCCCTCTCAACAGGATGGGAGGGGAGGTACTTCCTCCAGAGTAAGTAAGCCAAGAGAAAGACAGAAGGAGGCAGGAAACCACATGGCCTTTTATGACCTGTCTCCAAGTCCCATTGCATCACTTTGGCCTGATTCTATTCCGTATCACAATGTTTTTGTGAGGATTAGTTGACATATGTGTGTAAATAAATACCTCAGCCAGGTGTTTCTCACATGGTAAAATTCTCTGGAAGTATAATCATTTCACTGCTGTAAAGACCAATCCTATACAGACCACTGTTACAGATACACTGTTACATAAAGTGTATCTGTAAACTGTATCTGTATGTAACAGATACACTGTTACATAAAGGTATTTCTAAGAACATTGTCCACTATGCTCCTCAGAAATCTCTTCACAAAGTACTATGGAAGGATTTCTATTTGGTCTCAGTGAAATGAATAGGGGATCCATTTCCTAGACATTGTTAGTTAGATGATTGTGTCCTTCTTGTGTTGACTGGTAGAAAGTATATAACCACAAACATGGCCTGACCTAACAAGGGAGCAAAGACCCTCTCAACAAGCATTTTGTGCTCTACTCTTGCTCTTAACTTCACATTACTTTCCTACACTATCTCCTATCTACTCTGGTCCCCTCACATATCTAAAGTAATATTTTATCTTGTTTCATTATATTTAGTTTTTGGAAACTTTTTAAACCATGCAAGATATAAAATAATCTTTCAAATTTCACTAATAAGAAAGAATACATGAGTTATAGGAAATTTTACTTTGTACATCCTCTCCATAATATGAAATTTAAACATTTTTAGTAGTAGTTACGTATTGATGAAAGCTATGGAAATTCTCCCTCTCTCCAAAATGCACAAACACAAAAGACATTTAGCAGAATTTTAGGAGGCTTATGCACTGCACTAAATCCCATCCACAAGTCCCAGGTTAGAACCCATTCTCTGCAGGGGTTGGTTTAGAACACAGGTCCCAGGTTTAGAACTCATTCTCTTCAGAAGATTCCTCTTCCCCAAACTTCCTATGAGTAAAGCACAGTCATTAAGTGGGGTCCACATGATTCTGGGAGTATTCTAAAACTTTTCAAAGAATAAAGGACATAAATAGTTTTGAGACCATCAATTTCCAAATCCTCAAATTCCCTAGGCATTCTTTTCTAAACTTGATCTGCTTGAGAACACCTCATACAGTCAAGACATGCCTGTTCTCCTTTCCCACCTCCCCTTTCTTTTCATAATTGCATTTCCCACATTACAGAATAAAGACATGTCTCTCGTGCAGCCCAGAGCTTACTGCATTGTATTGCCCTGAGAGTAAAAATCCACAGACTGAAAACAAAGGAAGATCCAAAATAATCCAAAATATCTGTATCAATGAAGCCATCTTTTTTTAAAAAAAGATCTTATTTATTTATTTGTTTGTTTATTTAAGAGAGAGAGTGAGGGGGGAGAGAGAGAGCACACAAGTGGGGTGAGGAGAAGGGGGAGAACAGGCTCTCCACTGAGCAAGGGTGCTCGATCCCAGCACTCTGAGATCATGACACTGGCCAAAGGCAGATGCCCAACTGACTTAGATACGCAGTACCCCTAAAGCCATCTTTGAGATGCCATAAGCCCACAGTAGACCTTAGCACCTTTCTTTGTCTTAAATCTTTATTTCCATTAAGAGTGAAGGTAGATGCTAGAAATCTTTGTTGAGATGTTTCAATTTAAATTTTTTTTTAAAGATTTTATTTATTTGTTAGAGAGAGAGATCAGAAATAGGCAGAGCGGGGGACAGGAAGAGAGGAGGAAGCAGGCTCCCTACTGAGCAGAGAGCCCGATGTGGGGCTCGATCCCAGGACCCTGGGATCATGACCTGAGCCGAAGGCAGAGGCTTAACCCACTGAGCCACCCAGGTGCCCCTCAATTTAAATTTTTTAAAGTAATCTCAGACACCCTGAGATGTTTCCATTACAGATGGATAGTAAAGTTGGGCAGCAGTGGTCATGGCAATTGTTGCTCAAAGACCTCATTACCTGGATCACAGTGTTACAATGTGCATTGCCTGTGAAGATAGGTTCTCTTGAGAGCAAAACAAAAGAATCTTAGCAAAGCAAAGTAATAGTCTTTTCTTTCTTTCAGTAACAAACTCCCAGCAAAGCTCCGTGACTTAATCTACACACTTACCCTTACGCTTCGGACATTTTCATGCATCGAAAAAAGCTCTAAGGATTTTGCCCCCTCTTAGAGGAAAAAAAAAAAAAACGTAAATCACAAGATAGAATATATTTGCAAAGGTGAATTGACGTCAATGGTTTCTCAATTTCCCCAGTCCTTTCTGAATATTGGGATGCCTCTAAGGGGGTGAGTAAGAGTAACTAATACTCATTTGATAACTCTTAGGGAAGCCTCTTTGGGAGACTTCCCAGAAATCAAAGGACTCCAATGAATAAGTTAGGGGGTTTCTAATTCTGTGCTTTCAACAAAATTGGAGGAGCCACTAATCAAGAAGTCAGTTGCAATATTTTTAGCATATAACTTGAAAGAAATTTTTTAAATTGAATAAATTACCACAATAAAACTTCTTCTATTCCATTACTTATAGGAATAAAGATTTCTCAGAGCTTACTTTATTAAAATAAACAAAAATAGAATAGAACTGAGGCTGAAAATCCCCTCTTATAATGATAACAGTTACCCATAGATGTACCTAAAATGTGAGTGATAAGCATCACCACACCATAGGATTGGTGTAAAAAGTAAATAAACTAACATGAAAAGGACTTAGAGAATATGTGGCACAAAATGAATGGCAATACACATGACCTGTGACTATTACCATCCTCGTCATTATCATCATCATAGAGTAGACAATTGTGAATCACAGATATCGCCACGTACAATGCCCAAATGTTTTGTGTTAATAATTATCAAATCATAATATAAGTATGTTGTTTTGCTGAATTGGCACTAAAAATATTTTTTGTGGCAAAGGATTTTAGGATTATCTAATAAGGATTTTCAAATATTGAAATATGTCATGTTGGGATAAAATTATGTGGGGAAATGCAATAGAAATGAGGTTGGGGAAAAAAGGCAACTCCTTTATTAAAGAAGAGTTCATATATATTTTTTAATGGCTTATGATAGATATCAAATTGGTACAGCATTTGCATTATATGTGATACATTCAAAAGAGTGATATAACCATTTCAATTTAAAATGTCAAGCTTAGAATAAGCAGGAAATTACACACTTTGCAACTACTTAAATTTACAATGGAAATTTTTTAGAACCTAAAAAATGTATTGACTGGGCACATATATAGTGAAAATATTATGAAGACCACTGCCCTGGAGCTCTGTCTTTGATTTTTCACTTACTGTATAACACCTGCTTAGTCACACTCATTGTTCCATCAGCCTCCTTACCACCAACCTTAACTGTAAAAAGGGAGATTCTCTGAGCAGACATCTCCACATATTTGCATTTTCGTTTATATTTCCAAATGTCTGTGGAACATCTCCAGTTACTGTTCTAACAACCTCATGCACAACTTGTTCAAACCAAACATTTCTCTTCCAAATTCTTATTCTATTTTTGCTAGTATATATATTTTGAAGTTACCAGAAAACTAATACAAATGGAGCTCATTTTAGAAGGAAATCTATTGGCTCATGTAACCGAAGCTTTCATTAAGAGGGATAGTTGGACTGGCTTCTGGGCTCAAAACCTGTCTTTGGGGTTCAGCATCCCTCCTTATTCCCTCTGGATTCTCCCTTCCACTGTGCAGGCATTAGTCATGGCTCCACATGATAGCAGCTGGCTGTAGCAGCTCTGGACTTCACAGTCTCTGAGTTCCAACCCGGCAGTCTAGAGTATCTGCCTTTCTCCTCAAGAAAGACTCCTACTGTCTTAGGGACTCCTTTGGGATCGGTCACCCCCAGATGACTAGGGCCAACGGAACTGAAGGTCTGGCCAAGGATGGAATCACCCAAATCACCTGCCTCCACATTTCAGGGCCTGATGGAACTCAGAGCATGAGAGCTACACAGACTGAGATTCTGAAAGGAGAGATCCCAAAACAAAACTTGAAGTCTATAACTGACTCAAAGGAGTTCAGATGCCAGGCCACAATGCCACTGTCCACCCTACAACCTCACTTCCATTCCAACCTCATCCTCCATCTTGGGATTACTTTTGACTTTTCCTCTTGTTTGGTCCCTATACTCATTCACTCAGAGTGAAGGCGATCTGGGCTTAAATCCTACTTCTACTCTTTCCTAGCTCCGTAAATTTGGACAAGTTTGCTTCACTGCTCATTTTGTTTGTCTCTTCATCTATAAGATAGGGATATAGAATCCTTTTCATGGGGTTGCTATGAGAAGTAAATATGCTAATTCAGGGGTACTTGGGTGGCTCAGTCAGTTAAGGGTCTGACATTTGATTTCAGCTCAGGTCATGATCTCAGCATAGTGAGATGGAGCCCACCTTGGCCTCTGCACTGGGCATGGAGCCTGCTTAAGATTCTCTCTCTTCCACTCTTTCTGCTCCTCCCCCACCCTCTCTCTCCCTCTCTAAAAAAAGGCTAGTTCACATAATACACTTAGACAATGCCTGGCACATAAAACAAAAAAGTTCTATGCAAAATTATCATCATCATCCCCCCATGCTTGGCACAAAAGTTACAAAGATTAGTAACGGAGACAATTTAGCACATGCATGTCAGTCCCTATCTGGTCCCACACTGCTTTTCTAGCTTTCTTTTCCATTATGATCCCCAATGGAGTTGCCCTGGGAGGCTTTCATTTCCTGCCTTCTGCTTCTCTGCTTTGTTCCCTCTATTCACTTTCCTCAAAATGTTCCTGCTTTACACATCTGGGTTTACCAGGGTTTGTTGGTGGTATTTGTTTCTTTTGCTTTGTTGGAGGCACAAGTTAAAATAATTACAGCCCGGGCTGTGGTTTTTGAAGACCACATAAAGGCCGGTTAGTTAAGGACACACTTGTTCTCAGTCTGACTTCTAGTAATAGTCCATGAAGCTTCTTTTTTAGCAGCACAATCGGGATCTTGTTGATGAAGAGAGAGAGAATGCTGCTGGTGAATAATAAAGTATACACTTCATCATAAAAGCTGAGAAGAGTGTGTTCTTCACCGTTTGGGGGGCAAACTGGAGTTTGATGGAATGAGTTGGCATTCTGGGATGAGTAAGTTAAGTAGCCCAGAATTGAAAGACCCTGGACTCCTGACCATCTGTAAAGCCCAGACAGGTGCTAATAAGATTGCCTATCTTCTGGGCACTTGGGTGGTTCAATGGGTTAAATCCTCTGCCTTTGGCTTGGGTCACAGTCCCAGAGTCCTGGGATCGAGCCCCGCATCAGGCTCTCTGCTCAGCCAGGAGCCTGCTTATTACTCTCTCTCTCTCTCTCTCTGCCTATTTGTGATCTCTGTTTGTCAAATAAATAAATAATCTTTAAAAAAAAAAAAAAAAGGGAAAAAAAGATTGCCTAACTCCTCAACCTCATCAAAGTCATTCGTTGAAATGGTGGAACATTCGAACATGTCCTTCTGACCAGCATCATAAAGCAAGATTATTCCAAGGTTCTGGGCACACCTGGCCTCTATGAGGAGATGTCTTCATAGTCCCCTCCCATGGGGGACACCATATCAACCCAACTTCTCTATACTGGGTCCAACCCAGATTCTCTGACCTCAACTGTCACGGAAAAAGTATAACTTGGCATACATAACTCCAGAGTTCTTAGCCAAAATGGAGTTTTGGCTTTAAAAGAAAGTCATGTAAGTTCATAATCCCACAGCCTTACATCTGAAATCTAAAAATCTCTTAAAACTGAAATTTTCTTCATAATTCAGTTGACAATAAAACCTGACCCAATTTAGATTCATTTGGCAGTAAATCCTGGCCTGAACTGAGAAAACCATTTATAACCTTTATTTTACTTTGTGTGAATATTTATGTTTTGCTGAGAAATGTTTGTACACTTGATTATGAGTTATTTTCCCAAACTGTACCAAAGAGAGATACCAAACAATATTGTATTCTCTCCATATATTTATATCTATGTCTATAGCCTCTAGTAGAACTGGGGAAAGTAACTTGTAATCAAGTAATCTAACACCCCAATATTTCTTAGCAAAACATTTATATACATATACTTCTTAAAAAAAAATAGTACCTTTAAAACAATGTCTATAAATTGTGAAATACATCTATCCCCAAGGGTTGTAGACATGGAATTATTGACCTGAACAGATATAAAAACAGCTACCAAATACAGTCTTCCTTTGGCCACATGTTTAACCCATTAGATAGGGACTGGGGTTGATTGAGACTGGGTCTAAAAACATTTTAAATAGGTCATAATGGGCACCATATAATTAATTTTCATTTACTATTTCCTGCTTTCTAGAAAGTTTCCCAAATCTCCTTCTCTTGCAGTCTCATGGAAATGCTGGTAAACTTGTTTCGGTTCCTTGGACACAGTACACATCCTAAAAGTTATCCTTTTTTTTTTTTTTTTTTTTTTTTTTTTTGCAGCTGCTTCTTGCCACAAATGCTAAAGCCTTTCTGCTCTTATTACCCAGGACTTGGCACCATTGTCCCAGAATCCCAATGTAGGCCTGAAGGGAGGCCCCAATTCACCTGCTCCTTTAGGGTTATCTCAATGTCCTTTGTTCTAACAGAAGTAGCAGACTGGTTGCTAAGTGTGGCTTCTTTTTTCCATCTTTGTCTAACTCAAGATTTCTAAAATCCTGCTCTCCTCGTTTGTCATTAACACTTTTTGTCATTTTCTTACTTTTTGTTTTCAACTCTCTCTTTCTTTTATTGCTCCCAAAATAATTGTGCACTTATTTTGGAAATAAAATTTTCATAATTATCAAAATGCACATAGAAATCAAATTAAGTACACTAGAATTTCGTATAAAAGGAACTTGCACCTAGGGAAGGATCGCTGACTTTATAAGATTTCAAATGTAATTTCTAGGCATCACTTTCATACAAACAGCCCTGATTGTGTAGATGCAGCATAGTCGTAATAATTTACTGGATAATGTGACTTTGACCCAAAGCTGAGACCAATAATTCTTGTTCCTGGCTTATGGGTGGCTTAAAAAGCTCAAGCAGTCCCCACCACCAATCCCCGTGTTACACATGTCTTCACACCCAGTGCAAGCCATTACCAATCTGGGATTTGTTTAATCGTTCAGTCTGATCATCCTGGTGGTTCTCTACCCCACATTTTTCTAAGAAGACATCGCTACAGAGCTGGGCATTTTCTCTGGTAGATAGTTCACATCTTCAGTAGTAAACTGTGCTTTTTAGTTTTATACTCATTAAACTAGACATACACATCAAGCAAAAAATCTTGAGCTCTGTGTCTGCACCAATAATCAGCAGCACAGGAATATTTTTCCATAAGATTCTCAGAGAAAGCTCATAATCTATACAAATTGTAAAAGCATGATCTTACCAGAGGAAGACATGAGACTTCCTAATCCCTGAGATAGCACAAAAGGCTTCTCTGTCGTTTGTGCGTTGTTTGTTCTCTAAGTGATCTTCTCTTAAATAAGTAACAATTGGCGTGTCTTTGCCAGTGGCATTTCATGACTAGACCCAGCTCTGACACAGACGTGCTGACATGGAAGTGGTAAGAAGCAGCAGTTTATGTTCATGCTAATGCTTTCCTGTAGACTGAAAGTCAATAACCACTTGACATTCAGAAAGCATCCTCATGCTGGCAAGTCCAATTCTTTTGCCTTAGTTTGTTCAGGCTGCCAGTTCTGGAAGCTGGGAGTCCGAGATCGGGGTGCCAGTATGGTCAGTTCTGGTGAGAATTCTTCTCCGGTCTTGTAGACAAATACCTTCTCACCATGTCCTCCCATGGCAGAGAGAAAGAGCAGGCTCTGGCATCTCTCCTTAAAGGAGCACTAAACCCACCACCAGGACCCCACCCTGGTGACCTCGTCTAAACCCAATCACCTCCCCAGAAGCCCATCTCCAAACATTATGAAATTGGGGGTGAGGACTTAACCATTCATTGAAGAGAAGGGACACCATTCAGTCCACAGCAACTTCATAAGACCTCATCAGAATGAGCTATGGAATAGTTATGCAGAAGCTAAGCATTGTGTGAAAGCACGTGGACGGGGGTGCCTGGGTGGCTCAGTGGGTTAAAGCCTCTGCCTTCAGCTCAGGTCATGGTCTCAGGGTCCTGGGATTGAGCCCTGAATCAGGCTCTCTGCTCAGCAGGGAGCCTGCTTACCCCTCTCTCTCTCTCTGCCTGCCTCTCTGTGTACTTGTGACTTGAGATCTCCGTCTGTCAAATAATAAAATTTAAAAGAAAAGAAAAGCACCTGGAGAGAATGATGTAGTAGGTACAAGGGCAAGGGCCCTATTTTGAACTACATACATGCACACACACACACACGATTTCACAACATGGCATCTGAGAAAATCCCCAAAGCTATGGTGCTTGGTTCTTCACATAAGCCACAATGTGGTCTCTAGTTTGATGATTCTATTAGGGAAATTTACATTTCAGAATAATTTCTGGTGTTTTTGATAATTCCACCTGAAGACTAGCCACAGAAATAAAAACAGGGAGCAGTAATTTTCCCCTAGCCCTTTTTCCTGCTGAACTAGTCTCCTTGCATATCTGTGTCCACAACTGAGCCTCTACAAAGGCCCTCCTTTGCCCATTACTAGATTGGACATGTTGAAGGGAAAAATGAGTTGTCATTTACTGTTCACTTACAATTCTTTTCATTTCTGTACAGTTGTGCTTCAGTGATTGGGTCTAACCTACAGGGGATTCCAGGAATAAAAGACTATTTGGGTTTTTTTCTTTTAAAGATTTTATTTATGTACTTATTTATTTGCCAGAGAAAGAGACAGAGCACAAGCAGGGGGAGCAGCAGAAAGTGGGAGAAGCAGGCTCCCCACTGAGCAGGGAGCCCAATGTGGGACCCAATCCCCGGACATTGGGATCATGACCTGAATCAAGGCAGTTGCCTAACCCACTGAGCCACCCAGGAATCCCTAAAATATTATTCTTTTGAAGACCTATTCCCTCCTTGACTGGCTTTTGTGTTTAGGCTTTGTTATATATATATATATATATATATATATATATATATATATAT
>NC_081561.1:107210655-107397449 GCF_022355385.1 Mustela nigripes
TATATATATATATATATATATATATATATATATAATTTTTTTTTTAAGATTTTATTTATTTATTTGACAGACAGAGATCACAAGTAGGCAGAGAGGCAGGCAGAGAGAGAAGAGGAAGCAGGCTCTCCACGGAGCAGAGAGCCCAATGCGGGGCTAGATCCCAGGACCCTGGGATCATGACCCAAGCTGAAGGCAGAGGCTTTAACCTACTGAGCCACCCAAGCACCCTGGGCTTTGTTATATTTTTACTGAAAACCAATGTCTTCACTTCCCACCCAAGACCTATCTCCTTCATGAAACTTTCCTTGGCTCTTAAAACATGTGTTATGTGGACTGCATCATAATTTTCTCAAAAATTTTTGAAGGTGGTCAGATATGACACTCAATAAATATTTGACTGATTCATTGATATTCTTTATAAATAACTCTAGTCCATTAATTATATACCCACAGTGTACAGTTTTTAAAAAGAGAGAGGAAGCAGGGGAGAGAGCAAGTTGTGTGCAATTAATTGGACTTCTTCCTGAAAGCTTCTTTATTGTTTCTGCCACCCAAAGCATCTCATCTGACTCATAGGACCACCAGGAAGAAGGCAGGACACCAGACACAACCACTCTTGGATACCCAAATTTATCTGGAGAGCCTATTAACATCCCTCTCTTAATCCAGAGTGTTATTTGAAGAGGTGCAGACCTCTTTTCAGACGTGTCACTAACATCTGATTACTGTTTACTTTCCAGTGTGGTCTTCCTCTCCCAGTGCAGGAAGAGGTTCATATAGGAGTTTGGTTTCGTTTTGTTGTCCTCTTTCCATTGCTCTCAGGTAGGAACAAAGGGAGGCTAGGGCCGAGTGGAACTCACTTGTCAAGTATTCCTTCCAGTCTTTCTGCTTTATCCTGGGTCCTGGAAATTTGAACTTAAAAAGCAAGCGAGCAAGCAAAAGAAGGAAGTTCCTGCCTCAGCTCTCTGGTTCAGTTGTCCCTGGGGCAATGATGGCCTACCATCCAGTAGTGTGTTATTGGGGAAGAGTTAGGGAATTAAAAATAATAATAATAGAAGGTGACCGCATCCATTCATATTTTGAAACATCATCTAGTTGCAGATTATGGCAATTTGGTTCAATGCCAGTGGTACTGCAGTAACTATTGAAGAACTTATTAAAATGATACTTCTGGGGGAACCTGGGTGGCTCAGATGGTTAAGTATCAGCCTTCAGCTCAGGCCATGATCTCCAGGTCCTGGGATCGAGCCCCAATTTGGGCTCCCGGTTCAGCAAGGAGTTTGATGCTTCTTCCTCTGCCTCTTCCCCTGCTTGTGCTCTCTCTGTCTCTGTCTCTCTCTCTCTTTAAAACAAAAATAAATAAATAAAATAGAATTATATTTCTGGGATCAGGATTTTGTAATAAATTCAAACATTATTTTTAAATGAATCATAAAATTAAGTTTATCCTGGATTCCTTCATTTTCCCCCAAGTCTTAGCTCAGGCGACAACTTAACGCCATCGACAACCTTTTTCCTGTGAAAGTCCATGTGCAATTTCTATCTATAAAGTGGAATTTTGATCTTTGATTGCTGTGAAAGCAGTGGGTTGCTTTCAGCAAAGGTGACATTTTGCCCCTAATCAAGTAAGAGAATAGTTGTGTAAGGAGCTGTTATCTGAGCGTGAAAAAATGAGGACTGTGCATCCCTGACAAGGAATGTATTTGCAAGTTGTTGATCTCGGGGGAGATTTGGGAGAGGAAGTTAATATTTTCTTGCTAAAATCTCTATCACCATGAACTGTGAACTAATTGTAAATAATGCAAAGGCTTGTATGGGCAAAAGTTATCTGTATATAAAGAGCTGTAGGAAAGTAAATTAAGCTGCTGAAGATATATGTTATAAAGGCTTTTTATTAAAAAGTGCTTAACATTACATTCTTCTCCCAATATTTTCTACATTCTTATTACCACCAGTCAACTATGTTACAAGAGGAACTTATTACATTCGTTATATTCCTATTAATCTTTTTAAAATAAATATTATATTGTTTTTCATTTAATCATTGCACAGCTATTGTTTTTCCACTAAGCAATGATTTTTACCATATGGCTGAAATCAATAGACATTTCACAAGTAATATACATAGGTTTATCATCAATCAAAAACCCCAAGGACCTAACATAGCACTTAGTAAATTGAGTTTGAATTCATCCTCACTATTATTATCTCTTTTGAAAGCCTTTTAAAAGGTCCTGGTTTGTTTTACTGAGAAAATAATGCAATTCTCAGTAATAATTGACAAAAATTTAAGGAAACATAATTTGGAAAAAAATTATTTATTTCACATAGCTTGAATGTGAAAATTTGGAAACTTTTTCTTTCATATTTGCTCTGCCTCTGGTTATACAGCACAACAGGATTTTTTGAGGCTACTTCGATTTTCTGCAATTTTTGCATAGAAAACCTTCACCTAAAAAAAGAGTGGGGGGGGGGCGCCTGGGTGGCTCAGTGGGTTAAGCCACTGCCTTCGGCTCAGGTCATGATCTCAGGGTCCTGGGATCGAGTCCCGCATCGGGCTCTCTGCTCAGCAGGGAGCCTGTTTCCTCCTCTTTCTCTCTCTGCCTGCCTCTCTGCCTACTTGTGATCTCTCTGTGTCAAATAAATAAATAAAATCTTTAAAAAAAAAAAAAAAGAGTTGGAAATAGAGTGTTTACTTTCCAGGAAGGCAAAACCAAACTCCTCTCTTAGGAAAAGGCATATGAAACCATGAATTGTTTTGGGTTATTTGATTATACCACCTGCCCCCAAGTCAAGATACTGAAATGAGGAAACTAAAAAACTTAAAGGGCCAGGGCACTTGGCTGGCTCACTTTTATAGCATGTGACTCTTGATCTCAGAGTTGTGAGTTCAAGCCCTATGTTGGGTGCGGAGCCTACAAGAAAGAAAGAAAGAAAAGAAGGGAGGGAGGATGGAAAGAAGGAAGAAAGAAGGAAGGAGAAAAGAGAAGAAAAGCTTAAAGATCAAATTTTTAAAGAAATTGTAACACCTAAATTAGAATATGACAGTAATCGATATTGAGAGTAGAAAGGGAAATACAGAGTTAAAATTAAGGGAATTCGTAAACATGGCTGTGGATGGGTACACATATCAAAAGAATCCAACTAGCACTTATAAATCCTGGTTAAGAAAACCGGACAACTCCAGATACAGAAAATACAGAGATAATAGAAATCAAGTGTTGTTACACCAGGACCTCGAACTTTTCATACATCAGTTTCCACGTTTGCAGAGTACCTGGGAATTCCTGCTTCCTGTGTGTAGTATAATCCTCCTTCATACGAGTACCTAGTCCTTTATCATACCCATCATAGTTCAGTCAGCACTTCTTTGGGTTCTAGAACCCACCTGCAGGATTCTCCCACCTGCCAGGAAGAATTTCATGGTTGAGTGTTTACCAATGAATAATTTCTCACTTATAGTAACATGGCAGAGCAGCAACAGTGTATAAGCACTCTTTCTTAATTTAAAGAAACTTATTGCAATCATTTTTACACATTATCCTCAGGAACTTGAACTCAGTGTTATTTAGAATGGCAGTACATGTGTACGTACACACTAAAGTTATAAAGGAAACTTGCCAGGGAATGTTTCGATAGTAGAAAGAAGGAAAAGAAAGGAAGCGAGAAAACACTTTGGACAGAATTAAATTTAACAATTAACTATAGGGCGCCTGGGTGGCTCAGTTGTTAAGTGTCTGCCTTCAGCTCGGGTTATGATCCCAGAGTCCTGGGATCGGGACCTGCGTTGGGCTCCTGGCTTGGTGTGGAGCCTGCTTCTCTCTCTCCCATTCCCCCAGCTTGTGTCTCTCTCACTGTCTCTCTCTCTGTGTCAAATAAATAAATAAAACCTTAAAAAAAGAAAAAAAAAAACTGTGTTTAAAAAAACCCAATTAACTATAAACCCCTGCGAGATACTGGAAATTTTATAAAATAACCATAAAATCTCTGGGCTCACAAATCATTCCATAGTCCTCCTGACCTCTCCATAAAAGCTGTCAGAGAGCTAGCCTTCCGCCTTTTGATTTAGAAAGTAGAATCAGACGTGTTTTGTTGAAAAGGACCAACAAACCAAAAGATAATAAGGACCATTTGAAATTTGCAGTTTGGAGAAAAATCAGAGCCAGAAACTTTTTGACTTCTTTATGGTTAATATTATTTTTGCAGAATATAATACAATTTTGCTATGTAGTAACCCATAAAATGTTAGAAGCAAAATCACAGTAACAATCATCCCTTCAAGCTTTAGTTAGTATTCCTTTAGAACAGGGTGATTTTCAGAAACTTAAATGCTTGCAACTGAAAACAGCTTTTATGAATAAGAATAAGGTAGATTCTTAATAGATCAATACCTTGTTTTCAAGGGGCCAGGTTCTCATTCCATGTAGCTATGGAAATCAGATTACATGGGAAGGCAATCTTCCCCAGAGGGAGCTGGTTACAGGTGAACTTTCTGATACCGCCAGTGAAATTGAAATTCTGGATCCAAGCTATGTTAATTGAATTCAACACGCTCTAATGAATATATACATCATTATAGTATTTTTATTCTGGTAAAGGGAAAACAAAGCACAAATAATATGACTGAAAGTCTTACTTTTCCTCTAAGTATATGCTCCTGAACAAATGTGGGAATATTCTCTACATGTTTAAAACCCTATTTAACAAGGTATCTTTTAACTCCTTCCAGCAGTAACACATTAGCAATTGATTTTGATAAATCACTACCTGAGCCAAATTACTAACATCTACCCTAAGTATGCCTATTTTAAAGTTTCAAGTTGTTGTTCATCATTCTATTAAAATAGACCGGTTTAAATACTATCTTCCTTTTATGACACTAGCCCTTGTATTAGTCTCCTATGCCTGCTATAATGAAGTTTTCACAAACTTGGTGACTTAAAACAATGCCAATTTGTTATCTTCTAGCTCTGGAGGTCAGAAATCCTAAATGGGTCTCACTGTGCTAAAATCAAGGTTTGGACAGGTCTGCGTCCCTTCCGGAGGCTCTAGGACAGAAACCCTTTTCAGGCCTTTTCTAGTTTTGAGAAGCCACTGTACTCCTTAGCTGGTGGTCCCCTTTTATCTTCAAAGCCAGATATGGCTGGTCAAGCTCTTCTCACATCAAATCATTCTGACCTCCTCTTCTGCTCATTCTTGCACATTTAAAGGACACTTGTGATGACATCAGGTCCCCTAGAATCATCTACCTATCTGAAAGTCAGATTGGCAGGTGTAATTCCATCTGCAACCATAATCCTCCTTGGCCTTGTAACCTGTCCTATTCACAGCCTCTGGGGCTTAGGGCATGGACATCCGTAGGTGAGAAGGCATGATTCTGACCACCACAGTATCCCAATGTTTATTGTAATTTTTCACATCCTCAAAGACTCATTTTTGGACTAAGATATATTTCAACTTTTAAGAGGTCTTTATAGGTCATACTCTGTTATGGGTTGGATTGCGTCCTCCAGAAAGTTAGGTCAAAGTCCTGACCTCTGTTACTGTGGCTGTGACCTTACTTGGAAATAAGGTTTATGTGGATGTAATCGAGTTAAGATGAAGTCATTAGGATGGGCCCTACTCCAGTAGGACTGGTATCCTGGAAAAAAAAAAAAAAAAAAGAGAGAGAGAGAGAGAGAGAGAAATGCCTTGTGACACATAGATACATAGACGAACCATCACAGAGACACTTGGGGGGGATGCTATGTGATGGCAGAGGTAGAGACCAGGGTTGCCATCCAAGCAATGTCAACAACTTACAGCCACCACCACCTGAAGCTAGGAAGAGGCAAAGAAGGATTCTCTCCCACAGGGTTCAGAGTCAACACAGTACTGCCAGCATCTTAATTTAGGAACTCCATGCGGCTTGTGCTATTTTTTTTTTTTTGTTTTCTTTCTCTCTTTCTTTCTTTATTTTATTTTCACTGTAACAGTATTCATTGTTTTTGCACCACACCCAGTGCTCCATGCAATACGTGCCCTCCTTAATACCCCCCACCTGGTACCCCATCCGCCTCCCCCCCCACCCCTTCAAAACCCTCAGATTGTTTTTCAGAGTCCATAGTCTCTCATGGTTCACCTCCCCTTCCAATTTCCCCCAACGCAGCTTGTGCTATTAAAGTATGACTCTATTAAGCAGACCTAAGAAACAGATGCAAACTCTATGTTCTTATCACCCTCATTGAGTTGGTATGGATACTTTCTAGTCTATCAGCATCTTTCTTCTAATGGGCTCCAAAGTACACAAAACTTTACCCAAAATGGAATTTTACCAAAGATGAGTAGAGATGACTTCTTGCATTTCTTCAAAGTTCCCTGGTTTAGACATGTTCAAGTATTTCCCTCATTTTGTGGCAAAATTTTCCATTGCATTGTGAGTCCCTGTAACTTTCAATCAAGCCTGTATTGTTCACTGTGGATTAAGTAAATTATCAGTTTAACTTCACTTTTAATATCAGCATGGTTTCTAGGAACCTTACAATAGAAGTTTTCAGCTCTTTCCATAACAATTTTTTGAAAGAGTCTACGCAATGATGAGAAAATACAAAAATGAAAAACACTACTTGTGCTCTAATGACCTGATTTTTTTTATACATTAAATATCTTTGGAGCATCTGACCCTGAAGGGACTTTCTCTGAGAAGAGCCCAACCACATAGGTGGGCCCTGGAAGCCAGGTTTGTCTGAGATGACCTGTCCTGCTGTGACTGACTGCCTGGCTTAGAATGAGTGCTAACCTGATTCTTTTCCCCAGAATTTGGAATTGGGAAGTAGAGCCCTTCGATCTGTGTGTGGAAGCAAGTGGATGGAAATAACAAGGCCTTAATGGAGAGATGTGTTGCTCCTGGGTATAAAGAGAACTTGAAAAAGTCAAAGTGCAGGGGCAGAAAATGAAGTCCCCAGCAACCCCAAATAGAGAGTGATTGAAAGAGTGACTTCCATGGTTCCTGAGCACTTTCCGGTTCCTGGCTAGCCCACACGTGTGAGTTAATAATTTCCTTCCTTTTTACTTAATTTACTGTTTAGAGTGTAGGTCATCTGTAACTAAGCAAATGTTGACCAAGACAGGGGAAATGAAATAAATGCTAAAAGACAAATTAGAAAGTAAGAGACATCTTAAATAAGCAATATGCGTACAGAACACAGTTCAGCAGATGGGACTAAAGAGAGTTTTAAAAGGTCAATAAATGGGATTCTGAGCCAGAAAGGTAGGTCAGAGCTGCACTGTTTGGTTGACATGGCACCATTGACAGTTTGGAGCAGCAAAGTGACATGATAATAACCGTTAACATTTATTGTGTGTTAATTATGTGCCAGGGATGAAAATTTTATGTGTGTATTTCCATTCAGTTGCACCAACTACAGGTTGGGGGAATTATTAAAATCCACAATACAAATAAGGGAAGAAGGTATAAGAGATAAAGTGGCTTAACCAATCCCCCACACTTAGCTCACTCCACATTTGGGGTTCAACTCTTCTTTTAGATTGTCTTCTCTCAAAATCAGAAGGACAGCTCTAGCTGGAAATTCTTAGCACAAAATAGATGAAGAGGCAGATGGTAAAGAGACAAATTAAGAAAACTTACCCTAGGAGAGATAAAGGAGAGCCACTGGGAAAGACATTGGGCATGGAGAAGAGAAAGGATATAGTGATTTCTTTGGCACATCTGAACAGCTTATGGCAACAGGGAAAAGGAAGGGAAAAGTCAAAGCTGAACTCAAGCTTTGGAACCTAAAGCTTGGAGGGATAGTAATGCCCCAAACAAAAAGAGGAAAGCCAGAGCTTGGGAGAGAACAAGGTTGGGAGGGGAATTTGATGAATTCATTTGGGAATTGAATTGCCAGCCAAACATCTGGGTGGGGCTGCCCTACAGGGCAGTGAAGCTAAAACTCAGGGACAAGTTCAGATGGGAGGTATTGGTTTGGGGAGTCATCTTCACAAAATAAAATTTAAAGCCATGAACATGGATGAGGCTGCCAAGGGAGAGATACAATGAAAATTTGATAGTAAAAGAGTCAAAGAAGATGAAGGCAAATATTATATAGTCTTGAAAAAGAAAATAAAAGATTGATAGCAGGAACTTAAAAAACCATTTAGCAGTCTCTGAAGAGTTTCTAGTGAGATCAAAGATCTAATATAATGGAATTACATTATATCACTGGAGGCAAGAACGAAGAAAACAATTAGTAACTCAGTATCTTGAGCAACTAAGATGCAATTTCAGATCTTAAGGACCTAGAAGATATATCTCCAAACTAGATACTTAATGGTGCAAATGTGGCTCTTCCTGGTCTTGGTCCTACTTTGTGGCAACATAGCTAAACACACCAAGGTCAGAACTGTCAGCAAATAGAGGAGCTATTACGGTGTGTCCTTTCAGAAAATGGCTAGGAAAATTGAAATAAGCCAGCATGCCAAGTACACTTTCTCCTTCAGTGGCAAATCCAAAGTGAAGAGACCAGCTGTGGGGCTCTGGCGCTGTGGTTGCTGCATGAAAATAGTAGCCAGTGGTGCCTGGGTCCCCAACGCCACTCCTGCTTTCACGGTAACGTCTGCCATCAAGAGACTGAACAAACTGAAAGACCAGCAGAAGCTCCACCATTTGAAACCTTGCTAACCTGTAACAAATGGGTAAGTGTAGGCAACAAAATTACATGGTTTCTTGTTATTAATTGGATGTTCTGGTTTGCATTACATTGATTTTGCATTCTCAAAAAAAGATTTGGAAATTAAAATCCTTTTAAGTTTTGTGGGGGAAAAAGTTCCTGGCAAATGTGTCACAAAGGAGTTATTTTCTAAAATAATTGTATAAATAAGCGCTTTATGAGATGAGAGGTGGAAGGAAGGAGCTTGTGGTTCAATTCATGAAAGTATTCATTGCAAGTTTCTGGGCATCCTACATTACACACTCAAGGTACGTGTGATAATCTTCAGTCATCTTCAACAGAACAAAGGGGGTTACATTTACTGTGCCTTAAAGGGAAAGCATTTGGAATAACTGTGAAAATTCACAGTGCAAAACAAAAACAAAAACAAAAAACTTATACAGGGAAGTGATGGTAATCAGTTACCCTTTTAAGAATAGCCTTTTGCTTCTCATAAAAATAGTGCAAGTATATAAAAGATGCAAAATACTCCAAAAGATTGAGTTTTTCATAAAACCAGTTTTTAGAGTGTATAGCTCTATAACCTCAAAGAAAAAGTACAGAGCAGTTTCTAATAATCCTGTGAGGAGCAATACAGACTGATCATTTGGAAGTTAAAAACTCATGTTTTGACTTTAATCTTGAAAGTTCATTTGAACCACATCTGGTTCATTTTTAAGTCCTGGTTTTATGCATTTGACAGGAAACTCGAGCAAAAAGAAAACAAATTTCTAGTGGTTTCTCCTTTCAGCTTTGCTCCCCTGCTGTGTTGTGCCAGTCACTACTCGGCCAGAAATGATTCTTGCTTTCTAAATGATGCACCAAAGCTGCAGACAGTTGAGTGCTTATAAAGGTTCTGTTACTTTCTACAGTTAAAATAGGGCAGAGCTTCAAAGAAGGAAATGTTTCAGTGGAATAGAAGGGACAGCAGAGATGAGCATCCTGAAGCAAAGAGGAAAGGACGTTGCCTCCTTGTTTCGCATTATATTTCATGCATAGAATAAGTAATTCTCCCTAGAAATCAACCCATTTACCTTTGTCTCTAATTCAAAAGAGGACTAATATGCCAGAAAGCTATTCAATGGGCAGAAATATCAAATAAGAAAGAAACATTAGGTCCATCTTAATATTCCTCTATCAACTTAAGAGTAAAGTATTCCCCTAAGAGTATACTTTAAATCTAACTTAAGCAATTTCAAGCACAGTATATTTATGGAATTCCATATTAATGTTATGCAGAGCTAACAATTGCTTAAAATCCTATCTGATTTTAATTGACTATATCCTTCAGACATCAATAGCAGCAATGATCAAGTCAAGAGATACTCAATTTCACCCCAAATTTAAGAAATGCTCATTAAAATGGAGTACTATTTTTAAACTATGAAATAGTTTTAAAAGTTTGACAAAACAGTTCTACTAAGAATTTAGAGAAAACTGGCTCTCTTCTACTCTGTTGATGGGACTATAAGTTGGTCCAACATTTTGGAAGGGCAATATGACCAAATTAAAAGCACACGTTGCTTAATTAAAAAAAAAAAAGCACACGTTGCTTTTGATCCAATAATTCCTTGTTGGGGGGAATTTTTCCCATGGATATTTGCTTGCTCAGATAGGTAGATATATGCACCAGTTTACTTAAAAAAAAAAAAAGAAAGAAATAAAGAAAGAAGAAAATGATGCAAGGGCCATGAGTTGGAGGGAAGGAAGGAGAGGCAGAAATAGATAACCATAGGTCTAGAACAGTATGATCTGAAGTCCCCTGAAGTATTAACTAGAAATGCAGGTTTCCAGGGCCCAACCCTGAATCAGACTTTTTAGAAGTATGGTCTGGGAAACTGCATTTAAATTAACTTGTCTAGTTGATCTTTATCATACTAAAATTTGAAAGCTTTTCTCTCAGAGAATTCAGATCCTGAAGAATAAGTCCTACCTGGACCCAGAAGTAGTCTCCTCACATTTATTTTCTCTTTAGATTTCTAAGAAGGTAGTTAGGGCCCATATTAAGCAGTGCATTAGATGTTAGTTGGTAAACTCATGGTAAAGAAATTGAGAAAAGAACCAGTCATGTTGGGGCGCCTGGGTGGCTCAGTGGGTTGGGTCGCTGTTTTCGGCTCAGGTCATGATCTCAGGGTCCCGCATCGGGCTCTCTGCTCAGCAGGGAGCCTGCTTCCTCCTCTCTCTCTCTGCCTGCCTCTCTGACTACTTGTGATCTCTCTCTGTCAAATAAATAAATAAAATCTTTAAAAAAAAAAAAAAAAAAAGAACCAGTCATGTTAAGAAAATCACTGGGTTGGAAATTTAGAATCTCTCAAGAAGACGATGGAAAAAAAAAATCAATATTGTGACAAAATCCAAGACCTAAAACAAAACTAAATTAGACCTGAAGCACAGATTAAGGTGGTGAAAGAGAAAGCTAGAGCCCATGTATTTGCCGTTCCTCTGTTACCATGTAACAACTGAACATATATATTCTCTTCTTTCTATTGTACTTGAGTTACAACTTTTGATTATAGACAATGTTATTGTTCAAGTATAGATCCCCCAAATATTTGAAAGACAGTTGTAAATAAGCTTCTAAAGTTTGGAGGGCATATGTTCCCCCTGCAGAGTCTAGGACATTTTAAATAATAAGGATAAGTATAAATCCATATCCATAGGACTGTAAAATATAAACTGAATTGAATTGGTTTCAATGGGCATTTACTGACTACTTATTATTATCTTGCAACGTGCCAAAGGGTTTTAGAGAACTGAGGCTGAACACAAAACAAGATCTCTACCCTCAAAAGGCTTATGGGCTCCCGAGCAAGGCTCATCTATAGATTAACTGTAATAAAAGGCAAAGTGACAGATTCCAAACCAAATATAGTAAGTAGCAAATCAAAGGTATGGGTATTTGAAGAGCTGTTATTTCTGTATGGGAAGGGTAGGTAAGGGAAAGCAGAACAAATGAGTCAAATGTACTCTAATGACGATGTTACACCTAGACTTCCCTCCACACAATCAGACCAAGGAAGGCTTCAACACAGGAGCTCAAGAGGATGGGGATGTGGGGAAAGAAATAGAAAGAGAACACCTTTGTAAAGATATGAGAGAGGGTAAGTGCTTAGTGGGACTGATTCTGCCCAGTACACGAATTAAATACTAAATACTCCAGTGATATTAGTTGAATGATTGTTATTGTTTTATTGAAGAATATGTCTGTAAGAGTCACAGACATCAGCAAAACTTCTTAAAGCGAACCTTTTTTTTTTTTTTTTAAAGATTTTATTTATTTGACAGACAGATCACAAGTAGGCAGAGAGGCAGACAGAGAGGGGGGCGTGAAACAGGCTCCCCACTGAGCAGAGAGCCTGATGCGGGGCTCGATCCCAGGACCCTGGGATCATGACCTGAGCTGAAGGCAGAGGCCTTGACCCACTGAGCCACCCAGGCACCCCTTAAAGCGAACCTTTTTAAAGTTGATGTCCTAAAACGGGAAGAGACCTGTGCATTTCCAAGTTCGTCCCACTTTGGCAGGCCTATTTTTATAAAAACAGATGCTTATGGGTAAAATAGCTGAAGGCCGTTAAGAGATACAAGCTTCTAGTTATAAAATAAATAAGTCATGGTGATGAAAAGTTCAGCATAAGGAAGAAATATAGTCTAGAATATTGTGATCGCATTGTATGGTGACGCATGGTGACCATACTTATTGGGATGAGCATTGCATAATGTATACAATAGTTTAATCAATATTTTACATACATAAAAGTAATAGAACATTGTACATCTATTTTATTTCAATAAAAGAAAGCATTAAAAAAAATCCAGATGCCTAAAGGGAGCAGAATTTACCACCCCAAAATGTGTCTCTTTAGCATGAGGTTTATTTTAATTTAAATTCAATTAGCCAACACGCAGTACCTCATTAGTTTCAGATGTGGAGTTCAATAATTCTTCAGTTGCATATAACACCCAGGGCTCATCACATCTCGTGTCCTCCTTCATGCCCATCAGCCAGTTACCCATCCCCCCACCCACCTCCCCTCCAGCACCCCTGTTTATTCCTTAGAGTTAAGAGTCAGCACGAGTGGATGGCTCAGTCATTAAGTGTCTGCCTTTGGTTCAGTTCATGACCCCAGAGTCCTGTGATCAAGGCCCATGGTGGGCCCCTGCTCTACTGGAAGCCTGCTTCTCCCTCCACTCTCCCTGCTTGTGCTCCCTCTCTCATGCTCTCTCTCTCTCTGTCAAATAAATAAATAAAATCATTTAAAAAAAAGAGAGCATAAGGATTATTTTAAACTGGTTATTATAAACTGATTAAGAAACGGCAGACACAGGTCAAGTTCTGAAACCTGAGAAGTTACTCTTTTTAAAAGATATTTATATTGATGAGGGAAATCTCTGTATCTAAGGGTGTCCCCTCTCTGTGCCAGAAGAGGGGAATGGCTGCAGTCTCTAGAAACTTTTATCAATAGAGAAAACAAGACTGAAATCTGCATTACAACCATACCCTGGTTTGCTGTGCTTTTCCCTGTAATCTCCCTTAACTGCCACCCCCCAACATCTTCTTTTGCCTTTAGCTGAAGATGATATTTAAGGGGCTTGATGGCTTTGGCCATTTGGGAGTTACTGTTTTTCAGGGTCTCTTCCATGTATAAAGGAAGTCTATATGAAGAAGCAAGAATTCTTTTCTGTAGAGGCCACTTTTAGGCAAGAGGGTTGAACAATGGAAAGCCGATGGAGATAAAAGGGCCCATAGCAGCCATGGGACTGAATGCAAACAGGTTCATTAGCCAACCCACCTTGAAATAGCCATAACCCCTAGCTGACCAATGGGCAACTTACAACCCAGCACGGGAACCAAAAAAGGAAAATTCCTCACCTTCCCCCCTTCACTACAGCCTCTCACCACTGCCTCCTGGTAGACAGTCTCTCCTTTGCTGTCCTGCTGGCTGCTCTTCTGCAGTGTATTCAACCCTTCCACCTCCTGTGGCACCTGGGCGGCTCAGTGGGTTAAAGCCTCTGCCTTCAGCTCCAGTCATGATCCCAAGGCCCTGGGATTGAGCCCCGCATCGGGCTCTCTGCTCAACGGAGAGCCTGCTTCCGCCTCTCTCTCACTCTCTGCCTGCCTCTCTGCCTACTTGTGATCTCTGTCTGTCAAATAAATAAATAAAATCTTTAAAAAAAAAAAAAAGAGTCTGCCTTTGGCTCAGGTCAGGATGCCAGAGTCCTGGGATGAGCCTTGCATCGGGCTTCCTGCTCATCAGGAAGCCTGCTTCTCCCTCTCATCTGCC
This sequence comes from Mustela nigripes, assembly GCF_022355385.1. Classification (NCBI taxonomy): domain Eukaryota; kingdom Metazoa; phylum Chordata; class Mammalia; order Carnivora; family Mustelidae; genus Mustela; species Mustela nigripes. The sequence continues at coordinate 107,224,625 of NC_081561.1, forward strand.
TGCCACTCCCCCTGCTTGCGCTCGCGCGCTCTCTCTCTCTGCCAAATACATAAAATCTTTTAAAAATTAAAACAAAACAAAAAAAATCGTTAGTTCTTCCAAATCCTTAGTTCTGCCTTGGGTACAGTCTTTCACCACCTGTGCCACCAGGCTCCACCCAATCGGGTCGCCCCACAATGTCCCCTCAAATGTCCTTCTAACTGGACTAAGATCCAAATTGGCATAAGACAGATGCATGAGAGAAAATCAAATTTAATAGGTGTCCATGCAGGGAACTCACATAGACAAGGAAATTCCAAAGACATTTAGGTAAAATGAGGCATATATGTCATTCAGAACGAAGTAGAGGGAGTAGAGGGTCTGGGATTTCAGAGAAGAGGAATGAACTTCTCAGGGTGCTCGGAAGAGCTGATGCTTGGTAATTAGCTGTTTGCCCTACCATACAGAGAGGTCACTCAGATAAAATTTATACCTGCTAATAATTTTTAGTCTGAAAGGCCCCCAGCTTAGATTCTTCTGTGTGGCTAAGGGAGGAACAAAAGTTTCACTGGAGCCCACAAGCTCTCAGGTGTTTTCAGCTCAAAATGACCCACAGGCCAAAGCGGCACATTGGGTGAGGGGCCTGTCCTGAACCCCTTCATATACATGTTATTAAACTTCATTTTTCTCCTATTTATCTGTTTTATATCAATTTAATGATGAGGCCAGCCAAGGAACCTGGATGATAAGAAGGGAAAACTTTTCCACCCGTAGGGTTTTAGCAAGTGGGGTGGGACCTTCACCAGCCAGTCACTGATTGTTTTAGATGATCAGTAGCTGAGAGATTCTGGGACCTCTGACAAAAAGCTGGCAGAAGGTAAGAATTTCTACCAGCATCAGTCTCCCAGATCTCTGCCTGCAGGGTCTGGTTGGAAGTGAAAGTGATGAGAGTCCTTTTTTTATTTTTTTATTTGCTTTGCTTTTCTGAATTTATATTAGCAGAGAAAATATTTGTGGAACAATTTCCTTGGGTATAGTGACTTTGGTAAAGATTTGTTTTGAGTACAGTTGGTTTTTATTGATCCTTTTTCTCCCAGAGATACTCAATGTTTTTCTTAGTTTCTGTCTGTTGTGTTGTTTGTCATCAAGAGGAAAACCATAAGGTAGGATGTATGCATAGGCATGCCTCTCCATCAGGTTTTTGAGTCAGCCATGGACTGGCAGTTCATGGTTCTCACCAGACCAGCATCTGTCTGAACAAACTTGACTGTAGGTTAATGTGAACATGAGGTGAGGTTGTTGCTAAGGGGCATCTCAAAAGCCAAAGCCACTATATCAGTGGACACAAATAGAGCGCTTAAGAGTGGTTAGAGTGCTTGCCCCCAACCCATAGAACCCCCATGTTAGGATACAGAACAGGTTAGATTGACACAAGGTCACCCACCAACCCCAAGATAATTTCTGTGCAATGAGACACTTTGTGAAACACCACACAATCCCCCTAAGGTATTAGTTTGACTCCAAGAGATCCAAGGCTTAAAGTTGTTAACGTGCATATCAGAAAAACCCGATGAGGCTTTCCTTTAGTCTTCTATGTCTTGGGAGCACGGCTTTGTGACTGGAGAAAATATTCTCACTGCCAACTACAGGATGCACATACTGGTGTACATTTAACAGACAGTCCAGTAGGCTGAGGATCTAAAAAGAGAGGGAGTCATGGGAACCTCTGATTTATAGCCAGTGGGTCAGAAGCATAGGTAACAGCCTGGGCTTGCAATTGGCAACCGTGTTCTGTTTGTCCAACAGAGCCAGTTCTCAGGAAAGTTTGTTATAAGGGGTCCGGGTTCATAAGGGACCTTTATTGTTTCAACCTCTGTTGTTTTGAGAGTGTTGGAAAAGGCCCATTCCAGTAGCGCCTGCCCAGTGTCACAGATTAGCGGGTCTGTGACCGGAGGCATCTCACATTCTCGTGGGAAACTGGATACACAGCTCTACACCATTCCTACCACCTGTGCCAGTGAAGTCTGACTACTGAGGCTACTGCTGGGACACCCTTGGGGTGTTCTCCCTTGGGGACACCTCTTATGTCTGTGGTTAAGACATAAAAAGCCTTGTTGATTTGAGTCATTATTAAGATTAAAACAAGTTCCTACTCATCAATGGTTGGATGATGGATCCTTTGCACTGGACAAATTTCTGTATCTAAATTTTTTTCCCCAAAGAGCTTTTATCCTAAACAATTGTCTTATTGGAAAGACCAAATTGAAAAGTAAATACAAAGGATGGTGGCTAGCCCGAGGGAACAACTCCCTTAATAAGTTGGAAGAATAGAAATTAAACATAGTACAAAACTTAGAGTCCTCATCTACCGTAAATGCCCCTTCTCCACTCTCTCATACACTCCTTTATCCCCACCTCCTTGTCCCAGACCCTCCAGAAGATATTTTATATCTCTGCCCCCCCTGGCTTAACCCCCATTTCAAAATCCAGCTTCATTATCCCAGCAAAGTCCCTTACATACCCAAACTTCTCCAATTGCCCCAGAAAATCCCTAAAATACCCAGCTTCCTGTTTTTGTTTATTTGTTTTTAAGATTTTATTTATTTAGGGGTGCCTGGGTGGCTCAAGTAGGTTAAGCCTCTGCCTTTAGCTAAGGTCATGATCTCAGGATCGAGCCCTGCATCAGGCTCTCTGCTCAGGGGTGGCCTGCTTCCCCCTCTCTCTCTCTCTCTCTCTTTGCCTGCCTCTCTGCCTACTTGTGATCTCTGTCTGTCAAATGAACAAATAAAATCTTTTTAAGGGGGCACCTGGGTGGCTCAGTGGGTTGGGCTGCTGCCTTCGGCTCAGGTCATGATCTCAGCGACCTGGAATCAAGTCCCACATTGGGCTCTCTGCTCAGCAGGGAACTGCTTCCCCCTCTTTCTCTCTGCCTGCTGCTCTGCCTGCCTGTGATCTCTCTCTCCCTCTGTCAAATTTAAAAAAAAAAAATCTTTTTAAGAAAGATTTTATTTATTTATGTATTTGAGAGAGAGAACTTGATTCCCCACTGAGCAGGGAGTTCAACGCCACTGCTACTAATGAGGCTCCATCCTAGGACCCTGATCCCAGGACCTTGAGATCATGACCTGAGCGGAAGGCAGATGCTTAACCAATTGAGCCACCCAGGCACCCAGCCCCCCACCACCCCTGCAACTGCCTGTTTTGACTTACCTTTCTCTACAAGATTTATAGATGGCACTCTAGTCTGATTTCCACCCCCAGGGTATACAGGTTACTCATGTAAACATTAAAAGTCAGGAAGTGAATTTAGCAGAAGCACCTTAGACTAGGGTAGAGCTCACTCTGCTGTTTCTTACAGTTCCTCCTACTTTCCAGGGCTCTGTAATCACACGGTGCCAACTTCAGGCCTTCCTATACAATGTTCTTTGTGGATGTATCCTGGACCTCCACTGCAAAAAATTTATATCCCCTGGACAGCACAGATCTTCTAAATTATAAAGCCCTTTCAGAAGACCCCACCAAATTTAGAAGGGAGTTGGAAAGATTAGTGGTCATTCACAAGCCCACTTAGAGAAACCTAGATTGGCTGTTAAGGGGTGTTCTTCCCTCTCAAGTTTATACTCTAGTTATCAGACAAGCCAGATGGCCCCCTGGGGGAACTTCCTCCCCTCACCCCCAAAGGAAACAGATGACCAGAATCTCTTCCAGGCCCTCCTACAAATGACCAGGAAATAGCTCAGCTTGAAGCTGATAGGGGCTTAATAGAAAAAATATCAGAGACTTTCTCCCTAAAGTGAATTGGTCTAAGGTTGAGTTATGGTTTGGAAAGAAGAGCATCCAAAGGCCTTTGTTAAATAATGTATACAGACTTTTAAAAGACATAAGACATTAAGCCCTGAAGTTCTAAAACAAAGACATTTTTGAAAATTCCCATTTTATTTATAATGGAAATCTTCCTGATATAAAGAAACAAATCGAAGATAATTTAATTGGATGGGTAGGTCAGCCCCTTGATATTCAGGCTGCAATCCAGTTCTTTAAGGAATTTGAAACAACTGTCTTTATCGTGCAAATCTCTATGAAGCCAGAAATGTGGCTCTAGAAGCAATTCAAAGCTTACTATTCTCACTAATCTCCAAACTCTCTACTCATCTCAAAATACTTACAGGTATTGTAAAAGATCAGGACATTGGAAGCACAAACATCATGCCCTTAGGGAAAGGAAAACATTTAAATAGTAATAGTAGGGGAGCCTGGCTTGTTGGTAGAGTTTGTAACTCCTGACCTTGGGGTCATTAGTTCAACCTCTACATTTGGCAAAGAGCTTAATTAACCAAAACAAAACAAGGTAGGATTAATTTAAACCTCTACTAAGAGGCAAATATACCCTAAAGCTCCTACTGAGAGGCCTTGCCAGGTCTGAGGACCCAGGAAGGGTCCGGAAGGACCAGCCAGAGGGGTCCTTGGCTGTATGCAGGATAGAAATCAAATTTGAGCCAGTAGGAAATAAGACTAGAATTTACTGATGATATATGAAGAAAGAGCAGATATAGATGGAGAGGCTGGGAGACTCAGAAAGGAAAAAGAGAATGAGTCTTGTTTAAGCTCGGGGTCTGGTGTTTTTACTGAGAACGGTTATCTGGTGTACGTATATTCTTGGGCATTCAGGAACTGGTCGAACAAGGACAAGGGTTCAGCAGTATTCCATAAGTTACTTACGCCCTAAAGCCAAGGGTCTTGGTGTCAGGGTGTCTGTAGTCAGTGGTCTTAGAAAATGCACTTGATAACCTTGCCTGGTGACTCTTTAGACATTATCTATTATGCTGGAAGTCTCAAAAAAAAAAAAACATTAACTCCTTGACCTTTATAAGGACATACATTAAGGCAGGGGTGCAGGTTCTAGCAAGAATAGAAGCAGGAAAAGGAGCAAAGGGGGAAAAAAAACCAGCTGTTTTCCTTTGCATTTCTTCAGTTTCCTTCTATCACCATCTTGGAGGAAAACTGGATAATTTCTCTGTGTCTTTGTGATGTAGATTTTCTTTCTTTCTTTCTTTCTTTTTTAAGATTTCATTTATTTGTTTGACAGAGAGAGAGAGATCACAACTAACTAGAGAGGCAGGCAGAGATAGAGGGGGAAGCAGGCTCCCTGCAGGGTCTCCATCCCAGGACCCTGAGAACATGACCTGAGCCAAAGGCAGAGGCTTAACCCACTGAGCCACCCAGGTGCCCATGATGTAGATTTTCTAATCCCATCTTCTCTGGGAACTAAGAGCCATTTTTTGAAATGCAAACTTTAGGGAGAAGTTTCTCATCAGAAGAAATACAAAAAGGGTAGGTATTTAGAAAGTAGGCTAATAAAAAATCTTAAATGGATTCTTCAAAAATATTAGTAGAAAAAGCTTTAGCCATCTAAGGAGGTAAACTTAATTTATTCCATTTGGCAGAAACACAGCTTGGATCCAACTTCTCTTTTATAAACCAGTAAGTTTTGCACTATTATGCCCATCTCATAGCTAAAGTTTTATTTTACTTTATTTTTTAAAGATTTTATTTATGTATTTATGTATTTATTTATTTAAGAGAGAAAGAGCATGAATGGGGGGAGGGGCAGAGTGAGAGGGAGAAAGAGAATCTCAAGAAGATGCCACGCTAAGCCTGGGCACCAATGCAAGGCTGGATCTCACAATGCTGAGATCATGACCTGAGCTGAAACCAAGAGTCAGATACTTAACCAGCTGAGCCACCCAGACATCCCTCATAGCTAATATTTTAAAGCAAAGCTTTAAGATTTCTTTGAGTTTGTCTACATGTTTATGTGTATCTATGCATGTAAACACATGTTAATAGATATGGGATATTTTTGTTGCTAAAATTAATTTGCAGGAGAGCTCTGTTTAATTGGCTTAAAAACAAATTCTTCTAAACAGTTGTCGGGAACAGATGATTTAGAGAGACATAACTGGGATAAGATGTAAGTTATAGATAAACTTTTTAACAGCAATTATATTTTAAGGTATGTTTCCTTAGAAAAATTTCCCAGATCTCTGGTAATTTGAAACTTTAGTTTTGCTAAGTTAAAACAAAAGATGAGATATTTATTGAATATCTAATTCATTTTCAAATAAGATATAATATTGATTGTAGAAAGAAAGAATTAAGCCTCAGTAGAAATTATAGTGCATAGATACCAGATTTTAATCCTGTTAACTCTAGTCATGTTAATTGTCTTTGAGGTCTTGGTATTTCCTGTAAATTGGATGGATCCTAAATTCCTCTAGTTTCTTCATCTGGTGACAATCTCCAAAATAACTTTTCCAATTTTTCTCCTATCCTTTGATTTGGGAATCACTGAGAAATAAAACTGTCCTTTACTTTGAAGCCCTGCAAACTGAAACAAGACACTTGATAAAAATTTCAGAGACATTGGGGCGCTTGGGGGGAGTCAGTCCTTTAAGTGTCTGACTCTCGAGTTCAGCTCAGGTCATGATCTCAGGGTCATGAGATCCAGCCCGAAGTTGGGCTCCATGATCGGCTCGGGGTCAGCTTGACTCTCTCTCTCCCTCTCCCACAGCTCTTCCCCATCCCTGACCCCGTATCTCTCTCTCTCTCAAATTTAAAAACTTAAAACTTAAATTTAATAAATTTAATAAAATTTTAAAAGATTTTATTTATTTGATAGAGAAAGAGAGAGAGAGCACAAGTAGGCAGAGCAGTAGGCAGAGAGAGAGGGAGAAGCAGGCTCCCTGCTGAGCAGAGAGCCTGATGCAGGACTCCATCCCAAGACTCCCGGATTATGATCTGAGCTGAAGGCAGTTGCTTAACCATCTGAGCCACCCAGGCATCCCTCAAATAAATCAATCTTTCAGAAAATTCAGAGAAATCGCCACAACAGCTCATATTTAGACAATCTTTTTCACACTTGTTGTTATATGGTCTTCTCAGGAAGCTTATTGGTACACAGATGATATAATCAGAGGCATTCAAACTGCAAACCACAAAAATCTCTCAGATTGTCATTGCCGCCCCTAGCTTCATCTGAAGGTGCTTCAACCCTGACAACTAGAAATTTTGACTGGCTGTCCCCTGGGCTCAGAAACTGATTTATTACGTGTTCCAATCATCAACTTTTGCTTTTCTTTTGTTTCCACAGAAATGGTTCTTGTTAATTATCTGATTGTTTTCACAATACAGCCTAACTTTGGGATCCCATTTAGACTGCCTTCTGAAAGGAGACCTGAGTGCTTAACTGAACAGAACAATTGTCAGGATTAAGAGACAGCTTCAGTGAGATGGAGCAACTCAAGCTTCTTGATTGTGAAATTTCTTATTTAAGGTTTCAAAGGTGGGACTAAAGGGCAGCAGAATTTGTTACCCAAAAAATGTATTATTTTAAACTGGTTATTATTATTATTTTTTTAAGATTCTATTCATTTATTTGACAGAGAGAGATCACAAGTAGGCAGAGAGGCAGGCAGAGAGAGGGAAAGCAGGCCCCCCACCGAGCAAAGAGCCCGACTCTGGACTTGATCCCAGGACCCTGGGATCACGACCACAGCCCAAGGCAGAGGCCCAACCCACTGAGCCATCCAGGCACCCCTTAAACTGGTTATTTTTAAGAAACAGCAGACACAGTTAAGCTCTGAGAACTGAGTAGAAGTTACTCTTTTGTAAGACACATTTATCTTTATAAGGGAAATCTTCCATTTGTAAGGGTGTCTCCCTCCTTCAGGAAGAAGCAGATGATTTGATCTCTAGAAACTCCTATCAACAGAAGAGAGCAGGACTTAGGTCTGCATAACAACCATGCCTGGCTTACAGTTTTCCTGGGTCTGTATACATGTTATTGAACTTTGTTTTCTCCTGTTAATCTGTTTTATAGTGATTTAATCACTAGAACCTAGAAGGGAAGAAGGGAAAACTTTTCTGATCCTTCGTGCTACAAAAGTAATACTCTCTGCTGGATTTCCAATGAGGTCAATGAGATACAGTGATTAAAACAGAAATATAAGAAAAGAAAGGCACTTTCTACATTTCTCTCTTTGCTTCTTTGGAGAGATACTGTGAACTAACTCAAGGATTCCCTGCAGAAATGATGCATACTACTTTCGTGCTTCCAAATTTTGCTCAATTTAGTGATTATTTTCACCTTGGTTGATTTATAAGTTTGAATAATTGAGGCTGTATTATAAAGCATTTCCTGGGATACCTGGATGGCTCAGTCAGTTGGGGGGCTGTCTTCCACTGTGGTGGTGATCCCAGGTCCTGGGATCCAGCCCCACCTGCAGCTCTGTGCTCCATGGAGAGCTGGATTCTCCCTCCCTCTGCCTGCCTCTCTGCCTACTTGTGCTCTCTATTTCTCTGTCAAAAACATAAGCAAAATCTTAAAAAAAAAAAAAAAAAAAGGCATCCCCTTAAGGTGTTGTTGTTCTTTTTCATTCACACGTGGCTTTTCTTTCTGTGAAAAGAAAAATATTATCCAAATAGGCAATAAAAATGTCCCCCCCTCACTTAATTACCTGTCCATCTCCTTTCTGGGAAAACTCAAGGCCTAAAATTAACCCTCCTAAATGTGGGCTGTGACCGGGTGCGTTGGGAATCATTTCCGGCAAGTGCAACAGCACCTGTCTTGTGTTTTCAGCATCTTACTTGACTCCCCTCCCTGTTCCTCTCAAGAAAAATGTCTTCCTTGTCAAAGTGTAGTATGTTTTTAACCGATGCCAACAGAGCCTTAACCCCATGCTCCTTCTTTGTGTCTGTGGGCACGGCAGTGGTTCCCAGACTCTGGGGATACTTTCTACTGGACCGAAACCCAGACGGACTCCAGTCCTCACTTCTGAGTTCCAGGAGGTGGCCTGTCTGGGGCCGGCGGCCCAGCTCTTTGGAAGAGAGCAGGCTGAGCTGCCAGAGACCAAGCAGCCGTGCCCGCATCGCGGCCTCGTCAGGAAGACAGGAGCATCCTTTCCCGGTCGGTTTCCGGAGGCCCAGCGCCCCGCCGCGCCCAGTTGAAGCTCCAGCATTTCTAGGCCCGGAGGCCCGCGGCGGCCGCTGCTCCTGGGCCAGGAGACACAACCGCTCTGTGGACTCGATCTGCAGCGCTAGGTGGGAAAACCGCCTTGGCCAGTGCTTCGTTACTAGCGCGCCGGCGGCGGCGGCCCCACCACCGAGGACGCAGGCACTCCCGCGGCTGCCGGGCTAGCGAGCGAGATGGGCCACGGTCCGGGGAGCCAAGTGTAGCCTCCGCCGACTGGAGACCCGCATACAGGGTTAGCGGAGCCGAGAGAGCTTTAGTCCGGCTCTAGTCCTCTGGACCTTCTCAGCCGCGGGAGGGAGAAACAGCCGCTCGAGAGCGGCGCGCTGTCTCTGCCACCTCCTTGCCTTGCGCTCTGCCTTGCGCTCTCTCCCTGCGTGTTGGGGTGGAGGTCTGGCTACGGTGGTTCTCTGCGCCCGGGATTGGAAGGACCTGCCAGGCCTCACCCCTCAGCGATCCGTTTTCTGCAAACATCGCGCTAGCTGCATCCCTGGCACGGTCCTCTGGCTCTGTTAGCAGGCACAACCCAGCTCCCTTCCTGCCCCTGGGCCCTGCTATTTCAAGAATTCTAGTGAAAAAATGTGCACTGGCGAGATGCAGGCCGGGGCAGGCAGGGCAACTCGCGAAGCAGGCAGGCACAGGTGGCCTGGATGCAAACGTATCTGTCCCCTAAAGTTTTCCCCAGCTTTATTGATCGCAGGAATGGGATAGGGGTCTATTCCTGACTCTCAGATTTACTGTGAAATAGAGCCTCTTGGAAGTGAAAGTGCATATGATTATAACAGTTGCGCTGTGTCCAAAATGGGCATGGGCATTCGCTGTGCTGACAATGAGTTCCCCAGAGAGGCGGATTATCTTGGCCCCAGGGTTTTTTCTTATCGATGGAACAGGCCTCCGATTTCCCCAGGAACTGCTCAGTAAGTAGGGGTGTGTGTGTGTGTGTGTGTGTGTGTGTGTGTGTGTGTGTGTGTAATGATTCTCATGAACTGACAGTTTGGTATTTAAGGACAAATGGACTTAGGTAGAAACAATGGCGTACTTGTGGATACATATTTTCTATGGATAATAATGAGATTTCTGATATCTCCAAGACAATGTTGACCTTGTAAGGGAGAATATTCCCAATCCCTCTCATTTCATTAAAAACCTGTACTTTGTTGAGATTCTGTAGACATTCTACACAGCACCTCAGACTCTTGAGTTCTGAACTGAATCTACATACATTTTCATAATAGAATACTTATGTTGTAAATAATGCCTTTGCAGGTGACTCTTCATCACAACTGTAAGCTTCTCCAAGGCAGGAATAGTGTTTATCCACCTTTGATGTTCCCAAACCAAGCAGTGCATGTACATAAATACTCAGTAAATGATGATTTTACTCCTAGTCCTTCCATTTTCTGTAGGCTCTAAAACAGAGGAATGGGGAGGTAGAGCTCAAAGATAACAGATAAAAGTGAAGGACTTAGTCATTCCCGCTGAGGGACATTTGCAAAACCTTTATAGTGCTCAGAATCGATTTGCTAATCAAATCTCTTGGTTTTTAGGGCTATCCTGAGCGGGAGGAGGGAATGACCTACATTCTCAGGCTATTTTTTAAAATCCGTATTTGGATATATTTCTCTTTTCATGTATTTTCCTTTCTTTGCTCTGTTTTTCTTTTTTTCTGTAGATTAGGTGTGGTGCAAGCCATTATTCTTGAAGTGAAAATATGCCGTGCTAACCTTTTGATATCTATCTTTGGATTTACAGGTACATTTGGCTAAATTTCATATTTCTCACTTTTTATATTTGCACTGTCATCCTAAAATAACATAAATTGAGAAACCTGGTTTTGGATGTCTAAAATACTTCACTTGGGAAAGTGAGCTGCAAGTATTAAAATTAGGTGCCTTAATTGTTGCTTTTTCAGCTATCAGTGATACTTTAAAATATATCCCCATTCCCTAGACTCTTCCATAAGTACATATTTGGAGAACTTGTCTTGCTAATATGTAGTATCAGTACACTATGTAGTACTAGTATTTTAGCTGATACTGTTTTTCATAAGGGGTTCAGTTGTGCCCACTCATCTTATACATTGGTACTTAACAGATGTCACTACCACTGATGCATTACAAAACATTCATTCTGGACAACATACTATCTAGATTATTTTCTGTAGCTGCTAGAAATCTCTGAAAGGGGATGCTGCACACAATAGGGATTCTTAATTTAAATTCTTGTACTAGAAAAATATCACTTTGAATGATAGTGAAAAGACTAGGTAGGTGCCTTATCAGTATAGTTTCTGAATTTTTGTAGTTTTAAGATAAGCATCTTGTCTAATTTTCTACTACTAACAAAATATTCATTTTATTATTCTGAGCATTAGGATTAAGGACGTGACTTTTTTTGTTGTACCTCTTCTATTTTCTTCAAGTGTCACCTCTTCATTCCTTTCAGGTAACCAAATAAAATACGGTTGAGAATGCCATCCCTATTTGCAGCACCAGGAAAAAAACGCTGTTGAATTTATAATTCTCGGTAACCTTGTTCTTTTATTTTAGCATCAATTTTCCCTCTTCCGTTATCATTTTAATGGAGTTCTTATTGGTTTCTTTTTTTTTTTTTCCTTGACCTACTTTCAAGAGCTTTCATATAGAGTGTTTTCAGTGATGGTGATTTCTGTAGTGTGTAGGAGAAAAGTCTTCAATAAAAGTGAAACAGATTTAGTTGGCTATCACTTATTTTAGAAATGTTTTCGTGGTTTAAAAAAATCATCCGGTTACATCGTCCACAATTTCATAAAGCGAAATCTTTTAAGCTATGTTTTTCACGAGTTCGCTCCGTTTTCCAGACTGAGAATTTGAACCTCATCCTGCTCTGATCCAATTGTTATTTTTCTTTGTTGCCTCCACCCCCTAGAGATTGTGTTTCCACGGGAGAGGCGTTCTTGGGACTGAAGAGCAGAGCCCAGTGAGGTATCTGGTACCTCAGGAACGAGATCCCTCCTCCCCCGCCTGGTGAGAAGTCAGACAATTTTGACAGCTCACAGAACCGCTTTGGCTCTCACGCTTGCGGTCCATGGGTAGGTTTTACCTTCTCCCTTTTCCTCTGTTTTGGCTTGCCTACAGGCCAGCCGCATGTGTAGCCTTTGCCCCAGCCGACCCAGAGCTTTCTCTCACCTATCTTCTTGGGGGAACTGGGGCAAATGTCCGCAGAAGACCTCGGGGATTGGGGAAAGCTACGCCGGAATCGGGACACTCGAAAGGGGAGCCGCTCCCCAGGCTTCCCCCAACCCCCAGTCGCGGGGCCCACGTGACCGAGAGCTAGCCTCCACCGGCCCGCCCCTTTCGGCCGCTGCAGCCCACTTCCCGCTCGGGGTAAGTAAACGGCGGTTTTCCGCACCGCCCCAACCCCGCCCTCTTCCTTTCCCCTTCCCTTCACCTCCCTCGGGCTCCCTCGCGCCACTCTCTCCGCTCCCCCATCCTCCCCACCCGGCCCTTTGTACGTGCTCGGCGGCGTGCGAGCGCGCCCGGCACGTGACCCCGCCGAACGTGGCATTGTGTTATCACGTGACCCAGGTGCGTACGCGACGGAGCGGGGTGTGAAGATGGCGGACGAAGAGGCCGAGCAGGAGAGGTTGAGTCGCGGCGGAGGTGGCTGCGTCGCGGAGCTGCAGCGCCTGGGCGAGCGGCTCCAGGAGCTGGAGCGACAGCTGCGGGAGAGCCGCGTGCCGGCCGTGGAAGCGGCCACGGAGTACTGTCAGCATCTGTGCCAGGTGAGGGCGCCTGGGGGTCCCCTCCCCCTTTTCCCCAGCTAGAGGGGGAAGAGGGCGAGCGAGCGTCTGGGGGCTGAGCGGTGGTCGTCCCTTCTTTGCCATCGTTGGCGCCGCCGCCCAGGCGGGAGCGGGGAGTGTGAGGAAGGCGCCTTTGTGTGGCTGCCGTTGTGGCGGTTGTTGTCGGTAGCTCCCGACGGGGGGAAGGGAGTTGTGGTCAGGGCGGAAAATCCCCCTCCCCTTTCCTTCCCCCAGCACGGGACTGCTTAGTCCCCGAGGCCAGGGAGATGGAGACCGCCAAGGACCGGAGTCCTCTCTGCCGCAGGGATACGGTAGAGGAGGAATGGAGGCCAGGTCCTCTTTTTCCTCCTCCTCTTATTGTGCACTGGGGATTACCGCGCCCCCCGCCTCTGCGCCTCTGGTTTCCCACTCCGACGGGCCTCCGCCCCCACTGGTTTGATTCCTTTGCTTCCCCCTGCTTTCATCCGTCCCGCCCCCGGCCCCGTCCTCGCTGTCTCCGGGCCTTTGTTGTTCGAGTTTCGCCGTAGGACTGAAGGGGCCTTTGTTGATGTTCCGTGGAACCGTCCTCCCCGACCCCTTCTAGCTGGCTGAGATGTTCCGGGGTGGGGGCGCAGAGGTTGGCCCTTCCTGCCTTTGCTTGCTTGGTGCACCGCTTCCATGGTAAAGGTTGCTCTCCTCGGTAGAGGAGAGGAGCTCTCCCTGTATCCTGTGGGGCGGCTTTCCAGAGTCCGCTTCTCTTTTTTGCTTTCACCCTTCGAGGAGTACGGTTTCCTCTGCCCTTCCTCCCCCATCTCCCCACCGCCTCTATTACTTGGAGCCTTCCCTATTTGGCCTCCTGGTTTAAAAGAGGATTGAGGTTCTTGTGGACCTGTGCTCAGGTCAGTTTTAGTCCTTTCCTTCCCTTTCTTGAACAAGGACACTGCTTTCCAGTAACTGCGTTCTAACCAGGATTTAGAATGTTGAAAGCACGTTTGCTCGATAGAAATCGCAGACTTTGAGGTCTACATTTGGCCCTGATTACAGACCCTCCAGTTACGTTTGAAATTTCAAGGAGCTGCTGCTGGCTGTGGTGAAGATTTTGGTTAGAATTGTCTTCTCGAGGAGGAAACGGACAATTTATACAGATCACATTTAGAATTAACTTGTCAATGTATCGGTATAGAGAAGTTGTTTTGGAATGATACTGAGCCCAAGGCCGAACAATGGGTGGACTATTTTGGAATCTCCGAAAAGATTACATTTTCATTTAATTTTTAGTCTTCAGAAATCTTTCCTGTAGAAGATAGGGATACTTGAACCCATAGAAAAAAATTTTCCACTAATGTATGCACGTTATTGTCACTGATTATTTGGTAGTACTTCATATCTTAAAAAAAAAAAAAAAAACTTTGTGAGATCAAGTGGTGACTTGTTTAGGAGTCTGTGCAGTGTCAAGAGCTCCCCACTTAAGGTAATAAAGGTCTGATGAATACCTGTGGCAGAATTAGAAAGTCCATCATTCTTTTGAAGACTTGTTTTAAAGAATTGTTGAAATTTGCCATTTTGACCTACCCTGGGAGTGCCAACTCATTGTTAATTGGTCTTTTAGATATATTTATTTTAGTTGTGAGAGAATACTTAAAGTACCCATAAAAGGAAGTGTTTCTGTTATAAGTAAAGTCTGCTTTAGCCAGTGAAAAGTATTAAAGTCTAGCTTTGCTGAAAGGTGCTTTTTAAATAGCAGTATCCACTGATGGGTTTATAGCTAATTACCGTAAATACTCTTAGCCAGCAATATTTATAAGCCTGATTAATAATTCTGGAAAAAGGAATCTCGTGCAGGTTGGACTTTTTTGAGTGTATGCAATATCAGAAACTTATCACTTTAAAAAGTATTTTTAATGGATGAAACACCATTTATTTAAATCAATATGAAAGGAATTTACTGTATTTTATATGATTAGTTTTATACCATGTAAATAGTTTTTATGGACCAATGTTGCAGGAAACAGTAATAAAACAAATGCTAGGTTTCATGTTGCAGGAAACAGTAATAAAACAAATGCTAGGTTTCTGGATTTCAAGAATAATGAAATATTTCATGCACTAAAATGCCACAATAATTTAAATGCATTTAAAAGTAATCTCCATTACTTGAAAAGTTGCAGAATGTGTCTGATATTTGATCCCCTCTAGAACAAATGCTGGGGTTTTTTTGTTGTTGTTGTTGTTGTTTTTTTAATAATCTGTTTTAGTGATTAGGTTGAATGGGCAGTAACTTGAAACAATTGTTTCTTTAAAATTGTATCCCAGCCATTATTACTTAACATGCTGATAGGAATTGAGCAAAACAGTGGTTAACAATTAAAGAATTTATTGGAGCAATTTAAAAACAGTATTTGAAATGCTATGACCTGGAAATTGTTTCTAACCTTGAGATTAGCTTTTTCTTTGTAAGTTTTTCTGTAAAAGTGTGATATTCACATGCTTCAGAAAGGCAAAGATAAACAAATATTTGTCAGAGTTAGTGGGCTTCAGATTTAATATTCTATACCTGTTAACAGTTAGTGTTTGTGCAGTCCTTATTGTTACATTTGTTTTTAAAAAAATGAGTTAGTTAAAAAAAATTAGTTTAAAAAATGGACTAGTTATATTTGGAAGTTTTACCTCAGCAGAAGATGAGTTTCTTTTTAAGATTTTATTTATTTATTTGACAGAGATCACAAGTAGGCAGAGAGGCATGCAGAGAGAGAGAGAGAGAGAGGAGGAAGCAGGCTCCCCAATGAGCAGAGAGCCGGATGCGGGGCTCGATCCCAGGACCCTGGGATCATGACCGAGCTGAAGGCAGAGGCTTAACCCACTGAGCCACCCAGGCACCCCAGAAGATGAGTTTCTGGAGAATATAGTGAAATCTACAAAAGAAGAAGTTGCTTATGCATCCTAGTTTGTAGATTTTCTTTCTTTTTCAGAGAAGTACAATATAATAGATTTCTTTAGTTCTGAGAAGAAAAATAGAAATAAAAGATATTAAGTAAGTTTTTCTAACTGTTAACAGAATTGTTTTGTTCTTTATATTGTGTTGGAAGTGTGCCCCACTTTTACTTGTTTACCTGAACATTTGCTTAAAGCTTAAGTAGGAGGAGGAAAAGGTGGTAGAGGATGAGTATAAGGGAGTGCTTGTCAAAAATCTCAAATTTCTTTAAATCTTTACAAGCTAGCTTTAATCTAAGTAATGTAGTTTACTTCATTGGTTTTTTTTTTTTTTTAATCAACTTAGAATAAGAATACAGGATAACCAGAAATAATTTCTTACATTTATTTGTGTCAGGATCATTAGTGTACATAAAAATTGATTATAATTGGAACTTCTTGGACTATTTATTGTATTGGACAGGGTCAGTGTTCACTCAGTCATTCAGCATTGTTATTGAATACCTACACTGTGGGCCAGCCAGTCATGATCGTGGTCCTTGGCTTCACAGAGTCTACAGTCTCTGAAGGAAGGTAGACAACCACTGATCCTTGTGTACTGTGACTTACATCTTTTATTTAGGAGATCAGTGCAGTACAGTGGAAGGTTATTTATTTGGGAGTTTAAACAGAAGCATTTCAAAAGAAGAATTGTTCTAAAAGGATTTTAAAATTATTCATTTAAAAAGTTAAGCCATTTAATAGTTGAAGAATGATTTGTTAGGGGATGGTATTTGTTGACAGCATTATGCGCAGGGCTAGATGACTGGGTTGATGAATACATGAGTTGTGACTGGTTTTGCTCATTCATCTTCATGTGGCTGATAATTGTTTTAAAAGATTGACTTGGGGACGCCTGGGTGGCTCAGTGGTTAAGCGTCTGTCTTTGACTCAAGTCATGATCCCAGGGTCCTGGGATCCAGTCCCGCATGGGGCTCCTTGCTCAGCGGGGAGCCTGTTTCTCCCTCTGCCTGCTCTCCCTGCTGATGCCTGCTCTTGCTCTCTGACAAATAAATAAAATCTTAAAAAGATTGGATTGCATTTTTGGAAATACGTATTTTCCATGTGTGCCTACATGCACACACATACTTCATACTTTAATTCATGTAAACAATGATTCTTAATTGCAAAATACTTTCTCTCCTGAAGATCTCTTTTCAGGGGCATTTGAAAATAAGTTAAGGGGTCAGTTGTTTGGTGATTGCAGTATCTGTGGATGTGATACTGGCATTTAGTGTCCATGGCCCATGGATACTAGGACCGTTCCACTCCACCAAAATGGATTCCTCTGCCTAAATACCCACAGTGTTTTTTTAAGAAGTACTGAACAGAAAGAAAAATAATATAGTAAGATTTTTTTAGTTGCTATGATCTTTTCATAATTATGTAGCTAAGAAATGTAGCTAATCCGGAACAGGTCTAGGTAAATGTTGTTTAGCGATACTTAAATTCACACTGAGTTTGAGAGGTCCAGAAAATGTCTACTTCCTTAGTAGAAATTACAAGCAATTACTTAAACAATTACTAAAACAATTCCTTTTTACTGGGGTAAGAGGTTGGCAATTTAGCATACTTAATTGTCGTGATTTAAGCACAGATTTGACCTTTTGATATAATTAAAATTTTGTACTTTTAAGAAAGCATTTGATGCAAAGACTAGATTAAGATGTTAGCAGGGGACATAAGTTACAGAAGACTCTTGTATATAAAATAAGATTTAAATAAAACTTCAAGATGACAGTTGAAGAGATGTCAAAAGGCAGTGTATCATTAGCAAGTTTATTTTTTTATTCTATTCTTTACTTATTTTTTTAAAAGATTTTATTTATTTACTTGAGAGAGAGAGCATGAAAGGGGAAAAAGTAAGAGGGAGAAGCAGACTCCCCACGGAGCTGGGAGCCAGATGTGGCACTCGATCCCGGGACTCCAGGATCATGACCCAAGCCGAAGGCAGTAGCTTAACCAACTAAGCCACCCAGGAACCCCTTATTCTACTTTTTTAAATTGAAAGTGTAGTGTAGGGATGCCCGGGTGGCTTTGTTGGTTGAGTGTCTGCCTTGCATTCTGGTCATGATCCCAGGGTCCCGGGATCGAGTCCTGTATCTGCCTGCTGCCCCCCTGCTTGTGTGGCCCCCCATCCCTGGCAAATAAATAAAATCGTAAAAAAGGAAGTGTAGTGTACTGATTTTTTTTTTTTTTATAAATTCAAACAGAGAAAGGGCATATAACAAAAACTTGATCTTCCCATCCCAGACCTCTTGTCACTCTGAACAAAGATAGTCCCCTAATAGTTTTTTATTACTCTTTCCAGGAATACATGTTTGCTTTTTTTAAAAAAATTAAGATGATGGGCGCCTGGGTGGCTCAGTGGGTTAAAGTCTCTGCCTTGGGCTCAGGTCCTGATCCCAGGGTCCTGGGAATCCAGCCCCGCATTGGGCTTTCTGCTCATTGGGGAGCCTGCTTCCTCCTCTCTCTCTCTCTCTGCCTTCCTCTCTGCCTACTTGTGATCTCTGTCTGTCAAATAAATAAATAAAATCTAAAAAAAAAAAAAAAAAAGATGAGGACATACTGTACACTGCATATGGCTTTTATTAACCAAAAAATACATATCTTTGAGATCATTCCATAGCTTCTCATGTAAATTTGTGGCTTTTTTTTTTAAGATTTTATTTATTTGTCATACACAAGTAGGGGGAATGGCAGACAGAGGGAGAGGGAGAAGCAGGCTACTACCCTCTGCTCACTGAGGAGTCTGCCTCCCCCTCTACCTGCTTGTGCTGTCTCTCTCTCTCTCTCTCTCTCAGATAAATAAATGAACAAAATCTTTAAAAAAAAACCTGTAATAGTTTCAGTCTATGACAGTGTTTAATCAGTTAATTATGGTGGCTGTTCAGAGAAATAAGTTAATTTTATGTATAGTAATTTCAGCAAATTGTTTAAAGTAGGAGGTCAGCATTTCTGGCTGGGGTATCAGAGAAAGCTTTACTGAGATAGGATTTGAGCCAGACCTTACTGCTTTTATTAACTGGTGCCTTACTGGAATAAGAAAGAAAAATCAAAGTAAAACTGTTAGGAGAGCTTCTGAGTATTCGAGTTATATAATTAAAATATTTCAGAGTATATTTTAGTTTCATCTGTTTGATATAAGTTGATTGTTTTATCTGTATGTTCTGTTCAGTTTTGTTTTAATGGCAAAGGTTTTGAAAATGCCCACTTTCCTCAAAAAATCGCTAGTTTTTTTTTTTTTTTAAAGCTAGGTTTTTTCTTTTGATTATTAGAGGATATCTTAAGTTAATTTTTAGGACACTTTGAATCGGAAGAAAGGATGGCTTGCTTGTTAATTAGTGATAATTACTTTAGGTATTGGGGGAGTAATAAGTCATTTAAACTTTAAAAGTGTAGGTAATGCTCAGGGGAAATAATTTTTTGAGTGTTCATAATTAGTATGATTGCATATTGGAGATACTAAATTCCACTTTCCAGAATATGCTTCTACCAATTTTAGCAAAGGAAAACTTTGCCAAATTTTGCTTGCCTCCTTCTTGACAATTACTTCCTGGTCCTAAATTGAAATGGAGGAAGATAAGATGTATTCTCCAGTTGCCCCTTATAATATTTTATATGACGAACCTGCAAAACCAAAGATTTTTGAAAATATGTGTTCTTAACCATATGAAGCTTTTGCTGTATTTATGTTCCTTGAAATTCTGTCAAGAGTTGAGAATTTACCTTTTTTTTCTAACTCCCACACATAAATCCAGTTCATAAAATTAACCAGTCACTATGGGAGGAGCCTCATTTATAAAATGGAAAGTTTGTTTTTTATTCATGCATTTGTTACATACTCCATATAACTTTTTAACTATGTATTGTTCCCAGGAGAATCTCTTGATTCATTATATCCTTTTAGCATTAAGAGTTGCACAGTGTATCTCAGAATTAAAATGCTAATCTTTTTCCCCTTAACTGTATATTACAAAAACTTTGTCTGTGAATACACATTTTTAGCCAAGAAGATGTGTTAAAATTCAGTCAATTACATGTATTTTTTTCTTAATTTATCCATTGAAAAATTTTTTCTATTTATTTGGCAGAGAGCACAAGCATGGGAACAGTGGACATAGGGTGAGGGGGAAAGCAAGTTCCCCAACAAGCAGGGAGCCTGATGTGGAGCTCAGTACCAGGACTCTGGGATCATGACCTGAGCTAAAGGCAGACTCTTAACCCGCTGAGCCACCCAGCTGCCCTTTTCTTAATTTATTTTAATTAGGTAATTAAATTCCTCATGTGGGATGCTAAGGGAGCTGTGGAGAATTATGGAGATCTCTGCCTTCAAAGCCCTTACAAATTTGATGCGTATATTAGCAGTTAAACAACAGTATTAGATAGTAAAGTAGCTAGTAATAAATAACAGTAAGTGGAGTGTAAATTAAGAGCATTTTGAAATTAATTTAGTAAAAATTGATCTGGAAAGGAACACACTTATTTACATTGAGTCCTTAATGAATTTGGATAAGTAAATAGAAGTGGGAAGGGTGGGAATAAACAGAAGAATGAAACAGCTTCAAACTGGCATCTTGGAGGAAAATGTCAGGGGTTGGGTTGAAGAATAGGATAGAAAAGATAAATTAGAACCCGAGTAAGGGTTTAAGATCCAAACAAAGGAATTTTAATTGATCTTTTAAGTATAGATAATATATAGTAACATTGCTTAAAGACTTACCCTTCTAAATTTGGGACGTTGAAACAGACAAAAAAGCTGAATGTGCTAACTTCAGGTGTTTGTTTGTTTGTTTGTTTTTAAGTAGGCTCCATACCCAGTGTGGTGGTTGAACTCCGTACCCTGAGATTGAGAAGCACATACTCTACTGACTAAGCCCGCCAGGCACCCCCAGCTTTGTTTTTTCTTGAAGTATTCTGTATTATGGCAGTGTAACAAACTACCCCAAAACATAATGGTTTTAGGAGAACAGCTGATTTTTGTTTGTTTGTTTTATTTTAAGTAAACTCTACCCCTCATGTGCGGCTGTAACTCAGCTACCCCAAGATCAAGAGTCACATGCTCTAGCAATGGAGCCAGCCAGATGCCCCAGAAGAATAGCTGTTTTTATTAACTGTACTCCAGTCTAGGGGGTCTATTGGATGGTTTGCAGTCAGCTGGGAGGTTGTCTGGGGCTGAATGGTCCCAGACGGTCTCATTCACTTGTCTTGTTGTCAGGTGGGTTGGATGCCAAGGTTCCTCAGTTGGGTTGGCTCATCTGCTCCACTCTTACATCTAGTAAGGTAATCTGGGATTTCTTTACATGGAAAGAGGAGATCAAGTTCTGTTGCACAACTCCTTTTTAAGCCTCTGCTTGTGTCATGTTTGCCAAGCTCCTTTTGGGTACATGTGGTCAAACCCAGCTTCTTTTGGGTACAAGGAAATGGGATTCTTTCTGTAGCCTAACAATCTGACACATATCCCGGTTCCCTTTATTCCCCACTGCAATGTCAGATACTTTATAGGTCAGATTTCATTTTTTCCTCTCTGTAGCCCTACTTCTGCTTTTTTCTTGTCAATCTATATTCTGTAATCAAAGCACATCTCTTTGCTCCTTTTCTCGTAGATTGGCTAAAGGCATTTCTATTTCACATTTTCTAATCTCAATTTCTAAGTAGAAGAACAGTGTCCCCACTACATCACTCAAATTTTGGGAAATTTGTAGAACAGCCTGTTTATTTACAATAGTTCTTTACCTTAATATTAAATCTGGTCTCAGTTTGGTGTTTTGTGCTTTCTGAACATTATGCAGTCCCAACAGTAGCCTCTTAGGTCTTGTTCTAATCCATGGCCTTTTTTTCTTTTTTTCTTTTTTTTTAACTGATAAACTTGCTTTTAACCTTACTTTCAATTTGTGAAAGTCCCTAGTATGCTGCTTTGATCTTTCTGCCTGGTTGGCAGTCCAGTATTTGTACCAGTGTTTCTCAAGCTTGAATTTGCAGAAACCAAAAAAGTGTGGGTCTTTCAATCTTAGGGTTACAAGTTTTGACCTCAGCTTTTAGTAATATGTAACTTTTTTTTTTTTTTAATTTACCACTTAATTGTCACTCTAAAACAAAAATCTCCCCAAACAGTACTTATCCTTACTAGGTATGATGTATTCTATTTTATTATTGTTATATTGCAAAGCTGCTCTTGATTTTATAGTGCACTGATAGGCACAGCCAGTCCCCCTCCTCATAGGGGGAATCTTTCTGCTCTGTTTAGTAGTTAGCACAAGGATAAGGCAGGCAATCCTAAGTTACAAGGCGGCCTTCTAGTCTAGCTGATTCAGAACTTCTTACACTTTATTTAGGAGGAGGATCAAAAATGAAAATATGGTTTTAAATTTCTTACAGTGAATGCTAGAAACCCAGCATAATGGCCATGGAACTCAATTCGAGAAATACTGGTGCATAGGATAACATACAAATTTAAGCTTCGGGCCAGGACTGTTCTTGCTCTGTTGTTTACTTTTTCCCCATCCTTTCTCTGCTCCATTCTGCTCCATTTAAATTGGACTCTTCATTCCTTACAAATATACCTGTTCATTTTACTTTATTTCTGATTTTGCTTGGAGGAGCAGTGTTACATAGTTGAAACCCAAATGGATTTGATGTCAGATATGAGCTCATCTCTAATCAGGACAAGATCTTTAGCTCATGCTTTCTTTGAAAAAATAGGCGAGATGAGAGGAAGTTTGGAGTTAGAGAGGCTGTGTTAAGATTGAAGAGGAAGAGAATTAATGTTCAGAAAGGCACCAGTTTGTTTAAATGTCTCACTTAATCCAGATTGCCTCCTAGGATCTCATCATTACTAAATAATAGTTGTTTAGTATGACACTGAATCATCAGAAAATACTCAATTTTATTAGGCATTTGTTTAGGAAGACTGAGATATTTGGATAAATGGCTAAAATGAAAACACTTCAAATATCTGGACATTGTGTTCATGTGGAACATTTGGCATCCTTATTGATGCCTGACATAGGCAGCATTATATATTAAGTTCATAACTCAGATACAGGTTTTATATTTAAAAGGTAATCTGAATTTAAAAGTGGTAATTAACAATTGACTGGATTCCCATCCCAGTTTTATCAGATTATTAGAAAGTTGGTTTATCAAGTATTTAAATTAATAGCTGTGGTAATTTTAGCTTACCAAAGTTAATTGAAGCACCATATTTGTGTTTTTTGAGAGAAAATTATTTCATTAAATAAGAATGATTTTACTACTACTTTTGGATGAGCCATTATCATCAAAACGAGGCGTTTAGAATCTTACTCCAAATTAATAGCTTACATTTTGTATTATCTGTATAAACGTTGTACATACTCTTGATCTTTCCCAGATTTTTGCAAATATGATGAATCTCAGTCTGTAAAAAACCTGAAAGGTATATTTACCTCAAAAGCATTATCATTTTGTCAGTTTATATTCTGGAAACTACAAATTTTTGTTTTTAATTTTTTGAACAAAACTTTTGTAAGATTATCTTTCAAAAGAATAAAACAAAGTTTAATAAAATACTTACTAAAATTAATAGTTAAGTAGTTTGAATCTTGTGACTTCTTATCAAACTTCTCCAAACTGTATTTGTATAACTTTATTTTTAAAAAATATTTATTTATTTCAGAGAGAGAGAGTGCGCCCTTGTGGTGAGGAGGGTTGGGGAAGGTGCAAGGGAGAGGATGAGAGATCCTTTAAGCAGACTCCATGCTGAGTGCAGAGCCCAACTTGGGGCTCCATCTCATGACCTAACTGAAACCTGGAGTCCCACACTTAACTGTTCCACCCAGGCACCCCTGTGTACCTATTTTAAAGCTCTATGTCTGCCTAAAATGAGATACTGCACATAAAAACAGGTAAGATAGATAAAATGTATATCCTCGAACAAATTGATCATAAACTTTTTTGTTAGCATGAAAATATTTTATAGGAACGGTTCTGAATGTTCCATAACTGCTGTTTCTTTGGTAATTAAAAATTCACCACCATATCGTGTAAAACCGAATATGTTGGCAAGTCACGCTTAGCATACTCAATATTGTGACCTATTTATAAAATATTTCTGAAAAGGTGACCTGATGTTGCAAATGCTGCCAAAGAGAAATTATTTTTAACACCAAAAAGACCTTTGAGGATTTACTTATCTTGAATGAAGCCATTTGTGGTGTTTGATTTCCACCCCACCCTGAGAATCATCTTTTATAGATCGTGTTTTACTTAATGGAAAAAACGTACTCTTTACGTTCTGTCTCTCATGATACTTTGCTTGACATCCCATTAGATACTGTGAATTAAAGTTGGGATTCTAAGGACACTGGTTTTTAATTTCCACAAAATTGTTTATTTTGATCCTTGGCATGCTACTTACAACTTCGCTTTATCCTTGAAATGGAAATGGTACAGACCTTTGTTGTTCTAAGAATTGATCAAGGACATGTAGTTATTTTAAATGATTGTTACAATATAAAGCAACATTTTCATTTACACTTAGAGACTACTTTGGAAACACCTTTGATGTTTTATATATGATAATGACCTAGCATAATTTAAAAACAAAAATTCTGTCATATTCAATGCTATCTATTATCATCACATTGAAAAATAACCTAGAGTACTGATCTACCAACTTTTTTGAAGTCTGTATTTTAGAGAAGGTGGAATTTTATTTCGTAGTAATTTATAAAAAATTGTTTTGATTTTGGGGGTGTGAGCAGGAGAGAGATTACTTGATGTGTGGAGTGTACCAGGAGTAGAGTAGATTATTGGCTTTACAATTGAAACCTTTCCTTTGTCCAAAATTTAAACCTGGGATTTGAGAGGCTGGGGATGGGAGAAGGTTTTACAGAGTAACTGAAAGTACAGTTTTTGAACTGTGATTCAAATTACAACTTCCTTACTTCCATTAGGACTTCAGGCTTCATTTTATTCTAGAGTGGAGGTGATACCTGCCTTAAAGCTGTCGTGATTAAGGCATAATCTTTGCTGAGCACTTTGCATGTTATAATGCTGGAAGTACACAGTGATTGCTAGCTATTAACACACTTAAAAGGACTAGATCTGAAATTTTCCCTCGTAAAAGAAAATTAATCTTAGTGTTAGTAAAATACTCTCTAATTTATTGTCATCTAGATAGTGGTCTTAAAACTTTAAAAAATTGGGGTTCCTGGGTGGCTCAGTGGGTTAAGCCTCTGCCTTCGGCTCAGGTTATGATATCAGGGTTCTGGGGTTGAGCCCTGCATCGCGCTCTCTGCTTGGCGGGGAGCCTGCTTTCCCCTCTCTCTGCCTACTTGTGATCTCTGTCAAATAAAGTCTTTAAAAAAAAACTTTAAAAAGTTAAGGTAACTCCTTCCCTTTACCCCAAACTCTTACTTGGTATCTTGATGTATAAAACAGAAAAGTTACCTCTGCAGAAAAGTTTGAGAAGTACTAATCTAGCATATATAACAATACCATTGCCAGAGGTTGTAAAGGGAGTTCAGTATACTTTTCTGACATTATTTTCTTCTTAAACAGGTGTGGGTTTTTTCCCTTTTGTTTTCTTCATTTTACTGCTTTCTTCTCTGTATTCTGGAGGAAATAATGAATGTTCTTGTCTTAGAGACATAATAAAGCCATCACTCAGAACTTTCATATATTCTGTTTAATTTTTAAAGAGTTGTAATTGCGTGGCTTGCTTTTGTTTTACGTACTAAGTCACATTAAATAAACTCGGGGTTTTTTGTATCTAATATTTAAAATTCATTTATTTCTCAGGAAGTGTGGTACTGAAATGTATATAATGTATATACTTTATAAATGTATAAATGTATATACTTTATCAGAATAACAATAAATGTTAATAGTGAAACTTGTGTGCCTTTCCACAGATATACTCATTGCTAACATTTAATTCTTCTTGAAAGTTCTTGAAGGAGACCTGCACCATCTTACACATTCCCCCCCAATCTTCATCTATTTTTCTCTGGATCTTTCATTTTCTTCCTTAGGTGTCGGAGAATGCTGCATCACAGTGCCTATGTCGTTCACCTCACTTTATCTCATTGGGTAGGCATTACATAATTTCATCCTAAGAAGAACAAGGGTTAATGTAGCACAGTAAGATATTTTGAGAGAGTGTACACACACAATATATATATGTACTATTACAGCTTACATAGTTATTTGAGTATGTTTACTAAATTACAGAGTTTATGTTTTAGATAAATTCAATAGAACAAGAAGTTTTTTTCCCTTCTGAACTTCACTGTGTACTCTTTCTTTGGAAACCTCTGGTTTATAGTGCTATGAGTAGCTGACATTTCTGAGATAAATTATTAAATAACTGCCTGATTTATTTTTCCCATTTTCAGAGTGTATGGAGATATGACAACAGTAACAGCAGATTTTAATTACTGTCTTTTAGTCAGATTTAATGTAGTATGTATTTCTGGTTTATTGCTTCTCTCACCCTTTACCCTTTATAAAGATACCTGAGTATTAAGTTGTCCCAGTTATCAGATTCCCTCTCAGCTCTAAATCAACTCAGTTACTTGCTCTGTGATATTGGAGCTTGACCCATTAAGCATTTCTTCTTTGATGTTCCGCTTTGTTAGTAGAGCATACTGAAGGGACACTACACAAGGAAGGGGCTTTAGTTTTTGTTTCTCGCTCCTACTGCATGCCTGCTAGTGGGACAGGTATGGGGACATCCTGTGGTGCTCTGTCCCAGGGTGAGTGTCCACAGTAAACACGCTTTTGGTGAGCTCACAGTCCCAGCCCCAACTTCATGACCATCTCACCATAGTTCCCCTGACATGTACATTGCACACCCCGAACATAGGTCTCCTTTCTGGAAAGCCAGTGGCTAGCACCCTAGTTCTCCCTGCATGTCTTCTTACACCATTGAGGGTTGTTTTCCATGGCCCTGCCTATAGGCACTGTTGGGTCTGGTTCTTTGTGTTTCATCTCCCTATGTGTGCTCACTAACCAACCTGTTAGGTCCAAGCATCCCAACCTGGTGAACTTCCTTGCCATCCAGCAGGCTGCAGGCACACCTTTTCCTTGGTGCATACCCTAGTTTGGGGGGAGGGCCCTCTTCTGTGTTTGTTTCTGCCTTGGATACTTTCACCCAGCCCTCTGGTATTCTTTAGAGTTCTCTTTACACATTTATATATGTTACTCCCTTGTTCTATTTCTTTAAGTGCAACTTTCCCTTTTCAAATTACTGTGTGGTTCCTATTTCTTGGTTGAACCCTGATGCAGTAGGCTGAAATGAAATAAATTACATACTATATTTATGCATAAAACCTGTAGATTGGTACCGATACTTTTTCCCTCATATACACGGTATTATTTGGGTCATCACCTAGTCCATGGAAACTTAGTTTAGTATTAAAGAAATAAAATAACATGGTTGTAAAATTCATTCCAGTCGGCTTATAACTGTCTGGGAGTCATCCTTAAAAGTCTCTGGCACCTGGGTGGCTCAGTCAGTTGAGCGTCCAACTCTTGCTTTCGGCTCAGGTCATGATCTTAGGGTCCTTGGATTCAGCCCTCAGTTGGGCTCTGGGCTCAGCGGGGAGATCTGCTTCCACTCTCCCTCTGCACCCCCTCCATCCCACTTGTTTGTGTGCTCATGTGCATGCACACTCTCTCTCTCTCTGAAGTGAATAAATAAGTCTGAAAAAAGTCACTGGCCTCAAAAATTGTTGAGATGAGGGAATGGAATAATTGTGTTTTCATGGTTAATTATGTCTCTAAACAGTCAAGAAACACCAAGTGAGAACTTCTCAATCCTATTAAGTTATGAGCATATTTGATAGCTCAGAAAATTTCTACCTGGTCATTTCTTTTTGAATAAATTAGCAAATGACAGTCATGTGAATTATCTTTTAAAAGTTTACCCAAATAGGAGGTTGGATTAAAAGAAAAGCACACCACACTCTTAGAGGATATGGGGCTGGTAAGGAATGGAGACACAGAAATGCTGTTGTGACCAATTTATTAGTAATGCTAACTTGTTAAATGTTATTTGTAGACATGTAAATTTGTTCATTTTCATATCTGAATCTTGTGGGTATTTAAAATGAGTACTTTTGCTAATTTTATGATCCCCTTATATCTCTCATAACATCATGTATCTGTAGTTATTTCTTTGCAGTTGACTAAAGTATTCTGTTAATACTACCTTCATTCCCAACTATTTTTCTCAATTCAATGGATACTGAATTTCTGACTTAATATGTTGGCTTCTCTGCACCCTAGTGCTTGTTTTTTCTTTGAAGCTGTGATATATATTTAAAAGGGATAATGACAGTAGCTCCAGAAATTGAAGGAGGAAGGAATAGAATTAATGACAGATTATTGATTCTGTAGCAAAATTTGTTAAATCTGCTATATCTGATAGCTTTTATACTGGTACAGAAGTAAAGAATCTGCATTTTGTATTAAATATATTAAAGTAAAATCAATAAAATAGGATATTAGACTCTTGTTTGAGGGGGTTTTACCTCCTGGACCTACTGCTTTAATTTCACTATTTGTGACAAATTTGGGTAGAGATATTATTGAAGATAAAACTGATACCACTGACCGTGTAGATGATGATCTCCCCAGTGGGATGTTTATCTAATTAGTATTTTAAGTAAATTTTTAAAAGCAAATGATGTTTTCTGTAGAGGAGCTCCCCCCCCCCCGCCCCTTTATTTTAAACTTAGATTACTATGTATAAAGTGAATGTTCTTGAAAAGGAAAAAAGTACTTTCTTTTTTTGGGAAAAAGTATTTTTCAATAAATTTACCAATAGGAGTTTTCCTCCCTTTCAGTGAAAAGATTCCTATTTTATTCTGTTCTTTGACATGTGAAACTCTAAGGGTGTAATGTACTAGAGAAAGATAATTACAAGGGAATGAATCTAATCATAACAGAAAATAGAATTCTTTGCAGTAAGAATAATAAGGAAGAAAATATTCTATAATATACATTGCTATCAGATACATTTTTCTCTTTCCTGCCGGCCCCTACAAGAAAAATATAACATGAAATTCATATGGCATATATTGTATCTTACTAAGAAGTTACTTCTTTAAAAACTTTTCTAAAGTCTTCCTCGGTTAACACAGTGTGGCAATTTAACTAACAGTAATAATTTTAATTTTGTTGGTGTACTGTTTGTATTCTTTTAGAACTACAAGCATACTTTTCTGTGTTTATTGATAGAGGTAAACTCCCAGGCTAATCACAGAAGTCTTTTGTTATTTACAGTGTATGCGTTATTCTTTTTTTTAAGATTTTTTTTTTCATTTGAGAGACAGTGCACGTTTGCAAGGAGGGAGGGGCAGAGGCAGAGGGAGAGGGAGAATGGAAGCAGACTCTGTCATAGGGTGATCCCATGATCCCCGAGGTCATGACCTGAGCCAAAATCAAAAGTCGGACACAACCAACTGAGCCATCCAGGCACCCCTACAGTGTATGCTGTAATGTTATTTCGTATTCTAGGGACATTATGCCATGCGGGAAAGAAGGGTTTCCTATTCTTCCTCTTGAGTATTAGACAAGCTTACTATCCAAGTTAGAAACAAGAGGGTGTGTTTGTGTGTGTGTGTGTGTCTGTAAAGGAACATCCAGAATAATTTCTAGGGATGTGTGGATATGTCTTAGGTAGATAAGATTTTAAGTAGATAATAATGGGGGAAATATGGGTAATTTAGGGAAGAATAATTGGAATAGAAGAGTCTCCAAAGAGAAAAACTCCTGCTCCTGAATCCATCATTTCTCTGAAAACTTGAATTTGAAACTTTTTCTTAACTATGTACATTACATTAGCAGTAAGGCTTCATGGAGTAGATGGATAGGGCAGGACTGTGTGTGTGGCTTTATAAGTTTGGGATTCCAGTTGCGCTGTCTTCACTCTGATCTTTAACAGTTATTATGTGAGTGAATAAATTACCCTTTTTCCCCTTAAATTTCTCATCCTAATAAAAAGTGATCAAATATTTAGGTAAAAAGTGCTTACATAAAACAATTTGTCAATTCTTTCTGACTTAAATACATTAAAAATACTGTGAATTATGGGTACAGATCAATTGTGCTAAGTATCTGGGAACTCTTGTCCAATAACACACTTGACTAAATCTCTGGATTTCAAGGCCTGGCCACTTAGTACTAGAAAATACATACATCCATAGCCAGGTCTGTAGCTGAAGGGCTGTTGGATGAACCTATTCTGTGGACAAATACATGATATTTACTGATGACTAAATATAGTTTGGTGTTTCTGGGTTAAAAACTACTGTCAGGGGTGCCTGGGTGGCTCAGTGGGTTAATGCCTCTGCCTTCGGCTCAGATCATGATCCCGGGGTCCTGGGATTGTGCCCACATAGGGCTCTCTGCTCAGCAGGGACCCTGCTTCCCTTCCTCTCTCTGCCTGCCTCTCTGCCTACTTGTGATCTCTGTCAAATGAATAAACAAAATCTTTTTAAAAAAATCATTTAAAAACTACTGTCATGGGTGCCTGGGTGGCTCAGTGGGTTAAAGCCTCTGCCTTCGGCTCAGGTCATGGTCCCAGGGTCCTGGGATCAAGCCCCGCATCGGGCTCTCTGCTCTGCAGGGAGCCTGCTTCCTCCCCCCTCTCTCTTCCTGCCTCTCTTGCCTACTTGTGATTTCTCTTTCTCTCAAATAAATAAAATCTTAAAAAAAAAAAAAACCTACTGTCATTACTTAACTGTTTGTCTCTGCCAGCAGTGACAATAAATGTCTACAAACCCCAGGAATGTAAAGTAGGGTAGGGAAAGAATAGTGAGGAACCACAGTTCCCACCCAGATTCATTGCCTGTTGACTACCTTCTTATTACTGACTGTTGTGTGGGAATTCTGGCCTAGTGTTGCCGGATATTCTGATTTCTCAAGAACTAGAAATCCAGATTCTTAGTATAATAGCACAATCTTGAAATATTGGCAAGTAATTAAAAACGTCTGAGGGGAAACACCCCCATACACTGTATGAGCCAAACAAAACATGTCTGAGTAATTTAAATTTATTCCTGGGTATTTTGAGTGATCTATCATTTGCCAGAAAGAGGACATGAAAAACAGTTCCTTCCTTAGAGTGAGTTTTAGTTCTTTATGATTCCATCACACTATATTGTTTTCCATTTTTCATTTGCATCCCTGGAAATTGTAGTCTCCTGAATGCATCTGGAAAGAGAGTTGTACAAATAGCCAGTGAGGTAAGGGGAGGGAAACAACTCAGGTTGCTTTGGTACCTAATTTGGAATAGAGAGATCTTAAGGTAAAGATTCCCATTGGCAGATAGGTAGAAATCTCTTACCATCTTCCTGGTTGTCTTTTCCTGCTCTGTTTAATTTATTCTGAGGCCTAACAGATTTTCAGCCAGTGTTTTAACTTTCCAGAACTATTTAAACATTCTATGTACCCCAGGGATGATTTTATGAATATTTCAGTGGAAGGATGGAAGAGAACCAATCAGATAACACTAGCTTGCAACCATGTTAACTTGCAGCTAACATGATTATAATTTAGAAAATATACGTACGTTAAAATTAGTTTATAGAATGTCAGTATTGCTTAATTTTTTGCATTATCTGAGAAAATTCTCAAGTTTAGATTAATAATGGTGAGCTGTATTAGTTTCTGCTTATTTTAGCAAGTTTAGTTCACAGTGTTGAAAGAGCCAGTACCAAGTTCAATGGCCAGGTAAAAATAACCAATATCAAGTGTGAGAAGGAGTATAATAATGGTTTTTAAAAATACAAAACTTAGGGGCAGCACCTGGGTGACTCAGTTGGTTAAGCTTCTGCCTTTGGCTCAGATCATGATCCTGGGGTCCTGGAATGGAGTCCCACTTTGGGCTCCCTAGTCCATGGGAAGTCAGCTTCTTCCTCGCCTCTCTCCCTTTCGCATTCTCTCTCTCTCAGGTAACAAACC
Organism: Mustela nigripes; assembly: GCF_022355385.1. NCBI lineage: Eukaryota > Metazoa > Chordata > Mammalia > Carnivora > Mustelidae > Mustela > Mustela nigripes. Next base: position 107,256,316 of record NC_081561.1, read on the forward strand.
TTAAAAATACAAATCTTAAAAATAAATAATTGCAAATACAAATCCTTTTTTTTTTCTTTTCTTTTCTTTTTTTTTTTTTTAAGTTATCTTCCACATGAAGCCCAATGCAGGGCTTGAAGTTATGACCCTTAGATCGAGAGTTGGTTGGATGCCTAAACAGTTCAGCTACATGGGTGCCCTGATAAATTTGTTTTGTTTTGTTTTTTAATAAATTTTTATTAAAATATTTTTAAGTTTACAGAAACATTGTGAAGACAGTACAAATTGAATTCCCAAATACCCCACAGCTTATTTCCCACATCAGTCACATTTTATATAGTACATTTGTCACAATTAACCAATATTGATACAGTATCATTAAAATCTATATTTGGATTTCCTTAGTTTTTATCTTAATGTTTTTTTCTGTCAGAATCCCATGAGGATACCACATTAACTTTTGGTTGTCTTAACTCCTTTGGCCCTTCTGAGCTGGGGCGATATCTCAGACTTTTCTTACTTTTGGTGACTTTAAGTTTGGAGTACTGATCAGATACTATGTAGAATATTCCTCAGTTGAAATTTGTCTAATGTTTTTCTCTTGATTGGGCTGGAGTTAGGATATTTTGGCAGAAAGATCACACAGGTAAAGTGCCATTGTCATCACAGTCATATTAAGGGTGCATATTATCAATATGACCTAGCACTGTTGACCTAACTTTGATCACCTGGCTTAGCAGTGTTTGTCAGTTTACTCCACTGGAAAGTCATTCTTTTTCTGTACTGTACTCTTTGGAAGAAGTCACTGTGTACAACCCACAATTAAGAGTTGGGAAGTTGTACTCTACTTCCTTGAGAGTGGAGTCTAGGTAAATTATTGGGAATTTTTTTCTATAGGAGGTTTTCACTTCTCCTGCATTTACTTATTCAGTCATTTATTTATATAAGTATGGATTTATTTATATAAGTATGGATAAGTATGGATATAACACAAAGTATACTTTGTGTTATAATCCAGTACTGTATTTTCTTGCCCAGATTATGCCAGTTTTGGGCATTGGGAGCTCTTCCAGTTGACTCATGTATGCCTTTGACATTGCTTTTCACCCCAGTCTGTGGGGGGGGTGTGTGTGTGTGTGTGTGTGTGTGTGTGTGTGTGTGTGTTTTGCGTGTAGATGTGTTGTAGCACAAGTCTTTTGATTTAGAAGAAAAATTTTAAAATACAGGTTATGTTTTATGTACTAATTATCCCTCCATTTTTACACCCTTGTTAACCCTAAAGTCCCATAATTAACACTGGTTACCCCTATCAGCCTTCTTCATTCAGGTATTTCAGAGGCACTGGTGAACATTGTCAGGATAGAGGATTCTGGAAGATTTTGAAGTTCTCAGAGCAGTTAAGAATGCCTATGCTTGCTACAGGGAAATTTACCAGGAAAAGGGATTTTTAAGCAAGTGGATATATATTTTTAAGAAGACTGCAGGAAAAATTCCTTCAAAGGAGTGTTTAAATAGCTGAAAAACATCTTTGAAGCCTAAGTTTGTTTTACTTTGGATCAAGTTTTTGGTGGTATAAAACTCAATTCCAGTAATTGGACTTTCATATATAATCAGCCTGTATAGTTGGATTTACCAGGAGCCAGAGAAGTCATTGCTTGGGATGGGGGTGATCACTGATACTGATTTATTTATGGAAATGTAATCAGCATCCCAAGTCAGTTCTAACAGTTTTCTAGATATCTTCTAAGAGAGATACACTTGTGATTAGCTTTTCTTAACTCTCTAATACATAGTATAAAAGGCAGTTTTTCAGTTTTCAGTTTTTTTCTTCACTGATTCCTTTTTTAAGTTATAAAAATAACATTTTTGTTATTTAAAAATCCAAACAATACAAAGATTTTTATCTTTAACCTCCTGTTCCACTTTTTACTCCTGAAGTAACTAGTTACATAATTGAGTATCTTTCCAGACGTTTTTCTATGTATTCACATAAATATAATTCATTGGTATTTATATGGTCAAGCTTAAAAAGTGGGATCATGTATATTGTTCTGTGCCATACATTTTTTTCACCTTTTGATATATCCTGATCATCATTCCTTGTCAATAAACGCAAAACTACTTCATTTTTAAAAATCTTATTTATTTATTTATTTTAAGATTTCATTTATTTATTTGACAGAGAGAGCAAGCAGGGGTAGCAGCAGGCAGAGGGAGAGGGAGAAGCCAAATACAGGCTCAATCCCGGGACCCTGGGATTATCATCAGAGTTAAGCTTCAGTTAAGCTGAAAGCAGACACTTAACCAACTGAGCCACCTGGGCGCCCCTTAAGATTTTATTTTTTAAGTGATCTTTACACCCAACATGGGGCTCTGACTCATGACACCAAGATCAAGAGTCACACACTTTTTCAACTGAGCCAGCCAGGCACCCCTACTTCATTCTTTTTAAATAAGACATTTCATAGTATGGACGTACCATAACTTATTTTTAAAGTGTCTTCTATTAGTGACATTTAAGTTATTTCCAATATTTTGGATTACAGGAAATGTCAGAATACCCTTATATCTCTATTTTTGCATGTATGTGGCAGTATTTGTTTGGGATTTTTTTGTAGAATCAGGATTTTTAGTTTAACAGTTGTGCCCATGTGAAATGTTTTTATTGCCAGCTTGACCTCCGGAAGACTGTACTGATAAATATTCTACAGCACTGATTGTTTTTAAAGTTTTATACTTTTTGCCATTTTGCAGGGTGAAATGGTGTCTCCTTGTAATGTTTTTATTTCTGACAACTGTGGAGGTTTAATTTCTTGTTACACATATACTTTGCAAAGAAGAAGTCTTTAAAAAGTTTTAATTTTCCGTCTCTCAATAGGGATAATTGAAGGTGTTATAGTAAAAGTGGTTTTCAGGTAATTTCTATTTTAGGAGTGTTTTTGAATTACAGTTAATTTTTTTAAAAGTAATATGATTTTGAACCATTAATATTTAAGCAGTGTTTAATATATGTTGATGGGTATTTTCTTTTTGATTAGTTTCAATTTCATTCTGTAAATTTGATTACTTATATCAGAAACTTCAGGTAGCCAGGGATCTGTCTTAAGTGACACTAATTGTTTAAAATTTTTCAAGTCTGGTTCTATAGAACAATCCTAAGGAAACTTTCTCTATATCCTCACCACAACTTGGTTTGTCTGTCTTTAATTAAAGCCATTCTAATGGATGTGTAGCGGTTTCTTGTGTTTTAATTTGCATTTCCCTGATGACTAATGATACTGAGAATCTTTGGTGTACTTTTTAAGCCATTTGTTTTTTTTTTTTTTTTTGGCAAACTGTCCATTTACCTTTGCCCATTTTTGTGGGGTCATTTGTCTTTTTATTATAGAGTTGTAGTAGTTCTTTATGTATTCTAGATACAGGGCCTTTATCAGATATCACTTAAAAACATTCTCTTCCAGCGTGTGCCTCTTCATTTTTTAATCTTCTTTTTAAATGAGAAATGCTTCTACCCCCCATTTTTTTGGGTATAATTGATAGATTAAATTATATATATTTAAGGTATGCAAGATGACATTATGAAATGATTACAGTCAAGTTAATTAAAACATTCATCACCTCTGTGTGTGTGTGTGTGCATGTGTGTGTGTCCACGTGTGCATTGAGAACACTTAAGATTTACCCTCTTAACAGATTTGAAGTATACAATACAACTATTATTATTATTTTTTAAGATTTTATTTATTTATTTGACAGACAGAGATCACTAGTAGGCAGAGAGGCAGGCAGAGAGAGAGGAGGAAGCAGGCTCCCTGCTGAGCAGAGAGCCCAATGTGGGACTCGATCCCAGGACCCTGAGATCACGACCTGAGCTGAAGGCAGAGGCTTAACCCAGGGAGCCACCCAGGCGTCCCTACAATACATATTGTTATATAGTTACTCTGGTTACCATGCTAAACATTAGATCCCTAGAATCTGCTCATCTTATAACTGAATTGCTTAATTTCCCTCACTACCACCCCCCAGTCACTGCCAGCCACCACTCTGTATTTTCTGTTTGTGTGAGTTTGACTTTTTTTAAAAAAGTTTCTCTGTATGAGTGACATCATACAGTATTTGACTTTCTGTGTTTGGTTTTATTTCACTTATGATGTTCTCTAGGTTCATATATATTGTAGCAAATAGCAGGATTTTCTTTTCTTTAAATGGCTGAATAATATTCTGTAGTGAATATATACCACATTTTCTTTCTTTGTTTGTCAACAGCTAGGTTATTTCCATATATTGGCTACTGTGAGTAATGCAGTGAATACGGAAATACAGAGACCTCTTTGAGATACTGATTTTATTTCCTTCAGTTATATACCCAGAAGTGGGATTGCTAGATCATTGGTAGCCCCACTTTTAATTTTCTGAGAAACCCCTTATTGTTTTCCATGATGGCTGTACCAGTTTACATTCCCACCAGCAGTGTACATGGATTCCTTTTTCTCCACACCATGGTCAACACTTACATCTTATCTTTCTGATACTAGGTATGAGGTGGCATCTCATTGTGGTTTTGATTTGCATTCCCTGATTGGTGATACTGAGCATGTTTTCCTATATCTGTTGGCCATTTGTATGTGTCCTTTGGAGAAACATCTCCAGGTTCTTTATCTGTTTTTTAATTGGATTTTTGTTGTTGTTAGCAAGCTGTATGAGTTCCTTATATATTTCAGATATATATATATATATATATATATATATATATATATATATATATATTTCAGTTATCAACACTCTTATCAGATACATGATTTGTGAATATTTTCTCTCATTTCATGTTTCCTTTTAATTTTGTTGATTGTTTCCTTGGCTGTACAGAGCTTTTTGGTTTGCTGTCCCCCTTGTCTATTTTTGCTTTTGTTGCCTGTGGTTTTGGTGTCATAGCCAAAAAAATCATTGCTAAGACCTGTGTCAGGGAGTTTCTTGTTTTTAATGTTTTCTTCTAGGAATTTTATCGTTTCAGGTCTTATTTATGTTTACGTCCTCAATATATTTCAGGTTATTGTGAGTGATAAGAGATAGGAGTCCAGTTTCATTCTTTAGTATAACCAGTGTCAAGGAGTTTTTTGTTTTTAATGTTTTCTTCTAGGAATTTTATGGCTTCAGGTCTTACTTACATTTATGTCTTCAATATATTTCAGGTTATTGTGAGTGGTATGAGATAGGAGTCCAACTTCATTCTTTTGTATGTGAATATTCAGTTTTCTCAAGACCATTTTTTGAAGAGACCATTTAATGAAGAGACCATTTGTTTAAGAGTCTTTCCCCATTGTCTGTTCTTGGCACCCTTGTCAAAAGATTAGTTCACCAACCCTCCCCCCAAAAAAACAAAACCCCAAAAGATTAGTTGTCCATATATGTATGGGTTTATTTGAACACTCTCTATTAAATTCCATTCATCTCTATGTCAGTTTTCATGCCACTGTCACACTGTTTTGATTATTCTAGCTTCATAACATGGTTTGGAAACCAGGAAATGTTGATGGCATCCATCTTTGTTCCATCTCAAGATTGCTTTGGTAATTTGGGGTCTTTTGTGGTTGCATACAAATTGGTCTTTCTCTGTGGCAAATGTCATTGGAATTTTGATAGGATTGCATTAAATATGTGGATTGCTTTGGTTGTTTACAGACATTTTAACTATTCTTCTAATCCATGTGCATATACTATCTTTCAATTTACAGGTTTCTCCCACTGTCCAAAGTAGAGTGTTCTTATGAAACTTTTCATAAGCCAAAATTGTGTAAATCAATGAAGCAATTCCATTTCATAAAAGCAAAAATTTTCAAATTTCTTTTAGTTAGTGAAAACAGATACTAATGTAGGTCTTTAGCAAAAGCCCAAGTGGCATAAAGCAAACTTTCAGATAGCAGGGGAAAACTACATGTTTTGCATTTTTTTAATTGATGTCTTAAGTTTTCAGGGTAGTCATCTCCTTGGTTAAATTTATTCCTAAGTATTTTACTGTTTTTGGTGCTATTGTCAGTGGGATTGTTTTCTTAATTTCTTTTTCAGATAATGTTACTAGTGTATAGAAATGCAACTGATTTTTGTATTTTAGTTTCATACCTTGCAACTTTACCAAATTTGTCTTTTCATTTTTTAATGGTTTTTTGAAGTGCAAAATTTTTAATTTTGATGAAGTCCAATCAACTTTCCTTTTTTAGATCACACTTTTACCTTGCATCTACGAACTCTTCCTAACTCATTGTCACTAAGATTTTATCCTACGTTTTCTTCTAGAAGTTTTATAGGTTTGGCTCTTCATTTAAGTATAGTCCATTTTGAGTTACTCTTTATATGTGACGTAAAAGTCTCATTTCCCTTTTATGCATGCAAATATCCAGTTGTCCCAGTACCATTTGTTACGTGGATGGATCACATCCCCTCATAGTTCAGCTTATGTTGATTAATATTTTTCCTGGGAAGAAGTAACTTTTTATGTAATTTGTTTTTGTTTGTTTGTTTGTTTGTTTTTAAAGATTTTATTTATTTATTTGACAGACAGAGATCACAAGTAGGCAGAGAGGCAGGCAGAGAGAGGGGAAGGGAAGCAGGCCCCCTGCCGAGCAGAGAGCCCGATGCGGGACTCGATCCCAGGACCCCGAGATCATGACCTGAGCCGAAGGCAGCGGCTTAATCCACTGAGCCACCCAGGCGCCCTATGTAATTTGTTTTTAATCAAAGCTTCTTGTGGATCATTAAATATAATATAAATGATTAAAATTTCTAGAAATGAAAGAAATTGAGCATCTTTTAAGCTGGGCCTCCTGCCGTTGTATTTCATATTCTGAGGTAAGTGTACTAGTCCATTTGGGCTGCTGTAACAAAAATACCATAAACTGAGTAGCTCAAAGAGAACAGAAATTGATTTCTCACAGTTCAGGAGGCTGGAGAGTCCAGGATCAAGGCACTGGCAGATCCAGTATCTGGTTTAGAGCCTTCTTTGCAGTTCATAGACTGTGCGCACCTTCTTGCCATGTCTCACATGGTGGGAAGGGCAAAGGAGCTCTCTTGAACCTCTTTTATAAGGCATACTCCCATTCATGAGGGCTGTACCTTCAGGAGACCTAATCAGTTCTCAGAGGCCCCGCCTCCTAATACCATCGTCTTGGGGGTTAGTATTTCAGCATATGAATTTTGAGATATATGTGTATTCAGTCCATAACAGTGGGGATATCACATATGTGGCAATTGACCCATGATAGGCATACCCAGTAGACTCTGGTACCTTTTCTGCCTGAGCCCAGCAAGTTCAGATTGAAACTCATGCTGTTGTTTTTTATGGTATCTTGACTCTGCTGCTTTGAATAGAGTTATATGCAAGTGGGTTTGTAGGTTCCTGGACATAGTAGGATTAAATTCTGTATAGAGAATTTCTTTCCCCAACTCTGCAGGTTTTGGACCCCCCCATGTGACATTTGCTGTATGTTGAAATAAAGTCATCCCTCTTGACTTTAGCCTTGTACTTCCCTTCCCTAGGACTGAGTATTGGAATCTTGATAAAAGGTACAGGTCTGCCAGACATATGTTGTCATGGTTCTTGGAAAATAAATGCAAAGTTAGAAATGTTGTGGAGATTAAACTTCATGGTTGGAGTTGTCCTTTTTAGGGTGCCCTATGTATAGAAATAATTATATAGCATTATGAGAATTAGTTCATTGAATGGGATCTAGAAACATTCCTTCTCTAGGTTATGTAGTAGCAATTTTTTTTAATCACTACTTCCATTACATCAAGTTTTATAGGAAGTTAGTTACTTGTGAGTATTGTGAATAGTTTCATATCAAACTGGTTAATATTGATCCAATATTGACACCCTCTACACCAAGAAACTGATCTGGTTGCATATGTAAGCCTTGCTTATTGCAGAGGATGTACTCTACAAGAACTGGGCCATGTCTGGGTAGGGAATAGGAAATTGGGAATCATGATGTTCATGCTACCAAAGTGCTGTGAAGAAAGTAGGCCTTGGAGTCTGAGAAATTCTGAAGAGAGTGTTTGTAGCATCTATCCTGAAGAATTTTTTTGATTGAAAGCTGTCAGGAGCTCCGTTTTTGAATGATTACCTCAGTCCCTAGAATGAGTTTATGAGAGTATGAATTATATCATTGAAGATGGATTTTCTTTGTCTTAGTAAAATATTTATTTGTTAAAGTGTCACAGGTTATTCAAGATTATATAGTCTTAAATCATGGGTTGCAGTGTAACATGGATTGATATGGAACTCAGTGCCAGTGTAGTCTTTTTTTGTACTTTGAGAAAAATACTTATAGGCCAGAAGAAGAAAAATATTTTGATTTTTAAAAGGGGATGAACCATGGTCTAATGGAGCCAGTTCTGCTGGTATGAGACTTCTGCCTTGGCTGCTGTGGACAGTTTCTTCAGGCCACCAGTTCAACAATTAGCTTTGTAAATTGAAACATTTTTTTAAACTTTATCCAATAAAAATATCAGTGGCAACTTTTAGAGAGAGAGAGAGAAAGGGATTGTGGTGCTCTTCAGGTTAATTTCAGCCTTTCTGGAGCCTGAAGACTTCCTCACTGCTGTGATGGAATCAGCACTGTGCCTGGCTCCTGCAGATGATGGAGAGGGTGAAAACATCTTCAAAGCTGATTCCAAGGATGGTGTTAAGAAGAAAGGGTACTCAGTTACTGTGTATCTTCCCCCACACCTGAATGGTTTTAGGGACCTAGGTTATTGGTTTTAATAATAAAGACTATAACTTTATTATAACTTTATTATAGAACAGCCAGATGGGAAAGATGCACAGGGCAAGGTAGGCAGAAAGAGCACAAATGTTCTACGACCTCTCCAGGGATGTCACTCTCCCAATATCTTCTTATGTTTATCCTGGAAGCTGCCCTAATGGATTTTCTTTGAAAATGCTCAAGTGCCCTGAAATTGCTAAAATAGTGGCCATTTGCCAAGGATAGTAGACTAAAATGTGAAACAACAAGTATCAGGACCAGAATAATGTCGAAGTAAGATGATAAATGATCTTGGATTTCATTTTAAGTAAGAGACTCTCCTGAACTCTTAATGTTTAGGAAAAGGTGTATGAAAGTAGCATACTCAGAAGAAAACGTGGTGGAAAGTCAAACCTGAGATAAAGAGGCAGACTGGAGTTGGAAGTGATGTTGATGAACATCAGTTCTTTAAGTGAGACTTCTAACAAGCTTGGTAGTTGGAATTCTCTTGGACATCTTATGTATGAATTGTCTCCCATAGTGACATTTTAATTTTTCCTCTGCAGTCTTTATTACTTTCATTTCTTTTTTTGAATTGCACTAATTAGTGTTAGGTGTTGAATAGAAGCAGTGGTAGCAGGCATTTTTGTTTTGTTTCTGACTTTAAAGGGAAATGATTTTAACATTTCACTTTCACCAGTGCTACTCAGAGGTACCTTCTTACCCCAGAGTCTACCTGGGATTTTAGTTGATCACAGTTTTATCTTAATACTGGATTAACCATTTAGCTAATAGTTATCCTTGGCCCATTTCATTTGGATTGTGTATGTGTTTCTTTTTTCTTTCCCTCTTTCTTTTTTTACTGATTTGTAAGTTATTTTTATATTATGAAGATATGCATAAGCATTCTTTGGGAATATGGATTGCAAGTATTTCTTCCCAGTTCATGGCTTTTCATTTGATTTTTTTGTGGGGTTTTGATGGACAGAAGTTTTAAGTTCTACTGTTGCTGCAGTTGTCATTGTCTTGCTTTATGATTTTGTTTTTTTGTGTCTTATTTTAAAAGCCCTTCACTTTCCCTTGAGATATTCTCAAGCTCTTGAGAAATTCTCTTATGTTTTCTTCTTAAAATCTTCAAATACTACTTTTCACATTTTTGTATTTAACCCATATGGGGCGTAATTTGGCTGTATGCCGGGGAATAGTTGTGATTTTTTCCCCTGTATAACTGGTTGTTTCATCATTAAGGAATAGTCTGTACTTTACTCACTGATTTCTTAATGGCTCATCTTTTATGTATTAAGCTCCTAGGTATACCTAGTAATGCTATTTTAAGGCTCTTGATTTTTGGGACACCTGGGTGTCTCAGTGGGTTAGGCAGCTGCCTTCAGCTCAGGTCCGGCATCAGGCTCCTTGCTCAGTGGGGAGCCACTTTCTCCCTCTGCCTGCTGCTCCCCTTGTGTGTGCTCTTTGTCTTTCTCTAACAAAAAAATAGATAAATATCTTTAAAAAAAAAAAAAAAGCTCTGATTCTCTTCTGTCATCTATATCTGTACCAATAACACATTCTCTTAGTTTTTCTTTAGGATAAGTTTTGCTATCTCATTAGGGCAAATACTGCCACCTTACTTTTTATTGGTTTGTCCTTTTTTATGAATTTTTCCAAGTTATATGAAAAATCCTATGGGGGAATTTCATTGACATTGCTTTGATTTTATATATTAAATTTGGGTCACATTGCCATCTTTATTAATTTTATCTTACTACATCCGTGAATGAGGTTATTCCCATTTATTCAGGCCTTCCTTTATGTCGTTAAGTGAAGTTTCATATTTTTTTCTGACAAGATCTTAAAAATGTTTTGCTAAATTTATTCCTAGATATTTTCATGGGTTTAGTTATTTCAAGTGATGTTTTTTAACAATTATATTTTCTACTTATTTACTTGTGAACAGAATTGATTTTTTGCATTGACTTGATAACCCTGCAGCGATATTGAATTCCCTTCAACTTCTTATGTATGCATTGTCTGCAGTAATGACATTTAAATATATATCTATATATCTATCTACCTATATATGTTTGTTTATTAGAGCACATGAGTGCACACCAGCAGGGAGAGGGGCAGAGGGAGAGAGGAAGAAAGAATCTTACGCAGGCTCCCTGCCCAGTGCGGAGCCCAAAGCGGGCCTCTATCTCAGGACTGGAGGTCGTGACCTGAGCCAGTCACTTAACTGAGCCACCCAGGCACCCTGATAAATGATGCTCCCCCCCCCACACCCCCATCTAGCCTTTATTACTTAAACTTTTTTTTTCTAACTACACTGATTAGCCCTACAGTGTTGAATAGAAGCAGTGATAGCAGGCATATTTTATTTGGTTTCTGACTTTAAAGGGAAATATTTTAACATTTCACCGTAAGTATGAGATTTGTTCTGGGTTTTACTGAATACCCTCAATTATTTTGAGGAGCTTTCCTTTTATTCATTGTTGCAAAGAAGATTTTTTTCTTTACCTTGAATGGGTTGCATTTTTCCATGTTCTTTTTTTTTTTTTTTAAGATTTTATTTATTTATTTGACAGAGATCACAAGCAGGCAGAGAGCGAGGAGGAAGCAGGCTCCCTGCTGAGCAAAGATTCTCTCTGCTGGGCTTAATCCCAGGACCCTGGGATCCTGACCTGAGCCACCCAGGTGCCCCTCCATGTTCTTTTTTGAGTAATTACTGAAATAATCATATAGGTCCCCTTTAAATTTATTATTACGGTAAATTTGTAAATATATTTTTCTAATTTTAAACTGTCCTTGTAATGCTAGGATAAATCCTACTGGATCCAGAATACATTTTAAAAATACATTGTAGCCATTCTTTCCTAACCAAATAACTCAGTCCTTATCTTTAATCCATTACATAGGGTGAAATAGGTAATTTGGGGATGGGAGCAGGGGTGCTGCATTGACCCAGAGTGAGTGTCAAAGCCCAGATCAGGCAAAGAGGGTATCTGCACAGAAGAGCAGCTCAGTGGGGCAGGAATCAAGCCCAGTTAGGATGACGAATGTTCCATAGGGAGGTGACTTACATGGCTGTGTGTGGAGATTTAGAGCCCAAGAGTGATGAGTAGAGAACATCCATGAAGAGGAAAGGGAGCAGCCTGAGGTGGAGCTTCACAGCCCGACCAGAGGGGAAGGGGGGCATTTCTGTCAGGGCCTAAGCAAAGGGAGAAGGGTGGTCTGGTGTGTGTGTGGAAGAGACAGCCAATTCCAGCATGCTAAATCAGAACCCAAAAGAGGGCAGACCCAACTTTAATCAAGTGATCAAAGGGAATGTCATAGTGGGACAGATTGAAATCAGATACTACTTAATACAGTGAGATACAGTGAGAAGAAATCACTATCACTTCAGTGGTATTCCTGCCAAAATGCATAACATGAATATAATTACAGGAAAATACCAAACTTAAATTAAGGGACATTCTACAAAACAGCTGGTCCATAATCTTTGATAGTGTAAGGGTCATAAATAAGTCTTAGAGACTGAAAGGACATGATAGCTAAATATATTGCATGGTTCCAGATATTGTACTTTTCTCTACAAGGAATGGTTGGGATAATTGGCACACTTGAATTGTGTTTGAAAACTAAATGGCATTAACTTACCAATATTTATTTCCTGATTTTCATGGTCATACTCTGTTTGCATAGGAGGTCCTTGTTTGTAGGACATACATGCATGTATTTAAAGGCAGTGGGGCATCAGGTTGGCAATTAACTTCCAGATGGTTCAGGAAAAAATTTTCTCTCTATTGTATTGTCAGCTTTTCTGTAACTGTGATTGTTTCAAAATATTTTTTTTTTAATTTTTAAATGTTTATTATAGGATTTGATTTAGTAATACTTGGGATTTAAAAAAAATGTATATATTTATTTGACAGAAGGAGAGAGTTCAAACAGGGGGAGTGGCAGGCATAGGCAGAGGGACAGGGAGAAGCAGGCTCCAGTGTGGGACTCAATCCCATAGCTCAAACCCAGGACCCTGAGGTCATTTCCTGAGCCAAAGACAGATGCTTAACTGACTGAGTCACTCAGGCATCCAATATTTAGGATTTTAAAATCTCTGTTTATAAGTGAGATTGGCCTGAGATTTTCCTTTTTCATGTTACGTATCTCAGTTTTCTTCAGGTTTATAATAGCCTCAGACAATGAATTGGGAGAGTTTTCTTTCCCTCCATATTCTCGTTCCTTTTTTCCAAAAGTTTCTATACTAAAGAGATTATCTGTTTTCTGACAGATTGTTTGCTGGATTTTCCTGTAAAAATCATTTGGTGATTTTTTTTTTTTTTAAATCTTTTTTTTTTTTTTTTTTTAGTTTTTTATTTATTTATTTGACAGAGAGAGAGAGAGAGAGAGATCACAAGCAGGCAGAGAGGCAGGCAGAGAGAGAGAGGAGGAAGCAGGCTCCCTGCTGAGCAGAGAGCCCGATTCGGGACTCGATCCCAGGACCCTGAGATCATGACCTGAGCCGAAGGCAGCGGCTTAACCCACTGAGCCACCCAGGCGCCCGATTTTTTTTTTTTTTTTTTTAATTGGATTCAGGTTCTGTAGTAGGTAAAGGACTTGAGTGGGTAAAGGAGGTAAAGGACTCTTTCTTTCTACTTCTTTTTGAGTTAGTTTTAGAAACTTTTTCTAAAATACTTCCCATTCAGATTTTTAAGCTTTTTCATTAAAAATCAGTTAAATAGTTATAAAAAAGATCTTTAAGCATTTCAAATAAGGAGTAACATTATTTAATGTATTAACTTAAGAGTTAAAAAATTGTAATGCTTCGGTAATGGTGATCTCTTTCTCATTCCTATTCTATGTATTTGTGCTTTTCTTTTCTTTTCTTTCTTTTTTTTTGATAAATTTTGTCACAAGATTTCTTATTTTTTAATCTTTTCAAATGACTGGCGTTTGGATTTGTTGATATTTCTCTTGTATCTTTATTTTCTATTTCATTTATTTCTTACACTTTTTTTACTTTAAAAAAAATTCTTTTACATTGAGTTTATTCTGTTTATTGTCTAAGTTAAGTTGGCTTAAGTTGGCTGCATAGTTGTTTTCACAAAATTCTGCATAATAACCACAAAAGTCTTAGTGATATGTAACACTCAGCATGTATTGCTCACTTGTCCGAGGTCAGATGATGATTGGCTAGGCAGTCTGCTTGTCTTGGCTAGAGTCATGCGTAGGTAAGACGCTGACTGGATGTTGACTGACACAGGTTGGCCTCAGCCAGAGCAACCAGATGACATCTGCTTCTCATCTTCCTGATTAGGGTAATCTGGATATATCTTCTCATGTTGAAAGTAGAAGCAAAAGACAGGACAAGAGCTTTAAACTTACAGCTGGCCTACCATTACTCCTGCCCCATTCTTTTGTTTAAAACAAGCTGCAAAGGACAGGAATATATTCTCTACCAGTATGGGAAGTATTCTAAAGTCATGTCAAAAAGAGCCTGGAATGCAGGGAGTGGAGAATTCAATCTGCCACCCTTGCCATCGCCAATGTTTTGCTTTTCCAAACTTTTTATTACAGAAGAATTACAGAATAGTACGATGGGCACCTTTCACAAGATCTGCTAGTTGTTAACATTTACTGTGTTTGCTTGTCTCACACTTATTTTCTCTTTCTCCTGGATTTTTTAAGTTAGTAGGCATCATGACATTTTCCCCCTTATATTTTTATATCCTAACGCCAAAGACATTCATCACACTCAGGAAATTTAATATTAACACATTAATATATCTAATTACAGAGTATGTTTAGACTTCTGTATTCGTCCCAATAATATCCTTTATAAGTGTTTTTCATTGTATCTTTTCTAATGCATTCAGTTTTGCTTTATCACAACATATGTATTCCAAGCAGACCTTATTGTGCAATTACACAACAAAAATCACGGGGTTTGGGGCACCTGATGGCTCAGTAGGTTAAGCCTCTGCCTTTGGCTCAGGTGATGATCCCCGGGTTCTGGGATGAAGCCCCACATTGGGCTCTCTGCTCAGCAGGGCGCCTGCTTCACCTCCCTCTCTGCCTGTCTCTCTGCCTACTTGTGATTCTTCTCTCTGTCAAATAAATAAATAAAATCTTTAAAAAAAAAAATCACAGGGTTTATGGAGAAAATGGGGTTAGAGGCACAACACTGAAAAACTTCATATCTCTCTCTCCTTCCCTTCCTCCCTCCTTTCCCCTCTCTCCCTTCCTTCCTCCCGCCCCAACAGAGAACCATATAAAAACAGTAGTACTCTTTTATATCCATTTAGTGGTTAAGACATATGGAAATACTAGGATGAATGTGGTACTTGACTTGAAAAAGACCTGAAGTTTGCTTGTGGAAGTAGGTGTGAGAAGGGATACAGCTTGCAAGTTATTGTGAGGTGGTGGAAGGAGGGTTCTCTGACATTGGACAGAAAGAGTAATACTGTAGGTGTGTGTAGTTGTGGTTCAACACACCTGGTGAACTGATATAGATGGTACATGTGTTTAGTTTTAATGTATTTTGCATGTTCCAGCACAGCTCAGTTCCTCTGGGTTCAGTTTTCTGCTTTCACTGGATGTTTCTCACCCAATAAATAAATAAATAAATAAATAAATAAAATAAAATAAATCACACATAAGCAAGTGGGAAATTCTTGTCTTACTCATACTGTGTTGAAACAAATGTGTGGGTTTTTTGTTGATTTTTTTTTTTTTTTAAGAAAAAAGTGTAGAAGAATTTCAAGATGAACATTTGCACCTATAAATTTTCCTTTTTAGATTGCTTTGGCTGCATCCTACAAATTTTGATATATTGTGTTTTTGCTGTAGTTCAAGTCTAAGTATTATTCTTTGTTTTCTATTATGATATCTTCCAGCCATGATTTAGAAGTACATCTAAAGATTTTTCAAGTTTGTAGTTTTCCTTACAGGAATATTCATTTGGTAGTAGTTTCTAACTTTATTTCACTGTGTTCAATGAATGAAATATATGACATGAATTGTTTGTGGGTATTTTTTCTTCCTTTCTTTTTTCTTTTTTTTTCCCCCCTTCGGTGACCAATTTGTGGGTTTTTTTCCGTAAATGTTTTATTTGTGTTTGTAAAGAATGTTCATTCTCTAATTGTTTACCATTTTCTAAGACTTTTTGCTTTATCTGAATTACATACACACACACACACACACAAACACACAAATATATACATATATATATGTATATGTTTTGCTAATTGAATCCAAACTCTTCCCTTAGTTGTGTAAATCTCTCAGTTTATTCAGGCACTTCAGGCAGTCCATCAGGTTCCTCTTGAAGAAATTTCTCCTAGAGCCATCTGTTAGGTTGCAGTTATTCTTTGGGCCTGTTACACAGCTTTCTTCTTGGATCTTCATTGCCTTTCTCTTTGTTAGCTTCCCTTTTCTTGGATATCACTGTCATTTCTTTTTTGCTTTGTTCTCATTTTGGCAAAATTCTCCCTTCGGTAGCATCCTGAAAAAATCTTTAGAAGGTGAAAGTTTTGAGAACTTGCATGTCTGAAAATGAGTTTGCTGTCTTAATATTATGATAGTTGGATGGAAATAATTTCTCCTCAGTTTTTAATACAACACTTCATTTTCCTTTGGCTCCATTCCTGCTGTTGAGAAGTCTTTTTTCCTTTGAGCTTATTTTGATCCTCCTTGTCCTTGAGCTCTGAAATTTTATGAAAAAGTGCCTTGTGTAGGTCTACTTTCAGCAATTATGGGCACTCGGTGGGTCTTTCCATTAAAATTCATGTCCTTAGGTTGTTGGAAATTCACTTAAATTAATTCTTTGATTTCCATTTCTCTGTTTTGACTTTCTGGAATTCCTGTTGTTAATTGTAGGACCTCAGGCATTGGTCTCCAGATTTCCTTATCTTTTCTCGCCTATCCCTTTTATTGTACTTGCTGGGGACCTTTCCTCATCTTATCTTCTAGCTCTTTGAGGATTTCATTTCTGCTATTTTTAATTAGATCTTTTTTTTCTAATATGACACTGTGTTTTGTTCATAGGTCTGTGTATTCTCTTAACCTTTGAGGACGTTAATGATTTTTGAGGACGTTTTTGGATTTTGTTTTCTCCCATAGTCTCATAGTCCCTCCTTACTCCAGGTTTCTTTCTTGTTTGTTTGTTTTGTTTTGAGTTTGAGTTTGTGTGTATGTGGTTTTTGTTTTTGTTTTTTACCATTTGTTTTGATCTCACTATTAGTTGCTTCTTAATCAAATGTGTAGGTGGTCCTTGCCTGTGCATATCTAAAGGTATACTACTGAAAAAGTGATTCAGTGCTCCACTCCCCGGAATGGGGTTTGCTGTGGTCTTCACCTAAAGGGAACCTAGCTAGTCGTCTCCCCCCGCCTACCCCGAAAAGCCTGGCAGAATCTCTGGGTTTTTTCTCTTGAGTTCCAAGAGAAGGACTCCACTAAAGCCTCTGGAGGTTCTGACAATGATTTTGGGAAGAGGGCTTGAGAAAGGGAGCTGCCTTTATAGTTAGTCTGTGTGTAAAGTTGACTTAATGCTTTGCTATAAAAGTAAGATACCCCTCCTCAATTGTGTATGGACACCTTTTTAAAAAAAAAAAAAAAGGGTTGGGGGAGGAAGAAAGAAGACTTCTCTACAGAATAGCTTCTGCTGGCAGTAGAGAGTATAGTTCCTAGCTTGGGTCACCTAACTGTGGAGAGCGACTATGAAATCAGAGAGGCCTAACTGCTTAAATAGACTTTGAACCAATCCTCTTCCTAGACCCACCTTCACCCCCATTTCTAGAGGTACCTGGTGCTCCCAATTCTTGAACCCTTTGGTGTTCCTGCAGTTAGTGATTTATATACTTAGGAGTCACTTTTCTTAAAGTGCCATTCTTCCACTCTTACATATGCTTTTTAGTGTTTAAAATTTTGTTTCTCTTTCCTCCATTTCTATTTTCTTGGTTTATGTGGGCTTATAATACTTAATTTAAATTTAATTTAATTAATTTGACAGAGAGAGGGAGCACAAGCAGGAGGACCAGCAGAGGAAGAGGAAAAAGCAGACTCTCCACTGAGCAGGGAACCCAACACAGGGCTCCATCCTAGGACCCTGGAATCATCACCTGAGCCAAAGGCAGACACTTAACCAACTGAGCTGCCTAGGTGCCCCTGGTTTATGCTACTTTGGTGAAGTTTGGAGAGAGCAGGGTACAAAAATGTAAACCAGTCAATCATTTTTATACAAAACCTTAAAATACATTTTAATAACTTTGCAATTTAAAGAGCATTACAGGGGCGCCTGGGTGGCTCAGTGGGTTAAGCCTCTGCCTTCTGCTCGGGTCATGATCCCGAGTCCCACATTGGGCTCTCTGCTCAGCAGGGAGCTTGCTTCTCCTCATCTCTTTCTCTGTCTGTCTCTCTGCCTATTTGTGATCTCTCTCTCTGTCAAATAAATAAATAAAATCTTAGAAAAAAAAAATAAAGAGCATTACACACCAAGTGCTCAGGGGGTCCAAAAAGTCAAAACTATAAGATGTTATTTGCCTTCTTTCACTTGTGTACAGTGGAGTCTTCCAGAGGTTACATGATGTGTGATAGTGCAACAGATTACATGCAGAATTAGGCGAGTCATGCTTTTTTTCTAAGTCAAACACTGAAGAAATTTGAAAAATTTAAAATAATGGCATTCATTTTACTAATTTTTTGGAAAAGTTTTTCTCTAAAAATATCTTATTTGTAGTAACATCATGTTTATTTTTTTAAAAGATCTATTCAAAAATACATAGTTTAAAAATCTTAGTTTTCATTTCTCATATGGTGAATATTGGTGGTTGTAACCCACATAAAAAACAGTCACTGGTATCTCTTATTTTAAGAGAATTAAGAGTCATGAGGTCAAAACTTTTGAAAGCTTCTGCTGTAGACTATCCTAGATATAAATTGGAACAGAACTGGGGTATAATGGTATAAACATAACCAACACTGCACTAGTCTCAGCTTTACATAGGACAGTAATGTGGTTTAGTCCTCATGCACACTCCTGTGGTTTTACTCAAAATTCTTTTCTTTTCTTACCTAATAACCCTTAGAGGAACAAAAGGAAGCTGCTGGAAGTTAATTTATACTGTCTTTCTCCTTAGAGTATTCATGTTCCAGTCTCTGCTGACTTAGATAATGAGAAATAAGTTTAAGAGCCAAAATGTTAAAGTGTGCATTATTATTCCCAAGGGGGTGAAACTTGGCTCTTCAAGAGAAAAACTTAGAATTATAATAGTTTGTGGCCCATAAGGAGGTATACAATACATCTGGTTATTTAAAATTTCATTGGAGATGGAGGATGGTTAAGGGAAAAAAGTCAAAGTTTCCTTAGGAAAAAGAGGTTGGAAAACAGTGCATTAGAGATCCTATTAGAGCATGATCTGTTAACCTTTCTCTTAGTTACATTTTTTTCTCTTCTCTAGGCTTGTTCCATAATGCCAAAGAGTAGAGGCTGTAACTACAAATTCCTTGTAGGGGTGCAGTAGGTCCCTTAAAGAGGGAGACAACTAGGTAAAGCTAGTAGCAACCTGAGAGTTTATGCCCAAGGACCTTGGCTCATCACTCAGCTCCAGCCAGTTGTTGTCATAGTGGAATATATGCCCAAAGTTGCCAAAATTCCTAAATTTTTTAAAAGAAAAGCCAAAAATCCAATTTTTAGGGACAACTTATTTTTAGGGGCTCCTGGGTAGCTCATTCGGTTAAGCATCCAACTTTTGATTTCAGCTCATGTCATAATCTCAGGTTCTGACATTGAACTCACCTTGGGCTCCACACTGGGCATGGAGCCTACTTAAGATTCTACTTTCCCTCTCCCTCTGCCCCTTCCCCCTTTAAAAAACTTATTTTTAAATATCAGAAGCTAATTTAAATAACTTTAAAATAATACAGCATTCAGAACCTCTATGAACCCCTGGTTTAGGACACTCCCACACATACCACAGTAAGTATAATCTCTTCCACTGTGATAGACTGTTCTCCAAAATAGGACTCTCCTGCAGCATCCTGAACTCTTAAGTCCCTGCTTGATAACTGTGGTAGATCCTCTTGTCTCAGGAGGCTACCCTGTACTATTTTGGTTAACTCTGATTGTTTGATGGCTCTGCCTCAGAGGAAGCAGAAATCTATCTTCTTCAAACTTAACCTAGTGGTCCTGGTTTGTTTTGTGAGACGACACAGAATAAAATTTACTCTTCCCTTACATGACAGGTCTTCAGATTTGTGAATTTGAAAATCAAAAATTTCTTCAGAAATGTAGAGCATAAAACTTAAACTCTAAAGTCAAGCTTGTTAGGGTTTGGATCTCTTCTCTGCCTCTTAACTAGCTCTGTAGTGTTGGAGCTTGTTACTTTAATCTTTTTGTACCCCAGTTGGTCCAGTTTAGTATAGTACTGTAATTTATCTAATTGCTAATAAGTATTACATGTAAAGCTCTCAGAACAATGCCTAGCCTATAGTAAGTACTCAGTAAATGTTACTATCCCGATTAAGCATCCTTAGTTCCATCAGTCATTCTTCATATAACAGTTTTATATTTTCTTGCCATACTTTACTCATTAATGGAAGCAGTCTGGTGCCTTATAGGAGACTTTTCTTTCCCAAACTCTTACCTTCTATACTATCCCCTCACACTTCTCTCAAAACCAGATCACAGTGACTTTTTTATCTTTGTTTATATGTATATACAAATATAAATACACATACATATATGCACACATAAACATTGACTTCTTCATTCTTGAGGGTATGTGGACATAAAAACCATTAGACAGCCAAACTGTAAGACTGGTTTCTCCCTCACTTTCCTAATAGAACTCTGATTTTATTCAGTTTCCTTCTTCTACACAGTTTTATGCTTCAGAGAATCAGGCCCTATCTCCAGCCTTGGATAGTGGGTTCTCCTTGGTTTAAAAGTCAACCAGGGGGTTCCATGATGTCTGGGTAATTTTTGACATAGGTGTGTGATGCAGTTGTGGCCATTGAGATCTGAGGAGAAATCGGGATGGGAATTGGGTTTGGGGTTTCTGAGAAAGGAATCCTTGTTCCTAAATGAGATGCACATGAAGAGATAGTCTCATCTTTCTGGTTACTGCTGAGACTGGATAAGAAACCTGTTTCACTGTCTTAAGGCCTGGGAATTGGGTAGGGGTACCACCTGAGGATAGCAGAGTGAAGACATAGGTGGGTTCTTGATATAGGTGGGTTCTTGAAGACATTGTTTTTATTTGTTCATACTTTTTTTCTTTCGAGTTTCTGCTTAAATTCCATTTAGTTAATATACTGTGTAATACTAGTTTCAGGTATATGCGTTAGTGAATCATTGCTTACATTATCACCCAGTGCTCATTACAATCTTGAAGACTTGAGCTGCTAAACTAACCAGCCCTTCCTCTTAATTTCCCGTTTTGTGAAAAACTTTTTTATTGTATGCTTCTTTGAGTCTGACCTCCAACTAAAATAAGCTTAATCAATAAAGAGGTTATTTATTTCTAGTTTGGCTGGCAAATTGGATAAATAGTACTTCATCTCATAAGTTACGAGGAATAATTGAATTAATAGAGGTAAAAGGTACTTTGTAGTTACAGAGTAACACCACAGATGTAAAGTTCTCTTATAATAACATAACCAGTATTTGTTTGTAGTGGACAGAATGTTTCACAGAGTGAGGGTGCCTGGCTTTGCAAATTACCAGTTCTTTTAGTATTGTGCAGGTCACTAGACCCTTTAATTACTACTCTTAAAACAGAATCAAATGATCTTTAAGGTCTCTTGTAATTCTGTGAAAAGAATAGGAGTCTGATCATTCTGACATTTCCACTTAAAATTCCTTGTATAGATTAATTAAGGCAGTAGATATAAATAAGTAACTTTTTTAATGGAAGAAGCATAATTTATTAACCAGTTATGTTGGGGATAGGCCAGTTTCACAGTGGTTCTACTTAGTGTTTTGAGAAACAGTGGAAGCTCTACTATTAAAACACTTATTAACTATAAATACCAACTCTCAAAGCTCTATACACATAGATACTTGCTTTTTAACCATTTTTTTAACTTACTTTCTTAATACGTAATCATTATGAGCATATCATCACATTTCTCATATTATCTCAATCTGCTGTCATCTTTCTACCCTCTTCCTAGTTACATTATTCCCAGACTATTAAATGGCCACCTGAGTGGTCTCGTTTTCACCAGAATCTACTTCCTCTCCCTCTTTCCTCATCAATAAAATGAGGTGAGGAGAGAGAGTTTTTAAGGTGCTTTCTGGTTCTAACATTCTGAGATTTGTCAGTTGTTTTTCTCATCAGTTCAGACTCTGTTAAACCCAAAAGCATTCATCCTTGGTTACCTATTAGAGTTAAGTTTAAAAACTTCTTTCATCTGAGGACAGTAGAACTCAGGTCATGAAGGAAAGAAATAATGGATGAGTACCCTTTGCAGAGTTAGACATATCAAGAAATGTAGGTCTTGGGAAAAGTGTAAGTACAAGCATACCTTGGAGATACTGCAGGTTCAATTCCAGACCACTGCAATAAAGCAAATGTCACAATAAAGTGAGTTAGATGAATTTTTTGTTTGCCTACTGCACATGAAATTACACTGTATTGCAGTCTATTAAGTATGCAATAGCACTAAGTCTAAAAAATATGCACTTAATTTTTTAAAAGATTTTATTTGTAAATAAGCTCTACACTTACATGGGGCTTGAATTTACAACCTCCAAGATTAAGAGTTGCATGCTTCACTGGCTAAGCCAGCCAGGTACCCCTGTACTTACCTTAATTTTAAAAATACTTTTATTGCTAAAACATACTGTCATCTGAGCTTTTACCAAGTCATACTCTTTTTGCACATGGAGGGTCTTCTTTTGCTGATAGCTGCTGATCAGAGTGGTAGTTGCTGAAGGTTGGGGTGGCTGTGACATTTTCTTAAAATAAGACAACACTGAAGTGTGTTTTGATTGACTCTTCTTTTCACCAGTAATTCTCTGTAGCATGTGATGCTGTGTGATAGCACTTTGCCCACAGTAGAACTTATTTCAGAATTGGAGTTAGTCCTCTCATATCCTGCCACTGCTTTATCAACTAAGTTTATGTAATATTCTAAATCCTTTGTTTTCATTTGAACAGTCTTCATAGCATCTTCACCTGGAGTAGATTCCATCTCAAGTAACCACTTTCTTTGCTCATCTCTAAAATGTACCTCCTCATCTGTGTAAATTTTATCATGAGGTTGCAGCAATACATTCACATCTTCAGGCTCCACTTTATTTTTTAAGTTTTTTATTTAATCTCTACATATCATGTGGGACTCAGGCTCTATACCTCAGCCAAGATCAAAAGTCCCATGCTCTTCTGACTGAGCCAGCCAAGCACCCCTTTAGGCTACACTTCTAATTCTAGTTCTCTGGCTGGTTCCACCACATCTGCAGTTACTTCCTCCACTAAAGTCTTGAACCGTTCAAAATCATTCAGGAGCATTGGAATCAGCTTCTCCCAAACTCCTTTTAATGTTGATATTTTGACCTCTTCCCATGAATCACAAGTGTCCTTAATGGCATCTAGAATGGTGAATCTTTTCCAGAATATTTTAAACTTACTTTGCTCAGATCCATCAGAAGAATCATTGTTTCGGGCAGTTCTAGCCTTATAAAAGTACTTCTTTAATAAGTTTTGAAAGTTGAAATAACTCTTTGATCTATGGGCTGCAGAACAGATGTTGTATTAAGTATGAAAACAACATGAATCCTGTACATCTCCATCATAGCTCTTGGGTGACCAGGTGCATTTATCAGTGAATGGTAATATTTGAACGGAATCTTTATCTCAGCAGTGGGCTTAAAATATTAAATAAACCATGTTGTAAACAGATGGACTCTCCAAGTTTTGTTCCACTTACAGAGCTCAGGCGGAGTAGATTTAGCATTAATTCTTAAGGGCCCTAGGGTCTTCAGCATGGGCTTCCCTTAAAGTCACCAGCTGCATTAGCCCTTGACAGAAGAGTTGGCCTTTCCTTTGAAGCTTTGAAACCAGGCATTGACTTCACCTTTCTAGCTAAGAAAGTCCTAGGTGGCATCTTTTTGTGATAGAAGGTGGTTTTGTCCACACCCAAAATCTATTGTTTACTGTAGCCACTTCCATTAATGATCTTAGCTAGATCTTGTAGGTGACTTGCTGCTTCATGTTACACTTTGATGTTACAGAGATTTTTTTTTTCCTTAAACCTTTTCTTGAAGCAACCTCTGCTAGCTTCAAACTTTTCTTCTGACACTTAATTACGTCTCTCAGCCTTCATAAATTAAAGAGAGTTAGGGTCTTGCTCTGGATTAGGTTTTGGCTTAAGGGACTCTTGTGGCTGGTGATCTTTTTATTCAGACTACTAAAACTTTCTCTATACTAACAATAAGGCTGTTTGATTTTATTAGCATGCCTATGTTCATGGGAGTATCACTTTTCCTTCAAGAATTCTAACTTTGCATTCATAACTCGGCTGTTTGGCACAGGAGGCCTAGGTTTCAGCTTGTCTTGGCCTTTGACATGCCTTCCTCATTAAGCGTAGTCATTTCTAGCTTTTGATTTAAAGAAATGTGTGACTCTTGTTTCACTTGAATACTTAGAGGGCTGTTGTGGGGTTAATTGCCCTAATTTCAGTACTGTTAGGTCTCTGGGAATACGGAGGCCCAAAGATGGTCAGTAGAGCAGTCAGAACACACACAACATTTATAGATTAAGTTCACTGTCTTAGATGAACGCCGTTTGTGGTGCCCTAAAAACAGTGACAGTAGTTACATCAAAGATCACAGATCACCATAGCAAATATAATTATAATGAAAAAGTTTGAATTATTGTAAGAATTATGAAAATGTGACAGATACAAAGTGAGCCAATAGCTGTTGGGAAGTCTATGCTGTTAGACTTGCTCAATGCACGGTTGCCAGAAACCTTCAATTTTTAAAAAACTGCAGCTTTGAAGCACAATGAGGTGAAGTGCAACAAAAGAGGTCCTCCTAGATATGTGCATGTGTGTAGACTTTAGGGTTTCTTTTGGTTAGGAGATAAGAAAAGGAAAAAGCTTATAATTTCAAACCCATTTGGAAAGTGGTGTGCTTTATTTTGTCTTCTTTTCCAGCTAAAGTTAAAACTCTTTTATGGAAATTGATTCGTTACTGCTAGAGGACTAATAGGGGAAACCTAAGCTTTTAATCTTACCCATATTAGATTAGAAACATTTGCCCGGCATGAAATTTCCTAGGCATCTAAACACTTTTTCCAGAAAAAGGAAAATAATATTTAATAACTTTGTGTAGAAAGACAGGTGTTAGCTGAAGTAACGCACAGTTTTTAATTTTGAAATTCTTGAATATGTGAGGTCATCCTCTGCCACATCACCATAAAATGCCCAAGGAACACATTAAAACCAACTTTAAAAACAGAATGTTATACTCTGTTTCATTCGTAGAAATAGAAAGATGGCTACAAACAATCCCAAAATGCAGATATTTCCATTCAGTTGGTAGGTTTGGTTTAGATTTTATAAATTCTTTTTTTTTTTTTTAAGATTATATTTTTATTAGAGAGTGAGCAAGCATGCGTGCATACACGAGCAGGGGGAAGGGCAGGAGGAGAGGGAGAATACACAGGGCTGGATATTTATACAAGTTCTGTTGAGGGATTTTTTTCTTTTTACTGCTAACATGAAATACATGTTCTTTCTCTATACCTTTTCTCTAACTCTCCAACACCAAATTAGATTTCTTACCATTGAATTCTGACAGTTAACTCCCTGAACTTAGCGTCAGACCTCCCAGTTTAAAGGCTCAGTCCCACAAAACTGCCCTCGCTTTAGACATCAGTGGCAAGTTTGGATCTCCAGGTTACCTGCATTTCTGTCCAACTTGGAGAGGATCAGGGTCTGTGAATATATGACTGCTCAGAGAGTGAGTTGTTACTGTGTTGCTCTTCAGTTCACCAGATTCCTCCTTTTAGTCCTTCTTTCTTCCTTATTCTCCCTGATCACTTACTGCTGTTAGAGGGACTAGAGAGGACAAGGCAGTGTTTTGAGTGTTTGTAAGTTCTTCCTTCCTCATTCCTTTTTGTCTTCTTTCCTACCTTTCTTCTGCCTATCTACATATTTTTTAAAAGCTGCTTCTGTATGCCAGAGGATGTAAGCCCTCATGGAGTTTTCATCCAAAATACCCTCTTTTCTGGGAAAGGGCACCTGAATTTCCAGATGTGGGGAGAGGAGTTTTAAATCTTGAAGTGTGAAGAGAACCAATTATGGCAGTTTTCTATTTTATGAAAACAGTTAGTATAATTATAGAACTTTTTAGATAATACTTTTTAGTAATTCGCTATTTTAATAGTTGTAGAGTCTTAAATGTGGGTGTCTTTAAATGCTGCTGCCAGTTTCTTCCACCTCTTCTTTAGGATAAACATCAGGGGTGGTAGTGGTTTTGTTGTTTTGTTTTCTTATTTTCAGTAATTCTGATAAGGTATATTTGAAATATTTGCTTTACTAAGGGATAAAGAGTTTTTTATTTAAAAAAAATAAGCACTTTATTCCAAAAGTTACTTAATCTTATAATTTTTAATATCTTTAATATTGATTTTATGTATGTTGAAGCTCTTCATACAATTTTTTAAATGATAAAGATTGTCATAAAAATAGTAATATGTTGTACTATTATTTTTTTATTAACTGAAAAATTACATGTCTTCTAGCTATTTGCAATTTATTTTAGGTGTTGAATTTTATGCTTTTTACATGAAAAATAGAAATGTAAATATTTGAAATTCTTTACTGCTTCCCTTCTGGTGAAGCTTGTCTAGGTATCTTCTTTTTAAAATAACTTCTAAATCTTAGCAGTTTTGAGGTGAAAGGTGGCATTTTGACTAGAGAAAGAAGTCAGAAGAAGTTAGAAAGAAGATAATGTTTGCAGTACTTAACATCTTTCATGAAATGATGCTGTTGTTGGATAATTAACACTAATCTTTTCTCGTATGAACAGCTGTTGGAAATAAGACTATGGCTTTATTACTTTTAATATTTTAATCAGTGTAAGCTACTTTTTGTTTTTATAAATATTTTATTTTTCAAGATTTCTCAGGGAGGAAAGAGAAACAGTTGATGAACCAATGTGTATTTTGATTTACATTGAATACTTTCTATTACTCTTTCCAAAACAGACACTCCTTGAATATGCAGAGAAATGGAAAACTTCAGAAGATCCTTTACCTTTATTGGAGGTATACACAGTGGCTATCCAAAGTTATGTTAAAGCGCGACCTTATCTTACCTCTGAATGTGAAAATGTAGCGTTGGTTCTGGAACGCTTGGCATTGTGAGTAGACCTTTGAGTAAATAAAAAATTAGATTTAGCTTTTTTTTTTTTTTAAAGAATTTACTTAATATTATTGGACAGAGAGAGACACAGCTAGAGAGCGAATGCAAGCAGGGAGAGTGGGAGAGGGAGGAGCAGGGAGCCTGACGCAGGGCTCCATCTCAGGACCCTGGGACCAGGACCTGTTTGGAAGGCAGATGCTTAACGATTGAGTCACCCAGGCGCCCCTAGATCAAGCTTTTTTGTTTTAATTCTGTATCTCAGGATAGTTTAATTTTAAATAGAATAGTTATGGGGTATCTGCTGATACAAGGATTATTTGTTTTATTTTACTTTGAATTTTAATAAATGTTTGTATCCTTACCAATTTTTTGTTTTTTAGAAGCTGTGTTGAACTTTTACTGTGTCTGCCTGTTGAGTTATCAGATAAACAGTGGGAACAGTTTCAGACACTGGTGCAGGTGAGAACATTTACCTATTAGATTTCATATAGGTATATCATATCCTTTTTCTTTATTAATAAATTATTTGGTTATACTTCAAACCATCTAAGTAATAACAGGCATTATTTGCAACTCTTATTAACACTGGTGTCATTCATATGCTAGATGTTCAATAAATGTGTGTTAAATGATGATATACATTTAAATAGATTGATTGAATATTGTTGCAGTGTTCTTTAAGATCAGTTAATTAATACTTTGCCAGACCGGTAAGGGAAAACAAAAGAAAATGCCCTAATTTGTATTTAGAAACAGTTTACTTGCCGAAAATCTGCAATGTGCCTTAAATGAATTTAATATATCATTTAATCCTTATGAAAACTTTGTGGGGGAAGTTGTATTTTTCCCATATTAAAGGTGAGGAAACTGAGGCTCATACTTTAAAATATTTACCCAAATTTATACAGCTAATACTACAGAGTAGTTACTTGAATCAGGGTTCTTTTTTTCAAAATCCATGCTTTTCGCCTGTAACTGAAAACACATGCTTTGTCTCTCTTGTTTAGTGCTGTTACTCTACCTTACAGAAGTACTACACAATTTAGTACTTAGTTGTGTTGGAGTATTTTCAAGAATGTTAAATTTTGTTTCAAGCACTAGATTGTGCTGGATATACTATAGCTTCAAGTAAGTTTTGATTAATTGATTAACTAAAAAGAATGATTTTACTAGTTAGTTTTAGAAAGTATTTCTCTTTCTCTAGCCAGAGTTCATAAAACATGTTTGGCTTGATGTTTTTTTTTTTTGTTGTTGTTTTTGTTTTGTTTTGTTTTTAATTTTTTTCCTGTAGCGATTAAAGAGAACTAGTTGCAAATTTCAGAAGCATGTGAAATAAACTGTAGTTAGGTAGAGAAGTCAGCTTTCCTGTTTTAATATTAACCATTGAAATCTTAATCAATTGCAAAATTCTGGAAAGGATTTATATCTTAATATCATAGGATTCCACATAGTGTCTTACACATAATTAATTGTTGAAATGAAGGTGTCTTGTGTTTGTTACATTGCAACTAATTTTTTGATCACGTAATTTCTACTTCAGAGTTATCAGTAACTCATGTCTTAGGTGGTTTTTCCAGCAAGTATTTATTTTTAGGCAAATAATTATTTTAGAACTTTTAATTGTTTGGCATTCTACCTCAGAATTAATTAAGTTGTTTATGTACAAATACAATACTGAATTTCTTATGCTATTTTGTCAGCATATAATAACTTTTAAACTTTCCCTTTTGAAACAGTAGCACTAGTTGATACTTTTTCATATGGGTTAATGAGAAGGAAATAACTCTTTAAATCCTTATATGGTAGATTTCAGCAATTGTTCGAAGAAACTTTCTTAAAGCACTGGAACTTGTTGCAGTGGGGAGAGTTTATGGTTTTGAGGAATAAACTTTTTGAATAAACATAGCATATAGCTTTAAGAGTTTCCATGACACTTTGCTCTCATTTCAGAGCTCCCTTGGGGTTATTTTGTATTTGCTTAACAGCATTTGTTTCATTTTACCTGTGTTTTACTGTTTTAACTTTCTTTACCCCACTAGAGGATAAGCCCCATAAATGCAGGGACCATTTGCTCTCTTCCCTAGTCCTTTGCCCGTAGAAATTCCCAATAAACATTTTCTGAATTGAATAAAAACCATTGGTCTTTCAGGTCTTGAAGAATTTGCTAATTGCATGAACACTTGGAAACAACTAGTAATCAAGTTTTAGTGTCAGTTTTAAATAGAATATTGCCAAATCTATATAATGAATAAATGAAAAACCATGCATTTAGTTTTCCTAAGTCCCTTTTATTGGAATATGTGTGTGTTGTCATTTAGGCCTTGATGCAGATCTGTCCTTTATTAATGGTAGTTTTTTGGGGAAAAAGTTTTTTACTAACACAAGATATAAAATGTGTAAGGTCTTTTATATTATGGATATTCTGATAGCTTCCTTCAGAAGTAACTGTTCTTGGTCTAGATTTTGGGGGAAAAATAATTTTGACTTATTTCTAGAAATACATTGTATTTATTTAAAAGTTACAAATGATACAGTTCTTGAGATTCATCTTTAAGAATCGGAAGTAAAGGAATTCAGCACTTTGTAATGTGATGTGAAATTTTTAAGATAAAAGTCTGATTTTTCAAAAGTTTAGTATTATATTTAGAGCTTGATAAGCTTGCTTTTAAAATCTGTTGTAATTCTTTGGATGTTTATTTAATATTTATAGGTAGCTCATGAAAAGCTGATGGAGAATGGCAGCTGTGAATTGCATTTTTTAGCTACTCTAGCTCAAGAGACTGGGGTGTGGAAAAACCCGGTACTGTGCACTATACTTTCCCAGGAACCATTGGATAAGGATAAAGGTAAATTTTCTAGAGAGAGAGAGAAAAAGAAAAAAAGAAAAAAAAAAAACATTAGACTAGAAAAAAATAAATACTTAAAATTGTTTTGATAAATATAATTCATTTCAAGATTTCCCAAAGAAGGACCATTCAATTAAATTTTAGCTGAGGTACTTGTGGCCCTTCACCTTATTTTTATTTGGGGGAAGATGTATTTATAGGATATTACACAGTCTTAGAGTAACAGAAAAACTAAAATTTTTCCCCAACATGTTTTCACATAGAGGAATTCCCTCGGCAATATCCTGACAGGTGGCAATCTAGCTTGTATTTGATAACTTACTTGACAGATGGGGAAGCAGAAGTAGGGTAGTTAAATGATTTTCCTCAAAATAGAGAAAGAAATTAAACCCAGAACTCTCAAGTCTTCTGCCTCTAAGATTAGTACTCTTTCTCAACAGCTTATCACTCCATTTTATTTTATTCTGTTTTGTTATTTTATGAGCTTGGGTAATAAAGATCCCAGTTAAACTCAACTGGCAGATACCCTGTTGGAAGTAGATGGTTAAATCACGAGTAATATGTGTAAACGCTTAATGTTCAGAGCTCAAAAATTTTATATACCATGAAGAAGAGCATAGTTACTGTCTTTGGTACTTTTCTTGAAATTTACTTAGGAAAGTGCCCAGATTTCACCCAAACTTTTTCCAAGGTATTTAACTGAAGAAGTAAATAAACTTCTTCTCTTGTTCATTTCTGCTTTGCTTGTTGATGGATGGCAAACCTTAGATATATTGCTATGTGGTAGCAAATTGTGAAGGCTCTGAGAAAGAAGTTAGGTCTGTTGCTTGTGAAGTCTTCTGATACATTGATACCTTCCAGCCAATCCCCAAACTTCTCCTCAAACTGGTTTTTCCTACCTGGCTCCCCTCTTAAAATTTCTCTGTGCTTTCCTGATAGTTCTAGCAATGTTACCTGTTTCTTACTTTTCACAGGCAAATTATTTTTAGTACCCCCTGCCATGGTAGATATCCACAGTATTCTCACAGTATTATAGTATTCTCAAGACTTTGGAGAAATGGGAACTGGACTCTCATTATTTAAATTAATAATAAGAACAACATTTAAAATTGAGAATCTTAGATTTTTTTTTTTTGCCTTTGGCATATTAGTTACATTCCCAGTATACTAATACCACTAAGATTTTGTTCTTATAATCAAATTATACTTTCTAATCTATTCAGCTTTTGGATATACTGGATATAGTATATTACTACTAATATCAGATTACATTGTATAGTTCCTAACAGTTTGAAATGTGCTTTTATATTCATGGTTTCATTTAACCTTGATGATCGTGTGAAAAAGGTAGGATCTTTATTATCCCTATTTTACAGATGAGAAAATGGAGGCTCAGAAAGATTGGTTGTCTTTTCAGTATTACATTGCCAGTGTTGTGAGGCAGAGCCAGGAATTGAAGTCAGGACCTCTCTTCATTTAAATCATGACCTGTTGCACCTAGCCTAATAAAATTGCACCTAGCTTAAATAACTAACTCCTTTTTTCTGTTGTCAGTTTCTGAAGAGCATTTTTGCTGAGCTCACACATTACACTAAAACAGAACCTTTACCTTAGCAGAGATTTAAAATTTATTTTAAAAGAATATGTGCTCCAGGGGCGCCTGGGTGGCTCAGTGGTTAGGGCCTCTGCCTTCGGCTCAGGTCATGATCCCAGGGTTCTGGGATGGAGCCCCGCATCGGGCTCTCTGCTCAGCGGGGAGCCTGCTTCCTCCTCTCTCTCTGCCTGCTTCTCTGCCTACTTGTGATCTCTGTCTGCCAAATAAGTGAATGGAATCTTTAAAAAAAAAAAAAAAAAGAATATGTGCTCCATTTCCTTACTTGCTTAAATGTTTCTAACATCATTTCTGTTAGCAAAGTCTCTGCCCATCTCTTTGCTGCTTTATTTCTTGTTCTTTGCCTGACTTAGCTACTAGAGTAATTTGGATTATTCAACCAAGAGGAATTTCTTAGGATTGTAGGTAGCCAGACTTTAATAAAACTAAGTGAAGCAGTCAGATGGTAAATGACAGATTTTGCAGCCATAATCTTTACTTGGTTCTCTGGTATTTAGAATGTCTCTTTGATGGGAGTCATTTTATGAATAATCACAGAAGCTAGAAGTGTATGTTGAAAAAGTTGAAGGAATTAACATTTTACACCTAATATTAATTTATTTACATTATCAAATGTGATGATTCAGAAGGATGGGGAACTTTTAGCTTTGAATACCCAGTCTCTTAGTTTAACTTAACTACAGCAAGTTTGAAGAGAACTAGAGCTTAGAGAATAATACATCTCAGGAGGCTATGCTCATTACTTTGTTTATAGTGAACCCTTTGGAGGTTTGATGTAGTATTTGAACAGTAATCTACCTAATTGTGATTTCTTTTAAAATATTTATTTCTCAGAGAGAGAGAGAGGGAGAGGGAGCAAGTGAGCGCACAAGCAGGCAGAGTGGCATCTAGAGACAGAGAGAGAAGCAGGTTCCCTGCTGAGCAAGGAGCCCAATGTGGGACTTGATCCCAGGGCTCTGGGATCATGACCTGAGCCGAAGGCAGCGGCTTAACTTACTGAGCCACCCAGTCGTCCCAGAATTTTTTTTTTTTTAAATTGATTAAATTTGGACTCACTAAAACCCAGCTAATCCAAGAAATGCTCTTCAACTTGGGGGATTGAGGGTGGGTGGAAATGCTAGTTTCACTATTAAGGTTTCAGCATCCTAGAATAAAGTAACTCTAATAACTAAATTTACACAATTCAAGTAGGTGCCCTTTGAATTTCTTAAGGAACTTTATGCTTACGTATTACTTTTATCTTTCTTTGGTCATAATCTCAGGATTGGAAAGACAATGAATGCTAATTTTTTTTTTTTAACCCAATTTTAACTGCTTCTAAATATCACTGACAAATAAATGGGCCCTCTCTCTCTCTCTCTCTCTTTTTTTTTTTTTTTTAAGATTTTATTTATTTATTTGACAGACAAAAAGACAGGGAACACAAAGCAGGGGCAGTGAAAGAGGGAAAAGCAGGCTCCTTCTGAGTTGGGAGCCCGATGTGGGGCTCAGTTTCAGAACCCTGGGATCATGACCTGAGCTGAAGGCAGATGCCTAACGACTGAGCCACCCAGACACACCAGTTGGCCTTCTCTTAAACACTAGTTTATTTGCTAGAGAGATGGTTTGCTGTGTAGTTCAGTCTATTCTTAACCTGTGATTTCTTCACTATAAAAATTGTGTAAACTACATTCTTAGAATTCCATCTTTTGGATCTAGTACTACCCCTAGAGCCATGCCAAACAAAGTGTAAGCCCTTCCTTTCATGCCATAGCAAGGTTTTTAAAATGCATTTTTTGGATCTCTTTAATACGTAATTCTCAGAACTTAATGTGTACCCTGAATATGATCTGGCTGACTTTGAGGTCATTGGTTCTCTGATTTTTCATTCTGACAATTTATACTTCTAGTGTGACTTAAGATGACATTAAATTTTTTGGGTAGCCATATTATTCGTACAGGTCCGTGAAATTACTAATCACGCAAAAAATTTTAAAAATAAACAGTACCCTTAAATTACCAACTACAATTTTATACTTTCCTTTGGCACACAAAGCATTGCTTTTTCCCCCCTGCTTAATTTCAGTGTTAGATTCATTCTGTGCAACTTTTCAGCATTCTTTTCAATCTTGATTTTGTTATTCAAGGTGCTTGCCCTTACCAGTTGCCTCTTGTTAACATATATTCTTTTGGCATCCAGGTCCTTGAAAATAACCATAAAATGGTCATGTCCAGAAACATAGCCTCTCAGATACTTAACAGAAATCTTCCTTCTTGCCTTCAATCCTTAATCAATACTCTGATTATGGTTGTTTGATAAAATACGCCTGTTTTTCCTTGTGTCTGCTCCATGATTTTACTTTTTTGTATATATAAGGATTTGATGAAAGACCCTAACACCATAACAAGTATTTGGCTAGAGTTCTTTTTTTTTTCTTGCTAGAGTTCTTTTAAGCAATAATGTTTAATACTGAGGTTAGTATGAGCTAATTTATAAATTTTTTAAACTTTTTATTTTAGAATAGTTTTAGAATTACAGAAAAATTGTGAAGAGTTCGCCTATACCTCACTACTAATTTTTTTTACTCTTCATATCTTGTATTGTATGATACATTTGTCACAGTTAATAGACTAGTATTTATACTTTGTTATTAACTAACTTCCATACTTTATTCAGAGTTCCTTAGTTTTTACCTAATGTCCTTTTTCTGTTCCAGGATCCCATCCAGGATACCACATTACATTTAGTCGTCATGTCTTCTTAGGCTCCTCTTGGCTGTGACAATTTTTCAGACTTTCCTTGTTTTTGATGACCTTGACAGTTTTGAGGAATACTGGTCAGGTATTTTGTAGAATGTCCCTTAATTGGGAGTTGTCTGATGTTGCTCTCATGATTAGAACTGGACTTATGGATTTGGGGAGGAAGATCACAGAGGTAAAATGCCATTGTTATCACATCATATCAAGGGTACATATTGTCCACATGACTTCTCATTGTTGATATTAACCTTGATCACCTGGCTGAGGTAGTGTGTTTGTCAGGTTTCTCCACTTGAAAGTTATTCTTTTTCTCCCTTTTTATACCATACTCTTTGGAGGGAAGTTACTACATGCAGCCCACACTTAAGTGGTGAAATTTAAGCTCTACATCCTGGAGGAGGACAGTATCTACACAGATTATTGGAATTTACACAGCTTTATCTTTCCCCCATTCATTTGTTTATATGGACTAATGAATATTCATTTTATACTTTGGTCATAATCCAATATTACTTTATTTCGTTACTCAGATTGTCCCAGCTTTGGCCATTGGGAATCCTCTTATTTATTAATTTCTGTATCCTTTTGATATACCCCTGTCATTATGGGTTGTATTTTTTATTTGAGTACTCTCTTGCTTTCTGGCACTGTAAGGTGCTCCAACTTACTTTACGTATTTCCTGTTCCAGTCCTAGAATCAGCTGTTTTTTCAAGGAGCCATTATTCTTTTTTCTTGGAGAACAGTAATAGAAACCAAGACCTGATAACTGGATGTGTTTATTGCTACTGAAGTGACATTGTTTCTAGGGTGTCATTGCTTCTAGGTCCTCTCAACAGACAAAGCAAATTATATGTAGGTGTACTAATCTGTGTGTAGAACATCTGTAACTATTTCCATATGTAACCAGCTGTATTTACATCAGACTAAATAGGAGGGTCCATACTGATATCTTTCTTCCACTAATCCATACCAAAAGAATCACTCTAGTCTTGTCTTTTTGCTTATCTGTAACCTCTCACTTCAACAGACTGTCCTATAATGGGAATCATGCACTAACACAGTATTTTCAGACTGACCTTTTACCATTTGCTATCTATATACTTAATTATCAGCATTAGTGTACATGTATAGTGATTTCAGAATTGATAACACATACCTTTGTGGAAAACAACTTTACTGATTAGAATATAATGCTTATGTACAATTTCTCTTGCCATTTTTCTTATAGACTCCACTCATTCAAAGATATGAATCTTTGAATTCATATCTTTGGCAGGCACTTTAGTTCCTACCTCTTTCAGTGAAGTTCTGTCATAACATTTGTAATACAGTTAGGTTTTTTATCCCCTGTATTCATTTCATCTTGGGCTTCCCCAACCTCCTAAATATTTTTTTAAAATTTGCATACCTTAAGATTTCTTGTTTGTGCTGTAAAGTTCTATAGGCTTTGACAAATGCATAGTATATACGTGTATCTACCATTAGAGTATCATACAGAATTGTTTCACTACCATACATAAAAAAAATCACCCACTGAATGCTCTTCTAAACACCCGATAACTACTGATTTGTTTACCATCTCTGTAGTTTTGGCTTCTTGAGAATGTCATATAATTGTAGCCTTTGGTCTAGCTTCTTTTACTTGGCATTCATCTATGTCTTGAATACCTTAATGGCTCATTCCTTTTCATTGCTGAATTGTATACCATATCATGTGTGGTATGACTGTACCAGTTTCTTCATTTACTTATTAAAAGACATCTTGTTTACTACCATTGCTGTTTATGAATAAAGCTACTGTAAACATTTGCATGAAAGTTTTTGGGCAGACATAAGTTTCACATGAATTGGGTAGATACTAGGGGTAAGATTGTTAGATCATGGGGCGCCTGGGTGGCTCACCTGTTAAGCATCTGCCTTTGGCTCAGGTCGTGATCCCAGGGTTCTGAGATCAAGCCTCACATAAGGCTCCCTGCTCAGCAGGAGCCTGCTTCTCCCTGTCCCACTCCCCCTGCTTGTGTTCCCTCTCTTGCTGTCTCTCTCCTTCAAATAAATAAGTAAATAAAATCTAAAAAAAAAAAATAAATAAAGATTCTGTTCTTTTAAAAAAAAAAAAAGATTGCTAGCTCATATAGTAAGACTATGTCTTGCTTTGTAAGAAACTGTTGAACTGTTTTCTAAAGTGGCTATACCATTCTGTATTCTCACCAGCAGTGAATGAGAATTCCTGTTGCTCTAGACCCTCATTTGTAATTGGGATTACCCGTTTTGGGAATTGTACCCATTCTAATAGGTCTGTAATAATACTGTAATAATACTACATTTCTGTTTCAATTAGTATTTCTGTAATGACATCAGGTACTGAGCATGTTTTCATATGCATATTTGCCATCTGTGTATCTTTGATGAGCATCCCTTTAGGTTTTTTTCCCTTATTTTTAATCAGTTTGTTTGTTTTCCTATTGTTATAACAATTCTTAGTATATTTTGGATACGAGTTCTTTATCAGATAGGAGTTTTGCAAATAACTTCTTTCAGTCTGTGACTGATGCTTTTCCTTAACAGTGTCTTTCACAGAGCATAAATTTTAAAATTCTAATGAAGTTCAACTACACGAATTTTTCCATTTGTGGATTGATCATGCTTTTGGTGTCTTACCCAAAAATTTATTACCACGGGACACCTGCGTGGCTTAGTTGGTTAAGCCGCTGCCTTTGGCTCAGGTCATGATTCTAGGGTCCTGGGATTGAGTACCACATCAGGCTCCTTGCTCAGCGGGGAGCCTGCTTCTCTCTCTCCCTCTGCCTGCTACTCTGCCTGCTTGTACATGTGCGTGCGCATGAGCTCTCTCTCCCTCCCTCTCTCCCTCTCTGACAAATAAATAAATAAATAAATAAAATCTTAAAAAAAAAAAAAACACGTCATTACCACTATGTTAACTATACTGGAATTAAAATGAATTAATATAGGGCACCTGGGTGGCTCAGTAGGTTAAGTGGCTGCCTTCAGCTCAGGTTATGATCCCAGTGTCGTGGGATCAAATCCCGCATCAGGCTCCTTGCTTAGTGGAGAGCCAGCTTCTCTCTCTCCCTCTTCCTGCTGCTCTGCCTACTTGTGCTCTCTGTCAAATAAATAAATAAAATCTAAAAAAAATCCATACAAAAAAAAAGTAAAGTGACTGGTATTTGGTATTATCAAATCTAGAGTTCTATAGATTTCTCTAAAAGAAGTTTTATAATTTAACATTTAACATTTGGGTCTCCAGTACATATTGAGATAATTTTTGTGACAAGTGTAACCTAGTTTATGTTTAGTGAATCTGTCTTGGCTCTTAACAGTCACATATCTTCTGAACAATCACAGGCCATGTTTTTAATATGATTAATTTTGAAATTTATTCAGGATTATATGTATTGCTTAGCCCCATTTTGAAAATTACTTTTTCCCATCTATTTTCCTTTGTTCCATTGTTCTGCCCTTTTAAATCCAAAGCTTATTAACAGAACCACCATTAGGGGAATTCTTTTTCTCTGTCATCATAAATAATACTAGTCAAACCCAAATAGTCTTTCTCCAGAATTCACCCACCTCTGCCAATTTGATTGTTCTCACCATTTTTGGTAAGCTACGGATCATTTTGGATTCTAGCCTTAATAACATTTTGCATAGGTTAGTATCAGCATAGGCCAGTACCAGGTCTGTAACACTGCATCATTAGTCCTAAGCCTGCTTTCCATTTTGTACATGTCATCATTTTATAATCTAAACTCTTGAGAGTGCCCTATTACAGTCACATTGAAATCCTTCAAACCTGTCCCTTATGCTTCTATATTGGGATATTTTGCAATTGCACAAATCACATTTTTGTTAGCTTGCCAGTCCTTTCTTAATCTTAAGCTGCAGTCTCCCCCCCCCCCCAGCCCCTTCTTTTTCAAAGGAAATTTCTTTTTTTTCCTCAAAGGAAATTTCTAAAGCTTAAGCTTTACCACAGTACTTAAAAATCCTTAAGAATTTTGTGAGAAAATAAGTCTTTATTTCAGTAACAAACTTTACATTTAAAATTGAAGGTGGAAAATTGTTCCCTGGTTTATCAGATGTTAGCATGCGTAAGATATACTATTTTGAAGGGTGGGAAGATGGGAGGAGAGAGCAGGTGATAACTTATACTTCCCAGGTAAATAGGATGAGGTCAGATCTGATTACATGGAGCTGCATTCACTCTGATACTTCTGGTGTATTTTTCATGTGTGTATGTAGAGCTTTACATGTCTATACAGAGAAGGCCAGAAGAGGTGACCCTGAAAATTAGATTTAAATCTGTTAACAGTTTCTTTGTGTTAGGACATTTCTTACAGAAAGTCACTAAAAAGAGTACCTTAAAGACTATATTAAGTACTTTTAGAAATACAGTTGGCCTGACTTGTTTCTCTTTAGTTTTGTGTAGTTTTTTTTTCTTTTCTCTCTTTCTCTCTCTGTTTCTTTCTTGTTTGATTTTCCCTTTTTGGGTTGTTTTTTTTTTTTTTTTTGGCCTTAGCTCCTCCTGTCTTCTGTGCCCTTAATTGACCTTGTCTTGGTATAAAAAAATAATTGAATGGAACATTCTATATTTTATTTCTAAAAATCACTTCTAAACTAGACTGCCATTTACTTATGTATGACCCTTAGATCCTTGAGAATCAGTGGCTGGATAGAATTAAGCTGATAGAATTTAACTGTAGAAAACCTATAAAAGTGTTCACTTCCATTTTTGATTGATGACATACTTGTATTTAATATTAATTATATTCTTCTTATATAATTAAATATAAATGTAGTGACCCCCAGATTTTCATTTTTACTAAAAATGTTTTTAAAATACACTCATCGGTGGGGCACCTGGGTGGCTCAGTGGGTTGAGCCTCTGCCTTCGGCTCGGGTCATGGTCCCAGGGTCCTGGGATCGAGCCCCACATTGGGCTTTCTGCTCTGCGGGGAGCCTACTTCCTCCTCTCTCTCTGCCTGCCTCTCTGCCTACTTGTGATCTCTGTCAGATAAATAAAGAAAAAATCTTTTAAAAAAAAAATACACTCATTGGTTTCTTGAAACATCTTTAAGCGTTCTATTTTAATGAGTGTATTTTATAGTAGCATTAATGGATAAACATGTCAACTTAATTAAATTCAGAATTCATAATGAAATCTTATTTCACATGAAAATTTTAGTGTTACATACTAACTGGGTTCATCTGTGGCATGGAATTTTTTTTAGTCTTTAAAAATTCAGTTTTTTAAAAAAAAGATTTTATTTCTTTGAGAGACAGTAAGAGAGTTGGAGTGGGGGGTTGGGAGGGGAGGCAGAAGCAGACTACCCACTGACCAGAGAGCCCAATGCAGGCAGATCCAGGGACTCCAGAATCATGACCTGAGCTGAAGACAGTTGCTTAACCCAACTGAACCACCCAAGCACCTCTAGTCTATAAAAATTCTGTTTTATAGCAACCATGTTAAAAAATGAGTTATAATCATAAAGTTTTACCATAATCAAGTAATGACCATAAAGTTTCAGATTTAATGAAAAAGCAAACATCTTGATTTAAGAAATACTGAAGTCTTTTAAGTAAAAAATTATATTTCTTATAAATATACTCCCTCAAGAAAGAGTGAGTGGTAGGGTAAAGATTAAGACTACCCCTAATTTGTAATTTGGACTCTGAAATACAGATTCCTAGAGGAGTGCCTCTCAGTCCTGTCTTGTGCTTAAATTCTCTAGAGGGCGCCTGGGTGGCTCAGTGGGTTAAGCTGCTGCCTTCGGCTCAGGTCATGATCTCAGGGTCCTGGGATCGAGTCCCGCATCGGGCTCTCTGCTCGGCGGGGAGACTGCTTCCTCCTCTCTCTCTCTCTGCCTGCCTCTCTGCCTACTTGTGATCTCTGTCTGTCAAATAAATAAATAAAATCTTTAAAAAAAAAAAATTCCCTAGAGAGTTTTTAGGCATTTCAGTGCTGGAGGCCTGCCTCAGACCAAAGTCTCTGGGTTTGAGCCCCAGGCTTCAGTGCTTTTTATAAGATCAACATAATTGTGCGGCCATGGTTAAGAACCACTTAAGTACATCTTGAAGTGTTGTGTTTTTATTATATTTCTAAGTTTGGATACTTGTGACAGTGCTACATTGATTTATTTTTTTACTGTGGTAAAAAAAATACAACAAAATGTAGTATTTCATCATTTTTAATTGTGTAGTCAGTATTGTTAAGTATATTCATATAGTTGTAAAACATATCTTCAGAACTTTTCCATCTTGCAAAACTAAAACTCTGTAACTTTTTTTTTAGTAAGAGAGATTACACATTAGTAGTAGGAAGGGTAGGGGGAGGTCAGTAGATGACCTGCTGAGCATTGAGCCTGACTTGGGGCTTAGTCTCAGGACCCTGAGATCATGGCCTGACCTGATGTCAGACACTTAACTAAGCCACCCAGGCTTCCCAATAATTTCTTTAAAAATCTGTAACAATTTAATATCAGCTCCCTCTACTGCATTTCTCCCAGTCCCTGGTTAACCACCATTTTACTTTTGGTGTCTGTGACTTTAGTTATCTTTGTAAGTAGAATTATATTCACCTTTTGTTATTGGCTTATTTCACTTAGCGTGAAGTTCTCAAGGATCATCCATGTTGTAGCATGTCCCAGGATTTCTTCCTTTTTAAGAGTGAATAATAGTCCATTGCATGGATATACCACATTTTGTTTATTCATCTGTTGGTGGACATTGGGATTACTTCCTCTTCTTGGTCTTGTGAATAGCACTGCTATGAACGTGGGGCTGCATATGCATAAACGTGGGGGTGCATATGCATATCACTTGAAGACCCTCCTTTCAGTTCTTTTGTCTACATACCCAGAAGTGGAATAGCTGGATCATATGGTAGGTAGTTCTGTT
The DNA here is from genome assembly GCF_022355385.1 of Mustela nigripes. Taxonomy (NCBI): domain Eukaryota; kingdom Metazoa; phylum Chordata; class Mammalia; order Carnivora; family Mustelidae; genus Mustela; species Mustela nigripes. The sequence continues at coordinate 107,297,512 of NC_081561.1, forward strand.
TTTAACTTTGACGAGCTTCCAGATTGTTTTCCATAGAAGCTGTACCATTTTACAGTCCCTTCAGTAGTGCACAAAGGTTCCAATCTCTCCATATCCTCACCAGCAGTATTTTCTAGGTAGGTTTGTTTTTAAATAATTATTCTGATGGGTATGAGGCGATACCACATTGTAGTTTTGATTTGCATGTCTCATCATTAGTTGGGTACATTTTCATATGTTTGTTGGGCTAAATGTCTGTTTTAAGTCCTTTACCCACTTTGTAATAGGACTATTTGATTTTTTTATTGTTGAGTTGCAAGAATTCTATATATATTCTGGATATTAACCCCTTATCAGATACATGATTTGCAAATATTTTCTTCCATTATGTAGGTTGCCTTTTCACTTTGTTGATTCTTTCTTTTGATGCATTAAAAAAATTAGGTTTGATGTAGTTGCAGTTGTTTCTTTTTGTTGTCTATACCTTGGTATCATATCCAGTAAATCCTTGCCAAGCCCAGTGTCTTCAAGCTTATCATCCCCTTTGTTTTCTTCTAGGGGTTTTATAGTTTTGGGTCTTTCATTAGGATCTTTAATCCATTTTGAGTTATATAGTAATTGTCCAGCTTCATTCTTTTGCATGTGGACATGAGTTTACATGAGTTTTCCCAGCACTGTTTGTTGAAGAGACTGTCCATTTCTCACTGAGTGATCTTGGCACTCCGGTTAAAGATCATTTGGCCATGTCTGTGAAGGTTTGTTTTTGGCCTTTTTGCTCAGTTGCATTGCCTTTATGCCTATATGTCTGTCGTTATGGTAGTACCACACTGTTTAGATTACTGTAGCTTTATGAATTATTTTGAAGTGAGAGAGGTGTGACACTTCAAACTTTGTTCTTTTTCAAAATTGTTTTGGCTTTTGGGAGTCCCTTGAGATTTCATACGAATTTTAGGATGAATTTTTCTTCTCTGCAAAAAATTATTGCGATTTAAGAGGAATTGTATTGAAATCTAGAAAGTTTTGGTAGCTGGACATCTTAACAATATTAAGTCTTTGAATCCACAAACATGGGGGTGCCTGGGTGGCTCAGTGGGTTAAGCCTCTGCCTTCGGCTCAGGTCATGATCTCAGGGTCTTGGGATTGAGGCCCACATCGGGCTCTTTGCTCAGCAGGGAGCCTGCTTCCCCCTCTCGCTCTGCTTACTTATGATCTCTGTCTGTCAGATAAACAAATAAAAAAATCTTTGAATCCACAAACCTGGGGATCTTTCTACTTGCATCTTTAATTTCTTTCAGCCATGTTTTGTAGATTTCAGGGTATAAGTCTTTCACTTTCTTCTTTAGGTTTATTCCTAAGTATTTTATTTTTTGTTGATACTACAAATGGAATTGTTTTCTTAATTTCCTTTTTAGGTTGTTCATTGTTAGTATATAAAAATGCTACTTATTTTTGTATTTTAATTTTTCAATCCTATAACTTGGCTAAAGTCTTTCTAATTGTTTGCTTGTTTTGTTGAATTCTTAGGGTTTCTTACATAAAAGATTATGTCATCTGTAGTCAGATTATTTTACTTCTTCCTTTCCAATTTGGATGCCTTTTTTTTTCCTTGCCCAAATGCTAAATTGTTTTTAATAGAAAATACAAACTATTTTTTAAAAAGGAGTAGTTGATACGAATTAAGGTAGGCCATGGTGAAAAGTTCAGAATCTACTCTTTGAAATCAAAGGGAAAATATTGGAGCATTTTAACCTGAGAGAAGATGTGATGTTGTAAGAGTGGATGCAGAAAACTAGCAGAGTGGTACAAAGTGGTCTGATGGATAAATGACAGGCTGGGAGGAATGGATGAATGGCAGGAGTAAAGATGGAGAAAAGTGAATGGGATGGAGTATTTAGGCATTAGATTAGATATGTGGGTGAGAAGAAGGCACAAGAGAGCTTTTTTTTTTTTTTAATGATTTTTATTTATTTATTTATTTGACACAGAGGGAGAAATCACAAGTAGGCAGAGAGGCAGGCAGAGAGAGAGATGGCAGGAAGCAAGCTCCCTGCACAACAGAGAGCCCGACATGCGGCTTGATCCCAGGACCCTGGGATCATGAACTGAGCCGAAGGCAGAGGCTTTAACCCACTGAGCCACCCAGGCGCCCCACAAGAGAGCATTTTTAAGGCCACTGTTAGGTTCTTGGCTTGAACATGACTAAGTGAATTGAGATAATAGATACTGTGGTATGGAGATGTCTGTATGCAGAGTTTGAGATGCTTGCTAAATAGCTAGTTCAGAGATGCTGCAGAGGAGCTTGTGTGCAAATCTGGCCATGGAAATACATGCACAGTAAATAAATTGACTCCACTTTGTAGAAGTCCAGGACCTAGTTAGTCTAAGCTTTGGTGCATAGGACATGTTCATTGAATATTTGTGTAATGATCGGTCACAAAAATTGAATTTAGATACTGTAATATGTTTAAAGCTAATTATCTTTAATGTAGAAACTAGTACTTTTTTTAATACTATGTAAGTGGCATTCTATGAGAAGAAGCCATTCTTTCTTAATTGAACTGGCTAAATTAAATTGAACTGGCTAAATTACTGATTTACATTGTCATTTTATGTCATCCAGCTCTCTTGATAGACTCTAATGTGGTAAAACCTGTGTTTCTGTTCAAGTCCATAAATAGAGAAAATAGATTAAAAGTCTGCACACAAGTAAAATTCAGGATATTTTTATTTTTCTGGGATGGGAGTGGGAAAAGCAGAGTAGGGAATGAGGTATAATGTGACTAGCTACTCAGGGATAAATATAAAACTTTTTTCGTAAGTCTGGCAAGCCTGAAAACAGTTAGTCTTTGATGTGATATTATAACACTGTAAGAAAAAGCATGTCCTGGATTGGAGAGAAGTAGAGAAAGATAGAAGGAATGGGAAATGGAAAGCAGTGAAGGCGAAATGAAAAAAAGGCCAGGGAGAGTAAGCATTCAGCAGGTTCTGAACTGAGTATTAGTATGTAATCTACTTTTGATCCATTTGAATCCCGAGCTTCAGAATACATGATTAGTTTCCTTTAACAGTTAATGCTACTTCACAGCTCTTGACTGCTTTAAGTGCCATTCTAATCCGAAGTAGACACACTTAATATGAATATGTTCTTCTCATCCCACCACTGTATTAAGCTGGAAGTCAGAAGACCCATTATTCCAGTCCTGGTTCTGTCATTAACTGGCTTTATGACCCTGTGAAGTTAACTTACTTTCTTTGAGCCTCAGTTTACTCATCTGCCAAAAATGATGGAGCTGGACAAAATGATCTGTAAAGTCCCTTCTGCTCTAAGATTCTATATTTCTTTGGGATGAATCCGTTTTCCCCTAAGTGTAGCAGTGGTTTCCCATCAGTAGAAAAATAAAAGTCTGTGTTTTTGAATTTTATGTTAGCATATATTCTCCTGTATATTAGCACAGAAATTATTTTGCACAATCTGTCATTCTAATTTATATGTTGCTATTTGAGATTTTTAGGGACTATTTGAGATTCTATTCAGTGTCATCAGTTTTATTAAATACTTGCCACCTTTAAATCATTTCTTTGCCACAGTCCTCAGAATTTGTTGATTATGAATTCTAGTGGGAGTATTTTAAGTAATTCTCAGACTTTTTATTGCTGGGTTTTTCCCTTTGAGAGAATTATTGTATTAGGAAAGTAAAGTTGCTTTTTAAGTCTATGACTTATTTATGGCCAAAACTTTAACTTCTTTTTTTCTCAAATTTTCATTTACAATCTTTCTTGGTTTTGATTTGACAGTGAACTGAAGGGTGAAATGATACTTGTGATATAATTGTGCAAGGGGAGTCATGTGATACTAAAAAAAGAAAAGTTAATAACCTGTATATGTAAGACATTACTGTCAGAGGCACGAGAGAGTTATACATTTAGTTTTATTTATCTGTGTTCAGTCTTCATACTTTTTGATTTAATGTGGCAGAGAGTAGAATAAAGTCTGGCAGGTACAAAGGTCTAGACTTAAAGAAAAGGATAGAATTTGAGATCCTGTGTTAAAATACTTATACGTTCATGGTTTTAATACTGAGGAGCCATGATTATACTGTTACATAGAACAATCTTTTCACAGTGGAATACAGTGCTGTTAAATCTAAAAAATAAAAGTACGAGCAGGTAGCAAAGGATATTTAAAGAAGGAAGAACATCTCTTACTCTCCATCTTTTAACCTACAAATTACTTACTAGATGTATCTTCCAGTCTGTTCATAAGTAGAGAAATTGTGTGTTTTATTTAGAGTATTTAAAATTTTATTACTAAAAACCTTCCAAAGGTTTCAGGCTAGCTATCACCAAGTAAATTTTTAAATATGATTTTCTTATTCTGGTAAAGAAAACAGGGAAGAGTTTAAATTTGCACTTGTTAAAATTTAAAGTCTCACTCACAAACACAAAAAATAAAAAATTTTATTTGTAGTTGATCAAACAAGCAGTAGGAAATTCAGAATAGAAATGTATTATATGTAAGTGGTTCTTAAGCAAATGTTGAGGTTTACTGGTCGATGTTTTAAAAATTACAAATCTACAGAAATTTCAGTAGCCCTCCCCCCTTATTTATTTTTCTGTAGATATTTAATTTGTTCTAAAATATCTATTAGACTTCACCACTGTAAAATAAAAAATACATCATCAGTATTGAACACAATTTTAGTTGAATCTTGTCTAGAATATCCAGTGGTTACCAATATAAGTGTGCAATGCCCCAACACTGCAGATCTCCAGGAATGCAAACTTCTGATATTCAAGAATAAATGCTGTGGGGAAAAGAATTTAGTGTAATTTTAATAGCATGGGCTATTAGAATTTAGTGCAAATTACTTTTACCATAAAGAAGTTAATTAACCTCATTCTAAATGGTACTCTCAGGGGTAAAAATATTTAATGCAACTTTTAAAAGTTAGCAATAAAATTTTCTTTTGCTTATAAAGTCAGGTATTTCATAGTAGTATGACAGTTACAGAGAATTGCAAAGCAAAAAAAAAAAATAAAAATTAGTTCCTGTGCTTTAAAAAAGATATTCCGAGTATTTGTATTGCAAATGAATTATTGCCAAATGTTAATAATCTATTATGTCTTGTTTTTTAAAGTGAATGAATTTTTAGCTTTTGAGGGCCCCATCTTGTTGGATATGAGAATTAAACATCTAATCAAAACCAATCAGTTAAGTCAAGCAACTGCTCTAGCAAAGCTGTGTTCTGATCATCCAGAGATTGGTACAAAAGGTAGTTTTAAGCAAACTTACCTTGTTTGTCTTTGTACATCATCACCAAATGAAAAGTTAATCGAAGAGGTGAGTATGTTTTCTTTTGTTAGTAATTATTTTTAAAAATGAAGAAGTTAATTTTCAATTAGAATATCTTTGACTTCTCTTAGATAGTGAAGGACTGTTGTCAATCTTAAATTTTAGTATGCTCTGGGGTAGTGATTCTAAGCAGCTTTCAGAGTTATATGTAAACTGATTTCATCTAGCTTTTTTTTGAATTGAATCTTTACTGCTGAGGTTAAATTCTGGGATGGTGGAGGTGGCTTAATAATTGAGTAGGATGTTTTTATTTGTCAGCAGTTGGACCTTAACTTTAGTTTTACCTGACTTCAGGATACTTGTAGATCTAACTGGCTAATTTAAGTAACTATAGAATTTATATGACTTCCTCCTAAAAATATGTTCTCTGTTTTATACACATGCATATGCACACACACATGCATAATGTATTCCTAGGGAGAAGTGTACACACACACACACACACACACACACACACGTATGTATAGATCTGTATCTATATATATTAAGATCAAATTTTTATTTGCATATTTAATGTAAAGTTTTATTTTCTGTGAGACATACGCTTTTTTTTTTTTTTGTACTTCTAGTTTGGCATAAAGCATAGTATTCATGCATTTGTTTTGTACTATAGAATTCTGAGATAGAATCGTGGTCCAAATGGGAATTTGGATTTTGGAGAACTCATAATTCCAAAATGAAATTGGAGACAGGGTAGGAAAATTAAAAGTTGCTAAATAAGATAAAGGCAATATGCATTTAAATAATTTAGATTAAAAAAAAACTATAATGTTTAATGGTGTTGACTTTGCATTTAATGCAAACAAGTGTCTTATATCTCTAATACAAGTATCCTTCAACCTCAGAGCAATAAAGAGAAGAAAATGACTAAAGGACACACTTAAAGATGTGTAACAGGAAGAATTGAGATACAAACCAAGACAAGAGAGCTTGTATAATCAGCTGTGTAGACAGATACTGTAATCAGTCTGGAAGAAGGATAGTGTCAGACAAAAAGCTGAATGCCTACATGAGGTTAGAGCTGGTTTAGGTAGTGATAATTTTGTGGGTTTTTTGTTGTTGTTGTTGTTGTTTTAGAAAATGAAGAGGAAAATGGTAGGCTTGGACCAAGATTAGAAGTAAGGTTATTGTGGATGGTGAGGATAATGAGGGTACTAAGAAGAGTGATGTCTGGCAATTCCTAGATTAGACAGAGTAGAGCTAAGGGTTGTAGCCTAGGAAATTGTATCATTAGTTTGGACATATAGAAGATTGAAGTTTTCTTATTAGTTCAGAATAGCTATGTAGACAGTTAATTGGCAGACAGAGTTTCTTGAGATAGCTTTTGAATTTTAGGATTTTTTCTAAAATTCTTAAATTATTGTGTTGCTATATCTTAGATACTTTTCAGCTTCTTAATAAAGCTTTAATTATCAGTTCATTCCTTGCCCTTATGTCAGTCTATCCATCTATCTATTCTTCCTTCATCAGATTTTTATTAAGTGAATGATGTGTGATGTCTAAGCCCTGGGGGTTAAATGTAAGTTAAGGCATAAGTCTTGGCCTAAAGAAACTTAACTTCTAATAGGAAACTATCTAAATGTAGGGTTGTTAGGTTAGTTCTAAAGTCCCTGCTTGAAGTTGAAGACTACGAATTTATAATCTGCAGGAAAAAATCTGTATTTCTAACTCTGGAATAGTCAAAAGATTTTGTAGAACTGAACTTTAAGTTCCCTTTTGGTTTAATTTTTCAGATTGGAGTAGCAGCAGCCTAGCTTGATTTGGGAGATCCTCAGGAAAATTCTCTGTGAGGGCCTCAGGTATCTCTGATATCATATAAAATGATTTTTTTTTCTTCTTACATTAAGCAGGTAGAATTAAGGCATTCCTTGTTTCTAAGCAGAGTTCACCAAAAGTTTCTGTACCCTACTCCAGAAACACCACTAGATCTTGAAAGTGCAGAACAGGACAGGATATGTGTAAGTCGACACATTCCTTGTTAAAAGTCCTCTTTTGCTTAGAGATTGTTTGGTTACTCTTTTATGTTCCTATTACAAATAGTAGAAATTTTCTCTTCATTGTTCCATGTGAAGTGGGTTAAGATTGGCTGTCACCAAGGCCTGTATTTGCCCCAAGGGAAGGTAGTCACTTTGGAACAATTGCCCAAAGATATTGCCCCCTTCATAAGAGGTATGCTCTCTCTCTCCCATTCATTTGCTTTTACCTGTCTGGTTCTTAAAAGCATATGAGTTTTTTACTTTGACTTCTTTAAGTCTGGTTCTTAAAAGCATATGAGTTTTTTCATTAGTGTGTGGTAGGAAGAGATATTGGAGAGAGTCAACCATGGCCTGAATTCTGTGGTCCTTTTGAGGAAATCCTTGTTCAGGGAAGCCAGTAAGCAAGGAATTGACTAGGATTTTCAGGATCCTTTCATTGTAATAGAAATAGCAGCTAGCACTGGTAGATGGCTGAGGAATGGTACTAAGAGAGATGAGTGCCTATCTGGATTCTCTCAAAGGAAAACCTTGGCCCGTATTCTTGGTGTAGGTATAAAACAAAGTGAGCAGTATTTTAGTATTTTAGAATTGTTTAGAGCCAGTATAGCTCTTGGTTTTGTCCTTAAAATAAACACAGAATTTAAAAAATAAATCCTCTTTCTCTCTAACCATCCCTTCTCCATTTAATACTTCCCCAAGTAATCATTCAGTTTGAAATTTGATAAATAACCTGATCCTTTTCTATGCACATGCATATATTTTTATATGCTCCAAACATACATATGCACACCCTGCCTGCTGTTCACTTTCCCCCACTTACTATGGATGTCCTTTCATATCATTCCACATAAATCAACCTCATTCTTTCTTCATGACTGCATAATTCCATAGTATGGATTTGTGATATCTTTGGTCAGACTAGATGACATTTAAGTGGTTTCCTTATTGTATACATCCTTTCGTTCTTGTCAGTGGTTCACTGGTAGGGCAAATTTCTGGAAACAGTTGCTGGATTAAGGAGTCTACATGTTTTAAATTAATTTATAGAGCATGCTACCATCCAAAAAAGATTATGCCAGTTTAGGCTCCCATAAACAGTATATGAAGTTTCCTCTTTACTAACACTGGAAATTATTTGTCTTTTAAATTTTTGCTTGCCCGAGAGTTAAAAAATAGTAGCTCATGATTTGATTTTATGTTTTTTCAGTATGATAGGGTTACCATTTAAGTTATTATTATTATTTTTTTAAGATGTATTTATTTTAGAGAGAGGGCCAGTGGGGGGAGGGGCAGGAGGAAAGAATCTTTCAAGCACACTCCTTCCCTAGCAGGGAGGTGGAGGTAGGAGGTGGAGGGCCAAGGGCTCTGTCCCAGGAACCATGAGATCTATGACTAGAGTTGAAATCAAGAGTTGAAACGAAAAGTCCTATGCTCAACTAATTGAGCCACACAGGCACCTTCTAAATTCTTTTTTAATTGGAAAGCAATTTTATGTAAGCAAGACTTCTTAAAATGTGATGAAAGCCAATACATTTTAAAAGTACACTTGGTAATTGTATATAGAATACTGTTGAAGTGTTCTGTGCTTTTTGAATACCTGGCATAAAGAGCCATATTAAAACATAAAAGCCATTATTCACATTCTTAAAATTATTTTTGTTTTACAGAGGGAGTTAGCATAATATGTCTTTAACAAACAGATCATTCTGACTTTGAAAATTTATTCACAGTTCTAAATTTACTGGTGTTTAAATTTTTGCTCATTTTTCAAAGCAATAGAGAAAAGATATCTATACTAAAAGATATCTATTACCATCTATAATGGTAATTCCTACTGTGTGCTGCCTTGGATTAAAAAAATAATTCTTGTTCATTGATAGCTATATTTGACTTGTACTTTCATGGTTTGAATTCAGCCATCCATTGGTTTAAATATGGTTTCGGTTTTCCCTGTCATTCTCTTTTGTGTCCTGTTTTTTTCAAGAGGACCATCTAGTGGCAAATCAGGGAAATGAAAGCTATGGAAGTACACACTAAAAATTGTTTTCCTAGCATACCTTTAAAAAGTGTGGTTTTCTGTATTACTGAATATGGCAAATGTTTCAGTTTGATATGTTGTATATATGTGAAATAAACATGCTGAGGCTATTTTAATACAAATACATATATATGTTTCTAATTACTAAGTGCAAGCTAATGTAGGTGTCATTGGGGAAATAAATTTCCATATATATATATATATATATATATATACACATTTTGCATCATATGAGCATTCAACAAGATTAGCTTAGGTTTTACAACAAAAACAACAAAAGATCAGATTCAAAACAAATCATTCTGTCAGGATATAAGATTTTTTATTAAAGCAGAACGTGTAAAGGGTCAATATTTAGCAATAAAAGGCTTCAATGCTTATGCATGGAGAGTTCTGGAAAGAGCAGACTTTGAAGCTGTACCTGGGTTAAAATCTTGACTGCCACTAATTAAGTAAGCATGTGATTTTGAGCAAGTAAATTAACCTCTCTGAACCTTATTTCTAGAAAGTTAGTAGAAAGTTACTAGAAACTAGTTACTAGAGTTAGTAGAAAGTTACTAGTAACTAGAAAGTTACCAGGCAAGCTATTGTGCTGGTTAGCAGTGCTATTTCTGAAGAAGCTGGCACTAATAAATAGTGTTATTATTATTATTATTTCATGTTATTATTAACATGAAAAAATAAAACTTACGGGGTGACTTCTAACATTTGTCCGCATGTCTATAACAAGGTAATTGTTCAAAGTTAACACAGCTTGCAATAAAAGATAATGTGATGAAATAGAAAGAGCTTGAGTGTTTAATGCCAGTTAGACAAAATTTGATTTATAGATCTACTGCTTAATTAACTGTTGCAGTTTGGGCAAATTAACATAATTTCTTTGAATGCCACATTTTTCCTACCTAGTAGGAAATTTATGATTAAATAATAAAATATGTCTGATAATGCACTTAATAATGTAGAATATTTGAAAATATTCATTGTATGATTATATATTGATCAGCCCCCCCTTTTTTTTATTTAAGTGGGGTCACTTAAAGATTTGTTAGAAAGAGATGAAAGAATAATGGAAAGAGCACTGCATCGGGGAATTCCAAAACATAGGTTTCAGTTTTAACTCGGCCACTAACTTCATCATTCCTGTAAGAAGTCATTGTTCTTAAATACACAGACTCAGAGTTGGGTCTTGTCTTGTTTTAGAGTTTTCTAGCCCAACTTAATGTATAAAATGGAACCTCAGAATCTATCCTCATGCAACCTTTATCCTCCTCAAAGATCAGTCTCAAGAGTATCCTCATTTAGATATTTGTTCAGTCCCGAACACATTACATTTTACATACATGCACACACGCACACACGCACACACTTTTCCTTTACTCACAAGTTGATCAGGACAGACAAGGTCAGCGAGGAGGGGCATGGTTATCTCTGTGGTATATGGGTGCCAGTCATCTATATTGGTCTTCATTTTTTTTTTCCATTTATCTTTTTATATTGTGGAACACCAGTGATTTGTGATTATATTCTGTTTGCTTATATCCTTGTCTTACAGAAATGCTTATAGAGATCTGTTTACATATTAAATCATTGTAATGTGATAATTTTAATTTTTCAAAAAATAAGTAATAGATAATACATGTGTAATTAAATGAAGAAGTTGCCTTCATCTAGGTTATACTTATGCATGCATGACTGTTGACAGGCTTTGAGATGGAATGAATTTATATGAAAAGAAAAATAATGGAGATTTATAGAACACTGAGGTGAGCTTAATTTAAAGGTAGTATAACTAAAAATGTTTCATAGTATTCTTTTTCCCCCTCAGATGAATAGACACTTTATTAGTGTATATCCAGCATACCTTTCTGTGTCTTTCTGCTGATTTTAATGGTTTTTAAATTACCAGATAAAGGGGGGAAAATACAGCTTTTCTTTTTCAGTATCGTAGTCCTGATTAATGGGTAGAAGATACTTATAATTAGCATTAGTTATTTCAGATAAATAAGTATTTGTAAAGTTTATTAAAATAATTGGTTCTCCGACTTGAAGAAAAATTATTTCTTTACTGCAGCCGAGTAATGACAAACTAGAGGTTTTACTGATAAAAAATGATCTATAAATATCTAATGATTCAAAAGTATATTTTTATATATCCTAATAATAAAACCATTTTATGGCATGTTTTCTATATCCTTTTTTCTTTAGATTTCAGAAGTTGACTGCAAAGATGCACTAGAAATGATTTGTAACTTAGAATCTGAGGGTGATGAAAAAAGTGCTCTTGTCTTATGTACTGCGTTTTTATCACGTCAGCTCCAACAAGGAGATATGTACTGTGCTTGGTGAGTTGATTTTATTTTGTAAAGAAAAATTGGTTAAATAAGAATACAAGATAGGTTATGAGAATTCAGAGAGCTTAAGAACATACTTTTTAATATTTTAAAATCTTATCAAAACAAAAAGCTTATAAAAGCTTATTTTCAGTTATTACATGCCGTTCAGACTGACCATGAAGTAGTTCATATTGTAACTTTTTTATGTTAAGGACCACACAACCCCCTTAGTATACCAGTAATGGTTGTATAATGATTAATAATGATCAGGAAATTTTTAGATGTTAGAAGATGAAGGAAATGTTCATTTTGTCTAATGCCACAATATTTTCAGATATCTAAGTAGTCTCTGTGTATATTTTTCCTCTACATATTACACACTTGCAACTACATAACTAGTTTAGTAATTTATGTGTGGAAATAAAGTTCATTTATCATTCTACTTCACTAACTTCTTGAGTGCATATTTCTTTATATGGTACATTTTCAAGTGTGCAGAAGCCTGTTACATATAACGTACAACTAATAAAGATGTTGACTTCAACTGACTCAAAAAAAGATCTTAAGATCAGTTGTCTTAAATTAATGTGTTAGCTAAAACTGACAATTTATCTGGCCAGTGAATAGCATTATTAGTCTTCAGTGTTAGTTGGTAATATTGGAAACACAAAATTCAGTTTACAACATTCAGACTTTAAGAATTTTTACCAAATGATGTATGACATACAAATCCCATGAATATGGGACAGGCAAGCTAAATCAGTGTGTAATTAAACAAGAATAAAGTTCACAGTTATAAAGGTTTTCTGAGCAGTTTTGAGTTTTGTTATGAAGAGAAAATCATATATGCAGTACACAGAGGATTGATACAAAAGGTAGAAAGAAAGATTATGAAGGGATAATAAAAAGCATGCATTTAACTGAGGAGAAGTAGATTTTCCATGTAATATAAATATTAGTATGACTTAATTAACTCTTGCATTGCTTTGAAAAATTCATCAAAGTCTGAATTTCATTACAACGAAGGCAATCTATTAAAAGTTCTTAAGTGAGGGGGGAATTTATGTTTAAGAAATGCTATTATACAAGTACTTGAGAAGGCTTTGGGGTCTTAACAGTGAGGACGATTGGGGGGAAGTGGCAGGACAGAGTTGAGCTTGAAAAGTGAACTAGAAAGCCAGTTAACAGTCAATCTGGGAAGTTAAGAAGGCTTCTTTATGGATGTAGGATGGGTTGAAATAATGTTGACACAAACAGTCTTTAGGATAATAGAAAGCAGAGGCTTTTATAGGGTCCGTGATAATGATGCATTTAATTACAAAGATGGTGAACTGGAAAGAATGTTAATCATTTTCATATATTAAGTTTCAGGTTTCAGAAGAGATCAAATTGGAGAAGTCTTAAAAAGAACTAGAGAGGTGAAAGTGGCCAATACTGGAGAGACAGATTTTGAAGTCCTCTGTATATAAGTTAAAATCCAGTAAATGATCAAGTTATTCAAGTGGGTGGTGAAAGGGCAGTGTTCCTGAGGAAATAATATTAGGAAAGGCCTGTATTGAGGAGATTACTTTGTGAGGAAAGTTGAGGAAAGGAAAAAGATTTTTGTGCAAATTAACCACAGAGGACAGAAGAGAAATAGGACGATAGGTAAAAGGGAGGAAAATTCATCGTTTCGTAGGATTATTTTCTGTGAAACCTACATTCTAATTGTATTTGAAATAAATTTCAAAGTTCATTTTTCAAAGTTTATTATTTCACCAATTTGAGAAATTAGTTGTTTCTTTTGAGTTCTTTGTCGTCATTAATTTTAATATTTAATAACAAATTTTTAAATTTACGTGACCAGTTGGTCAGTTTTCAGTTTCAGGTAGAAGATAAAATTAAATGCTTTTAAAAATACGCCATTGATCTGTATAGATCAATGTGGCTCAGATACCATTTGTATAATGTGTTTAAATGAGAGGTGCTTTACTAGTACGGGTATCATTTCTCTCTGACATTGAAAAACATTAAAAGAATGATATCCTGATTTTATTTAGTCTCTAAAAAATTTGAAATATACCTTATATTTTATATCTAATTTAAATTTAATTTCCACATGTAGAATTTGGAATCTAAAACCAGTTTTAATTTCAAATGTAATGACTGGACCAATATAGTCCATGATTACTACATTATTGTTCCAACTTATTTTTTTATACTTTTTTTTAGGGAGCTCACTCTCTTTTGGAGTAAATTACAGCAAAGAGTAGAACCATCTATTCAAGTGTACCTAGAAAGATGTCGGCAACTTTCTCTGTTAACCAAGACAGTATATCACATTTTCTTCCTGATTAAAGTTATTAATTCGGAGGTAAGAATGATCAAGCTATTTTTTCTCAATTTAAGATGTATTAATTACTTTTAATAAAAACTATTATTTTGGCACCTCTTCCAGTGACTTCTGTTATTTCATTTAAAGTTTTGAACATTGCTTTAATTAGTCTTATAATAGGCATTTGATAACAGAAAAACTTAAAAGTACAAATGAGAGCTAGGGGCTTGCTCTTGACCTAAAGAAAAGTAATATGCATATACTGGTATTTTATCGTTTGACAATTTTTGCTCCTAGGTGTTACACTATTTTGATAACTGGCTTTATAGAAATTTAAGAAGGTATAAAGAGAGAGATGTAAGGTAGCTCCCTTTGCTAGCAGTTTGGCAGATTACATTATCTAAAAATCCTTCTACAAAGTGCCCCAACATAGTTGGTGAAATAAAATAAATATTTCTTTTGATATATAGCACCTAAGGTTGCAGGAATGTTAGGGAGAATCCATAGGCCCAAAATGAAGAGGAACTTAAAGCTTTCTGAAGCCGAAAGCTTAAGCTGCTGCTGGGTCTCTCCTGGCCTGATGGGTATTGGGATAGGTTACTACTTGCAGTAACCAAGGAATTTGCACATTGGGATGGGAGATAGCTTTATGGGCCCTCCCCAACTCCCAGTTGGGGAGTTGGAACTCAGCAATCTGTCCCCCTACCCCACCTGCAAAGTTCTGTAATTTCTTTGAAAAAGTAGACCAGAAAAATGGTGCTTTTTAGTACAGATAGATGGTAGGGAAGCTTATGCATGTTCTACTGGGCTGTGGGTCAGAGAAAGAAAAATGTTTCCCTTAAGAGGTTGTAACCATAGGTCTACCCTCACACAGATTTGTGGCCTAAATTTACCATATTTATAGTCCAGAAATCCTCATGCCAAGTAAGTAATGTTTAAGAAGGTAAGAGTGGAGTACTGGGCTGGTAACATCTGGCAGAATGCAGAACTTCTTTGAAGGGACATACTCAGTGCTGGATTCTCAGGTAAAGTCCTGGTTGAGATGAGTTCATGATCAAGAATTATGGAACATGAAACAGTTTGTCATGAGGGAATTTTGTCAGAGAAAAATAACAGTAGAATTAAATAGACTATTTAAAGACAAAAATGTAACCATCAGGATTTATACATGTATCAGTATACATTTATACTGAGCCGGGGTGGCTCAGTTGGTTAAGCAGCTGCCTTCACCTCAGGGCATGATCCCAGGGTCATCTACTTCTCCCTCTGCCTGCGTGTGTGTGCGCGCGCGCGCGTGCGCACATGACACTCACTCACTCTCTCTCTCACACACACACACAAAATAAAAAAATCTATAAAGCATATGAAACAGTGACATGAATGAATCTCAGTAGAGAAAAATTATTTGCGTAAGTTTAAGTAATGCAATTATGGAAAATTACATAAAATACATATATTTAAAGACAAAATAAGGAAGTAAAGCATGAGAAAGAAAGATACTATCAAAATGACCAAGCAGATTTTAAAGAGTCAAAAAAAAAACTTCTAAGAATAAAAAACAGTTATTGAAATAAAAACAATTAATAAGTAGATTAAATAGATTAGATATAACTGAAGAGGAAAGCAGAGGTTACATATATGTTTCTAATTATCTCAATTGGAGGCTGAGTTTTACAGAATTAATTTTTTTAAAGATTTTTTTTAAAAAATTTTATTCATTTTGAGATACAGAGAGAGCGAGTGTGCACCAGCAGGGGAAAGAGGCAGAAGCAAACTTCTTCCTAAGCAGGGAGCCTGACACGGGTCTCAATCCCAGGACCCTATGATCATGACCTGAGCTGAAGGCAGATGCTTAACCACTTGAGCCATCCAGGCGCCCCAGAATTAATTTATTTTCTTATAGTAACCCTTGTAGTAATGCAGTTGGTTTCCATTTTAAATGTACACAGAAGACGTTTTTCTAAAGTTGCGGATATTATGTAGAATGGGGTGCCAAACAGTGTTTAGGAATCCTTAAGAACGGGGATGCAGCTTGAAAGAAGGATTTGAGATTCATTTATTTATTTGTAGAGAAAGAGAACACAAGAGTGGGGGAGGATAGGGAGAGGGAAAATCTCCATCACAGGACCCTGCGATGATGACCTGAGCTAAGATGATCTCAAGAGTCAGACTTCTAACCAGCCGAGTCACCCAGAAGCCTCAAGAAATATTTTTTAATTCATCTGCATACGCGCGTGCACACACACACACACAAAAGATACTCTCCTGTTCCCCCTTTAAGAGTAACTTCTAAAATCTGTAGTTGGTCAGTAAATCTTACAAATTTCCCTTTTTCTCTTGAAATAATTTCAGAAGAATAGAATTTCTCTTTTAGGAGTAAAGAACGGGGTGAATTAATCTATATAGTTTTTGTCTGTCAACCTTGTTAATTCATTCTGATTTTTCATTTTATATATTGTGCTGCAGGTAAAAAATAGAACTTAATATTAAGTTTCTTTAAAAATTATTGTACAATTTTAAAATACAGGTTGTGCCACTGCTTTATGTCTAACTTGAAGAGCAGTATAGCACAGTGGAAGGACTTTGAAACTAAAAAGCCTGGCAGATTGGGTGACTTTCTCTTGACCACCTGGTAACTCTAACCACTTTGTATTTCATTTCTTAATTAGATTAATCAAGGAAGTTAGGTAAAAATGACTCTCCTCCCTCATCCTTACACCCCACTAATAAGGAGATTGTGTTGGAGAGGGAAAAACTTGGACAAGAGCTATACTGTCCATTATTGGTAACCAGTAACCTTTATTTTAGGTGCTCTGTAGTTCCATGAGGCTAGTGACATTGAATAGGATAAAGAATGCTTCTATCATCATGGACAGTCTGCGGAATAGTAACTTTGTGGAGAGACTTTAGGTTTAGAAGTAAAGTCCATAAAAAAAGCAGTTAAAAGCATGAATAATAGCTTTAGAAAGTTGGGTCAGGGGAGGTCACCTATTCACAAGAATAACTTGGAACTTGCTAATCAGTTACTCTGCCCCCAAAATCTTGTTTCCTATCGCATAAAATGTTTTTCCCTTTTTTTTTAACTCTCTGAAATCTGATCAGAGGTTTTATTTATTTATTTATTTTTAAGATTTTATTCATTTGAGAGAGAGCACAAGCAGTGGAGAGAGAGAAGCAGGCTGCCTATTGATCAGGGAGGCTGATGCGGGGTTTCATCCCAAGACCCTGGGATCATGACCTGAACTAAAGGCGATTGCTTGACCATCTTAGCCACCAGGTTCCCTTAGAGGTTTTATCTTAAAACTGGAATCATAGGGACGCCTGGGTGGCTCAGTTGGTTAAGCAGCTGCCTTCGGCTCAGGTCATGATCCCAGCGTCCTGGGATCGAGTCCCACATCGGGCTCCTTGCTCCGCGGGGAGCCTGCTTCTCCCTCTGACTCTGCCTTCCACTCTGTCTGCTTGTGCTCGCTCTCGCTCGCTCTCTCTCTCTCTCTCTCTCTCTCTAAAAAAAAAAAAAATTTTTAAAAAAAAAAAAAAACTGGAATCATAGGGGGGCGCCTGGGCGGCTCAGTGGGTTAAAGCCTCTGCTTTCAGCTCGGGTCATGATCCCGGGGTCCTGGAATCGAGCCCCACATCGGGCTCTCTGCTCAGCGGGGAGCCTGCTTCCTCCTCTCTCTCTGCCTCTCTGCCTACTTGTGATCTTTGTCAAGTAAATAAATAAAATCTTGGGAAAAAAAAAAACTGGAATCATAGGGCACCTGGGTTTCTCTTGGTTAGGCATCTGACTCTTGATTTCGGCTCCATTCAGGATTTCAGTGAGAAACCCAGGTGCCCTATGATTCCAGTTTTTTTTTTTCCCAAGATTTTATTTATTTACTTGACAAAGATCACAAGTAGGCAGAGAGGCAGAGAGAGAGGAGGAAGCAGGATTTCAGTGAGAACGAGCCCTGCATTGGGCTCCAAGCTTAGTGGGAAGTTTGCTTGAGATTTATTACCCTGTGCCCCTATCCCCAGTGGCATGTGTGTGTCATACTCTCTCTCACAGAACAAAACTACAATCATAGATTATTACTGTTTTAGAACTAAAAGAAACCTTTCAGTTAACTAGGTTAACTAGGTTCTAGTGTAACTCCTTATTTTTCACATGATGTAATTTAGTCTCAAGGTTAGTGATTTTGGTTAACTGGCAGCCCTCTTTCAGAATTCCAGGAGCTATTGAACAGTTTATTCGTGCTTTTTCCTAGACCCTTGAAATTAAAAGTTGAAAAATACAGGTTTTCATAGTCTACTAATGGAGACACACAAACAGTTGCAATTTGGTGTATGGGTCTTTCTGTTTTGGTGGAGTGCTGAGACTCCTGTTAGAGCACATTGCTTAGCACTGTGCCTGGTATAAAGTAGCTGAATGAATAAAAGAGGTGGACATTCTAATCCACTTGTCTGTGTTGACTCTGTGTGGTAGCCACACAGAGTGGGAGGGGAACGTGTTCCTAGTAATAGAAAAAGTATGAAAAGTGGTATATGGAAAAATTTTTCTTCTCTCTTCACTACTCACTGAAAATTTTGGGTCATCAAATATGTGGGGATGGTCTCTGCATCAAGCAGATACCTGATTCTGTGGACACCAGCTGGGTATCCTACAACTTAAGTCTAACACTATTTAACAGGCGATAGCACAGTCCCACAAGACTAACTAACTAACTAACACACACATACACACACACACACACACACACACACACAGACACTCCCACCCCCCCCCTTCAGGTGCTAATCACAAGTCCAGTTTGTCATCTGTCCCACAACACACACACACACACACACACACACACCCCCACCACCCCCACCCCCACCCCCACTCCCCCCCTTCAGGTGCTAATCACAAGTCCAGTTTGTCATCTGTGCTTCTGACCAACTGGCTAAAATCAGAAGTTCTCACAACCACCTCCTCAGATTTGATTAATTTGCTAGAGTGGCCCACAGAATTCAGTAAGACCCTTTACCTACTAGATTACTGGTTTTATGAAAGGATACAACTCAGGAAGAAGCAGATGGAAGGTAAGCACAGGGCAAGGAGCAAGCTGTCTTCCCAGATCTTCATATGTTTACCAGTGCAGAAGATCCCTGAACCCCATTCTTTTGGGGTTTTTACAGAGGCTTCATTACATAAGCATAATTGATTAAATCATCAGCCACCACTGGCAGCTGATTTAGACCCCAGCTTTCTCCCTTTCTTGGGATGGGGGTATGGGCAAGAGCTGAAAGTTCCAACCCTGTAAATCACAGGTTTGTTCCCCTGTCAGCCCCCATCTGGTGGTTATCTAGGGGCTTTCCAAAAATGGCCTCATTAACATAAATAAACTTCTTTGTGGTTAAAGGGGACTTACTAGTAACAGCACCTGTTTCACAGTTTAAGGCTCTGGAGCTGTTTCAGGAGCTGGGAACAAAAGATGCCCATATAGTTCTTATCACTTAGGAAATTACAAAGGTTTTAGGAGCTACTTGCTGGGAACCCTGGATGAAAACCAAAAAATATATGTATTTCTTATATCATAATATCAAAAGTGGTATCAAGACAAATGAGAGAATAGCGTCTTTGAGGAAATAGAGTTAGTTTACCTGAAATATAGGCTATTTGGATAAGGCAAAAGATAAATCTAGACCAGATGAGGCATACTTAAAGATTGTGAAGGCCCTTTTGTTATTCCCCATTAAGAATATATATCTGAGGTACAAAGGTAACCACTTAGGTTAAGACATGTTGCTGTGTGTGGATGGAGAGGGCTGTACAGGATGTACCGGGGGCTGCTAATCAGCCTTTAAGCCTTTGGGTAGTTTTGGGCCAAGGATACTAGGCAGTCAGAGGAAAGGAACAGAAAAGTTGGGGGGGGGCAGTACCAAAGCTAAAATCTTGTATCTTTTAGAAGGTTGCCTCATGCTGGATTATTGTCAGTGGGGGGTGAATCTATATTCCTCCTCTCAATTTTTAGCACTTAACCTTCATCAGTCACTCTTAAATTTAAGTTGGTATTATCAGTAACTTTTATTAACTAATGATAGGTATTAAGTAGATTTTTTAAAAAGAT
The DNA here is from genome assembly GCF_022355385.1 of Mustela nigripes. Taxonomy (NCBI): domain Eukaryota; kingdom Metazoa; phylum Chordata; class Mammalia; order Carnivora; family Mustelidae; genus Mustela; species Mustela nigripes. Next base: position 107,317,591 of record NC_081561.1, read on the forward strand.
TTTTTTAATTTATTTGAGAGAGAAATCATAAGTAGGCAGAGAGGCAGGCGGGGGTGGGGCGGGGGGAGGGGGAGGGGAAAGCAGGCTTCCCGCTGAGCAGAGAGCCCAATGCCGGACTCAGGTCCCTGAGATCATCACCTGAGCCAAAGGCAGAGGCTTAACCCACTGAGCCACTCAGGTGCCCTGGAATTAAGTAGATTTTTATGGGCTAATTGTCAATTACATATTTATGGGAAATTAGTAATTCAAACTCATCTTTAAAAACACTTATTTACCTATAAACAATTTTTAATCACAAAGATGAAAAATTCCCAAGAATAAAAAACATTGTTGTAGTTTCATTGGCATTAAGATTTCACATTTAATTACAACATTAAGGTATTTTTAAAGCAAATTTATTCAAAGCCATTTGCCCTTAATGAGTTGAAATCACCCTTGAATCCAATAGCAGACTGTATTAGAACTGTTGAGTTTCTCTCTGGAATAATTTTAGTTGCATTTTTTAAGCAGTAAGTAGAATTTTTGAATCTGCTTTTGTTGTTTATGAAGGGATCAACAGTTACATGATAGAATACTTCTAGTCCCTCTTCCGCAGTGCAGATGGCATCCACAAAACAGGCTTCCTGAAACCTTTCTTAAAGTCATTTCTTCCTTCATCATTTCCTGAATTTTCTAAAGAAAAACATCCTTCTCCACAATTCTTGTTCTGTACATATGTACTAGTCCTTCTAGTATATGTCTTCATTATCACTTCATCTCATATTTATGGTTGACTTCATCTTGGATTTCTCCAAGATATCCTCTCTATAATACATATCTTTTTTTCATACTGTGAGAAAGGAGTGACCTAATTATCCATTATTAATAGTAGCCGCTAAGGCATGTAACAGAGATACAGATATTTTACAGTTAAAGTTTTCTGGCTCGGATTTATCTCAAAATAGTAGAAAATAGATATATGGTTTTGACGTAAAAGCTGGAGACAACCATATGGTCCCTGTTGTCCTTTCCTCACTGTCACTTTTAAAAATAAGTATCATCTATTGTCCATTTTTTTCTTGGTCTTTGTACCCTTGCTTTTCATGAAGTCAAGCCAATTTAGTATCCTCCCCTCACTTTCGTATTGCCCCACAAATCTAAGCTGGTTGGGTAAAATATTTTATTTCCTTCTTAGCCTGTGTAAATACCCTGTCAACTTTTTTTACTTATCTCTTCTCTGCCTTTTGATCTGGTGTAATACATATTCCATTCCCATGATTGTGACCACATCTTATACTGGTTTATTTCTTATATCTATGTCTTCTTAGTCCTTTTAAAACCCATTTTTATTCTCTTCACTACCTCTACTTTCAAATGACTCTTACCCTTCATTACTGCTATCTTATAATAATAGTTCAAGATGCTTATTGAAAAGGAAAAACATTTATTGTGTCTCCTTGTACTTCTGATTTTTAAGGTGGTTCAACAACGAGGTAAGTGATTTGGCATTCAGCCAGTGTATAATAGACCCCCCCCCCCCCCGTGAAGGATCAAGTTAACTTTATTCTGTTAAAAGTGAAAATCTCCTTTCATTCTAGTAAATTAGGAAATACAGGGACTTCCTCAGTTCTGTAACTGGGTTTTTATTTCAGAAGGATTCTAAATACAAACTTAGGAAATAAGATTTGTGATAAAGTTGACATTATTGATCACTTGCTGTGTACCAGACATTATACTAAACTGTATCATATACTTTTGATACGTAATATTCATTAATGCTCACAGCAATTTTATGAAGTTTAAATGCTATTTTGATTTTTATAAGTGGGCTGTGAACAGTTAGAGAAGTTAGTAACTTCCAGGTTTGCCTAGCCTTTTTTTTTTTTTGAAGATTTTTATTTATTTATTTATTTGACAGAGAGAGATCACAAGTAGGCAGAGAGGCAGGCAGAGAGAGAGGAGGAAGCAGGCTCCCTGCCGAGCAGAGAGCCAGATACGAGGCTCGATTCCAGGACCCTGTGATCATGACCTGAGCCGAAGGCAGAGGCTTAACCCACAGAGCCACCCAGGTGCCCTTCCTAGCTATTTTAGTTGATTTTATACCCAGGTCTTCTCTTTATTTCCAATGCTTATCTTTCTCCTGCTGTTCTTTATAGTTCATTTCTTTCTCTCTCTGTCTCTCTCTCTCTCTCTCTCACACACACACACACACAGCTAAGCTACAGTGCTTTAGAAGAGGCAGCATTTCATATGTTGCAGCTACAAAATTTGAGAGTAGCAAACGTTAGTTTCAAAATTACTGAATTCACAAATACGTGTTGGTTAGTGTAGATTAAATTAACATTTCCTGTTTGCTTTTTCACAGACTGAAGGGGCTGGACTTGCCACCTGTATAGAATTATGTGTAAAAGCCCTTCGTTTGGAATCTACAGAAAATACTGAAGTGAAAATATCTATTTGCAAGACCATTTCATGCTTGTTGCCTGATGATCTGGAGGTTAAACGTGCTTGTCAGCTGAGTGAATTTCTTATTGAGCCTACAGTAGATGCATATTATGCTGTGGAGATGCTGTATAACCAGCCAGACCAGAAATACGATGAAGAGAATCTTCCAATACCAAATTCTCTACGTTGTGAGCTCCTACTTGTATTGAAAACTCAGTGGCCCTTTGATCCAGAATTCTGGGATTGGAAAACGTTAAAACGACAGTGTCTTGCATTAATGGGGGAAGAAGCATCTATTGTGTCTTCAATAGACGAACTAAACGACAGTGAAGTTTATGAGAAAGTAATGGACTACCAGGAAGAGATTAAAGAAACTTCTATGAATGGACTTTCTGGTGGAATTGGTGCTAGTTCTGGCCTTCTTAAAGACATCTGTGATGAAAAGCAAAAGAAGAGAGAGATAAAACAATTAAGAGAGAGGGGATTTATTTCTGCTAGGTTTAGGAATTGGCAAGCCTACATGCAATATTGTGTGCTATGTGACAAAGAATTCCTTGGTCATAGAATAGTACGACATGCTCAAAAACATTACAAAGATGGGATTTACAGTTGCCCTATATGTGCAAAGAACTTCAATTCTAAAGAAACTTTTGTCCCTCATGTCACATTACATGTTAAACAATCTAGTAAAGAGAGACTAGCAGCTATGAAACCATTAAGAAGATTGGGGAGGCCACCTAAGATCACAACTTCCAACGAGAATCAGAAGACTAATGCTGTGACCAAGCAGGAACAGCGGCCTATAAAAAAGAATAGTCTCTATTCAACAGACTTCATAGTATTTAATGACAATGATGGTTCAGATGATGAGAATGATGACAAAGATAAATCATATGAACCAGAAGTAATCCCAGTCCAAAAACCAGTACCTGTTAATGAATTTAATTGCCCTGTAACTTTTTGTAAAAAGGGCTTTAAGTACTTCAAAAATTTAATTGCTCATGTAAAGGGGCATAAGGATAATGAAGATGCCAAGCGCTTTCTTGAAATGCAAAGCAAAAAAGTTATTTGCCAGTACTGTAGACGGCATTTTGTAAGTGTTACTCATCTTAATGATCACCTACAAATGCACTGTGGCAGTAAACCATATATCTGTATACAGATGAAATGTAAGGCTGGTTTTAATAGTTACGCAGAGCTCTTAACACACCGAAAGGAACATCAAGTTTTTAGAGCAAAGTGTATGTTTCCTAAATGTGGCAGAATTTTTTCAGAAGCTTATTTACTGTATGATCATGAAGCACAGCATTATAATACCTATACTTGTAAGTTCACAGGTTGTGGTAAAGTGTATCGTTCTCAGAGTGAGCTAGAAAAGCATCTGGACGATCACAGTACTCCTGAAAAAGTGCTGCCTCCTGAAAACCAGCGTACTTCATCTGGAGATTGTGTTCAGCCTTCTAAAGTGAATCCGAACACAGAAGTGAGCTTTGAGAAAGAGAGGTCTGTGCTTCCTTCAGAAAATAATATTGAAAACACCTTACCGACAGATGGAAGTGATGCTTGGGATAAAAGCAAAGCAGAATCAGCTGTGACCAAACAAGACCAGATTTCTGCATCAGAGCTCAGGCCAGCTGATGGACCATTGTCAAATGGTTTGGAGAACTCTGTGACTACTCCTCTGCTTCAGGCCAGTGAAGTAGCTGTGTCCATTAAAGTGTCCCTCAATCAGGGGATCGAGGATAACTTTGGAAAACAAGAAAACTCATCTGTGGAAGGCACTAGTGAATCACTGGTCACAAACTTAAATACAGCAGGTGGAGATACTTGTAATGATTTGTGTCGTCCAAGTTTTCAAGAAAGCAAGCAGGATTGCTTTAATGAAGCCCAGATTACTCAGAATTCTTTAGTAAATTCAGATACCCTCAAAATAGGTGACCTTACCCCACAAAACTTAGAAAGACAAGTGAACAACCTAATGACCTTTTCTGTGCAAAATCAGGCAGGATTTCCAAACAGTTTACCAGCTTCCAAGTTTGAATGTGGAGGTAATGTCAAAACATCATCCAATCTTTATAATTTACCTCTTAAGACATTGGAAAGTATCACGTTTGTTCCACCACAGCCCAACCCAAGTAGTTCTTTAGGAACTCCATCAGTGCCTCCAAAAGCGCCAGTTCAGAAATTCAGTTGCCAGGTCGAGGGATGTACTCGAACCTATAATTCTTCACAGAGTATCGGGAAACACATGAAGACAGCACACCCTGACCAGTATGCTGCATTTAAAATGCAGCGCAAAAATAAAAAAGGTCAGAAATCTAACAACTTAAATACACCAAATAATGGAAAGTTTGTTTATTTTTTGCCATCACAGGTGAGCAGCTCTAACAATGCATTTTTTACACCACAGACCAAAGCCAACGGGAATCCTACTTGTTCAAATCAGTTGCAGCATGTCTCGCCTTCCATTTTTCCAGCTCATTTAACAAGTGTGTCAGCTCCACTGCTGCCCTCAGTGGAAAGTGTCATAAATCCAAATATACCTTCTCAGGATAAAAATGAACAAGGTGGTGGTATTATATGTTCCCAGATGGAAAATTTATCTACTACTACCTTGCCAGCACAAATGGAAGATCTAACCAAAACAGTTTTGCCTTTGAATATTGACAGTGGTTCAGATCCTTTCCTTCCTCTACCTGCGGAAAGTAGTTCAATGTCTCTCTTCCCTTCACCAGCAGAGAGTGGGGCTAATTCTGTTTTTTCCCAACTGGAAAATAGTACAAATCATTTTTCCTCACAGATTGAAGCAAACGCTAATTCCTCCTTTTTAAAGGGAGGTAATGGTGAAAATGCAGTTTTTCCTTCACAAGTAAGTGTTGCAAATGACTTTAATAACAGCAGTGCCCAACAGTCTGCACCTGAAAAAGTTAAAAAAGACCGTGGGCGGGGCCCAAATGGGAAGGAAAGAAAACCCAAGCACAACAAAAGGGCTAAGTGGCCTGCAATTATCAGAGATGGGAAATTTATCTGTAGCAGATGTTACAGGGCTTTTACTAATCCCAGATCTCTGGGTGGACACTTATCTAAGCGATCTTACTGTAAACCACTGGATGGAGCAGAAATTGCTCAAGAACTTCTACAGAATAATGGACAGCCTTCTCTTCTTGCCAGCATGATTCTCTCCACAAATGCAGTAAATTTGCAGCAGCCGCAACAGTCTACCTTCAATCCAGAAGCATGTTTTAAAGATCCATCATTTCTGCAACTTCTTGCTGCTGAAAATCGCTCAACATTTTTACCAAATACATTTCCTCGGACTGGTGTGACTAGCTTTAGTACCAGTGTTAGCCAAGAAGGAAGTGAAATTATTAAACAGGCTTTGGAAACTGCTGGCATTCCCAGTACATTTGAGGGTTCTGAAATCCTTTCTCATGTTCCAGCAGGTTGTGTTCCAGATGCAGCACAAGTAAATGCAACAGTGATGCCAAATCCAGCTGTACCACCCCTGTTGCAGACTGTATGCCACCCAAACCCCCTGCTGACAAACCAGAATAGGACACCAAACTCCAAAACTTCCTCCATTGAGGAATGCAGCAGTTTGCCTGTTTTCCCAACAAATGACTTACTACTGAAGACTGTTGAAAATGGTTTGTGTTCTAGTTCATTCCCTAATTCTAGTGGGCCATCACAAAATTTTACCAATAACAGTTCACGTGTTTCAGTTATAAGTGGTCCTCAGAACACAAGGTCTGGTCATTTAAATAAAAAGGGAAACAGTGCTTCAAAGAGAAGGAAGAAAGTTGCTCCTCCCTTAATTGCACCTAATGCTTCCCAAAACTTGGTAACAAGTGACTTAACAGCAATGGGACTTATAGCAAAGAGTATTGAGATACCAACTAGTAACCTCCATTCAAATGTAATTCCAAATTGTGAGCCTCAGGGTTTGGTGGAAAACCTAACACAGAAATTAAATAGTGTTGACAATCAGTTATTTATTACTGATGTGAAAGAAAACTTTAAAACCAATCTTGAGTCCCATACAGTGTTAGCGCCTTTAACATTAAAAACTGAAAATGGTGATTCCCAAATGATGGCTTTGAATTCGTGCACAACTTCAATAAATTCTGATTTGCAGATTTCTGAAGACAATGTTATACAAAACTTTGAAAAGACTCTTGAAATTATTAAAAGTGCTATGAATTCTCAAATACTTGAGGTAAAAACTGGATCTCACAGTGTTGGTGAAACGTCACAGAATGCTCAAATAAATTATAACATTCAGCTTCCTTCAGTAAACACTGTACAAAATAACAAGTTACCTGATTCTTCTCAGTTTTCCTCCTTCGTAGGTGTCATGCCAGCAAAAAGTAACATTCCTCCATCTGAAGTATTACATAAGGAGGATCAAATACAGGAAATTTTAGAAGGCTTGCAGAAATTGAAATTAGAAAATGACTTGTCCACTCCAGCACCCCAGTGTGTACTAATAAATACATCAGTGACACTGACTCCCACTCCTGTTAAACCAGTTCCAACTGTCACAGTTGTTCAGCCAGTTTCTGAAATGATAAGCAACATTCAGTTTAGTGACAAAGTTAATAAACCTTTCGTGTGTCAAAACCAAGGTTGTAATTACAGTGCTATGACAAAGGATGCTTTATTTAAGCACTATGGTAAGATTCATCAGTACACTCCAGAGATGATTCTTGAAATTAAGAAGAATCAGTTGAAATTTGCTCCATTTAAATGTGTAGTACCTACCTGTACAAAAACATTTACAAGAAATTCTAATCTCCGGGCACACTGCCAGTTGGTCCATCATTTTACAACAGAAGAAATGGTAAAGTTAAAAATAAAAAGGCCTTATGGAAGAAAATCTCAGAGTGAAAATTCGTCAGCCCCACGAGTTCCACAAGTAAAAAGACAGCTAACTATGACGGAGGAAAACAAAAGGGAATTCCAGCCTGCTTTAGATTTGGGACCAATGAAGGAGAATGCCCTCAGTAATGAAGCAGAGATCCCAGAAAAACAACTTGTAGAAAAAAAAAGTCCTGAAAAAACAGAAAATTCCTTGCAGGTGATCACAGTTACTTCAGAACAATGTAATTCAAATTCTCTCACAAATACACAAACCAAAGGACGAAAAATTAGGAGACATAAAAAAGAAAAGGAGGAGAAAAAACGCAAGAAGCCAGTTTCTCACTCTGTTGAGTTTCCAACAAGATACAGCCCCTACAGACCTTATCGATGTGTTCACCAGGGTTGCTTTGCTGCTTTTACTATACAGCAAAACCTAATTCTGCATTACCAGGCTGTACACAAGTCAGATCTACCTGCATTTTCTGCAGAGGTTGAAGAAGAAAGTGAAGCTGGTAAAGAAAGTGAAGAAATTGAAACCAAACAGACTGTGAAAGAATTTCGGTGTCAGGTGAGTGACTGTTCTCGAATTTTCCAAGCAATTACTGGCCTGATACAACACTACATGAAACTTCATGAAATGACTCCTGAGGAAATTGAAGGTATGACTGCTTCTGTGGATGTTGGGAAATTTCCATGTGACCAGTTAGAATGTAAGTCTTCATTTACCACATATTTGAACTATGTTGTTCATCTTGAGGCAGATCATGGAATTGGAATCAGGGGAAGTAAAACTGAAGAAGATGGCATATACAAATGTGACTGTGAAGGCTGTGACCGTATATATGCAACTCGGTCAAATCTCCTCCGACATATTTTTAATAAGCATAATGACAAACATAAAGCTCATTTGATTCGGCCAAGAAGATTAACACCTGGTCAGGAAAATATATCAAGCAAAGCAAACCAAGAAAAGACAAAATCTAAGCATCGGGGGACAAAACACAGATCTGGAAAGGAAGGACTCAAAATGCCTAAGACAAAACGAAAGAAAAAAAATAATTTAGAAAATAAGACAGCTAAAATTGTACAGATCGAAGAAAATAAGCCTTATTCTCTGAAACGTGGAAAGCACGTATATTCCATAAAGGCTAGAAATGATGCCTTATCTGAGTGTACGAGCAGATTTGTGACCCAGTATCCATGTATGATAAAAGGGTGCACATCAGTTGTTACAAGTGAAAGCAATATAATAAGACATTATAAATGCCATAAATTATCAAAGGCATTTACATCACAACACCGTAATCTTCTCATTGTCTTCAAACGGTGTTGCAACTCACAACTAAAGGACACTTCTGAGCAAGAAGGTGATAAGAATGATGTGAAAACTTCTGATGCATGTGTAACAGAGAGTAATGATAACTCCAGAACAGCTACAGTTCCACAGAAGGAAAGTGAAAAAAATGAAAAAGATGAAATGGATGAGCTAACAGAATTATTTATTACAAAATTAATAAATGAAGACAATGCAAGTGTGGAGACCCAAGCTCATACGTCTTCAAATGTAAGTAATGATTTTCAGGAAAATAACCCCTGCCAGTCAGAAAAACAAAAAACAAGTAATTTGAAGAGAGTTAATAAAGAAAAAAATGTCTCCCAAAATAAAAAGAGAAAAGTTGAAAAAGCAGAACCAGCATCAGCAGTTGAGTTAAGTAGTACGCATAAAGAAGAAGAAACTGCTGTTGCCATTCAAACTACAGAGGAGCATCCTGCATCTTTTGACTGGAGCTCATTTAAACCAATGGGATTTGAAGTATCATTTCTGAAGTTTCTTGAGGAGTCTGCAGTAAAGCAGAAGAAAAATTCTGACAAAGACCATCCAAATAGTGGAAATAAGAAAGGATCCCATTCAAATTCAAGAAAAAATATTGATAAGACTGCTGTGACTAGTGGAAATCATGTATGTTCTTGTAAAGAAAGTGAAACCTTTGTACAGTTTGCCAATCCATCACAGCTTCAGTGCAGTGATAATGTAAAAATTGTTTTAGACAAGACTCTTAAAGATTGCACTGAACTTGTGTTAAAACAACTTCAGGAAATGAAACCTACCGTCAGTCTGAAAAAACTTGAAGTACATTCAAATGATCCAGATATGTCTGTTATGAAAGAAATTAGTATGGGTAAAGCTACAGGTAGAGGGCAGTACTGATAACTAATGTACTATAAATATATTATTTACGGTTTTATTTTAAATAGGAAGCCATCAAGCATGCTAGAATTGTGAAACTTTTTCATTAATTTTTGTTGACATGAATTAACCTGGCCAAAAAAAGAAAAAAAAAATACATGGCATTTGTCATGTAAAACTTTTTTTTTTTATCCCTATGGGACTTGAGGAACAGAATCAGTACTTCAGTTATTGTAAATAGTTGAGCTACACCTCAAATTTCTATCAGCCAGTTGCCCTTTCCATGAACTAAATTGAATTATCTGTGTGATTGATCGGTTTCACCAGGTCACTGCTCATGTAGGACAGTAGTCTTTGTTTGTAGATACCTTTTTTGTATATATTTATTATTGTAAATCATTTGCTGCCACCAGCAGTGTGTAAGTCTAAACTATTAAATGACACGTTTATATTTGGAATTTTAATTTTTAACTAAGTGATCAAGTTTTTAAAACTGTTCTTTTATGGTTTTAAATTAAGAATTTTTTGAACTAAAAGTAGAAACTCTGCCATAGTTCATTGATTTTTACATAAAACGTTTATTTACAAGATCTCAGAATTACTTTTCACAAAGTAGGCACATTATATCAATATCTTGCTCTGCTTTGTAAATTTATCCTCCAGAATTTGGGGGTGGTATTCATGTGAAATTATAGCAGATTCTTTAGAGGTTTCCTATAGCTACAGGTTTTTTTTCAATGCTTCTAATTGGGTATAGTTACTATGATTCCATGAAATATAATGGAAATGTGAATAAAGAATTTACTACATCAAAGATTTTAAACATTTGGTATTAAAAAAAAAAATCCTTTGTGAATGTGATAGAAACTAGTAGTGTGGAGCAGTGTAAATATTTGAGGTGGTGATTTGTGAAGTAGCCCAGTATTGCCTTAAATAAAATCACATTTCATTTCTTGTTTTATACATGTGATCTTACAAAGTTTTTTTTTTCCATTTTCTGAGATTTATAGATTGGTGTATAGCTTTAAACTGTATAAACTTTTGTGGAAAGATTTTTTTAAACATTTTTATAAATCTTAAAATTGGTATCATCAAAGTGAGCCCATCTTGTGTTTATAAAATGCAAGAGTCCTTAACATTTATAATTACATAGATGAAACACTTTCTATAAGGAAGTTGGATGTTTTGATTTTACTGTTTATAGATGTTAGATTGTACAGATTTGTATTTTCCCACCACATCTAATGATACTTTTTTCATTAGATTGGTCTTCCAGAGCAGTATTAGTTGTTACAATTGATTATTTTGGTTATTCAGTATATAGTTAGCTCTTATAGTTTAGCTTTATTCACCATATTTATACTGTGGATTCACGGCAGAGATAGAGGTTATTTCAGGAGAGTTTATTACTTTCATTTGAAGTCCAGCTAAAGTCAGGACTGGAAACAAAAGAAAACACCTTTTGAATTTACTTTTGTTTCTGTTTGCCGTATATAGTAGCATTGATTTTTGACTTTGTGTTTGTTATAAACCAGTTGCATTCACAATATTATTAGCCTGAGATATTGATGATGTTGTAATAATAAGAAAATGTGTATATTCCCTGTGCAACATCAGATTTGCAGGAAAAATGAAGCACTTAACTGAAATTGCTGGTACTCTGAATAAATAAGCATGGTCAAGGAGTGAATTATTTTCTTTTGGAAAAATTTTTTTTTAAGTTTTATTAAAGCATTATAGTTTTATTTTTAGGGCCTAATGGGTTGTATTGAATAGTTGGTTTCACCTCCTTAAGGTTTATTACCAATATGCATAAAACTTGACACATTAAAATTCCTTCCCTTTGATAAGCCCACTGTTATTTATTAAAATAAAAGTTGTTCTTATGGGTAATTAATACATGTTTTTTTCTAAATTAACAGTAACTTAACTCTGAATAATTTTAATATTAAATTTTTGTTAACAACTGAATGTTTCCGTAAGTTTCTTGGAAGTTGATCTAGCTCTTAAAGATAGGCATTTGGCAAAACTGCCCTCAATAGTGCAGTAGCAAGTAGATTTATTTCTGGTGAATGTAGTGATGAACCACTGTGAAGTGAAAATACCATTGTATTGGGGCTTTTCTTTTGCTCATTAGCTCAAGAAAATTGACCCTTAGACATTTCTGTAATTGTTCTACATGACAGGGGAAAGTTTGCCAATATTGAGTTAATTTTTTCTATATTCCAGGTACTGCTTGCTAAACATAATTATAGCAGAGTGGGCTTTTTAGCATGAAACAGAAAAATCAAGTTAGGTTTAAAAATACAGATTTATAGAACAGCATGTTGGTAAAATCTGATATGGAATGTAATGCCTAAGTGTTAAAAAAGGAATCTTAAAGTGTGTATTTTTCACTTATACTTTTCCTCAGTCCATTGAGGTATTTTCTTTCTACAGCCTTAGTTTGCTTAGGTTTTATCATTTAAAAATGGATTTTTTTCCCCTTCTTCTAAACCCAAAGAATTTTAATCTACAGATCAGAACATGTTATTCAAAATACATCACGTGAAGTGAAAAGGTAACAGTTTGGGAACTTTTCAGTTGTGTTACATTCAGCCTAAATTATTGTTAAAGGGCTGGACAGAGATTGAGTTTCTTTTTGATTGTCGGGTAAGCAAACAGTTGCTGTAGCTATTAAGACGACATAAATACTATAGCTAGAGATAGTCAAGGAGGGAATGCCGTATATTGCAGGGGCGGGTGTTTATGAAAATCTTTGGAAAAGATGAGTCTTGAAAGATGAACGACTAGTCCTGGAATGGTCATAGGGAAACGAAAATTCTAGGTATGGAGGTATGTGGCAGCATAGTGCATTTACAATATTGGAAGTAGTCTGTGTGGAAAGATAGGGGGTTGGAGAAGCTGAAGAGGAAATGGGCCAGGTCATGAAGGTTCTTGTATGCCTTATAGTTTTCAATTTTGATTTGTTGAGTGGTTACTGAATGCATTTAAGTTCAACAGTTTGAACAGGTACCAATTTTAGAAAGATAATACGTATTCTATAGAGGATGATAGATTGGATAAGTTGGAAGTTAAAAGCAGGGAGACTTGAGGCAAAAAATTTCTTCTGGGGGCCAGAAGAAAAGGTCTTAACAGAGTTGAGAAGTAGAACAGTAAGACATTCTTTTTCAGAATGTTTATTTTAGTGAAATACCACCAGGTTGGAACATCCTGTCATCAGAGTTGTCTAAACTGCAAGTTTAAAGAGTTCAGTGTGCAGTAGTATATTAAAGACTGAAAGTTCAAAAAAAAAAAATTGAAAATTCTATGCAGGGAACATGTTAACTGTTAAATGGGAATATTTCAGACTTAACTGAAAATGAAAATGTTTTTCTTTTTTAATGAAAGAAATACTTAAATATATCCAACTAACTTAGTGTTCTAGGGAGCATGTTTAAGGAAACACTCCTCTAAAATGGCATTCATTAAATCAGGGCTGAGAATTAGCAGGTGTGTGCACTAGTGCAGCTTGTATCAGCTGTTTACAAATGGTGATTTTTCAGATTGGCCAATTTATTCATTCCAGTTGATAGGTTTCACATGTCCTTTTATAACAGTGCTTTTAATTTTATATTGTTTATTGTCTGTGCCTCCCAACACTACCTACCTCTCAGTGAACAAAATGATAGTATCTGCTTTACTTCTCAGTGGTTTTGCTCCATAGAGGTGGTTCATTTCAGTGATCAGCTCTCCATAAAGGGGAGCCCTACATGTATCACTTCCATATTTGGAATTTAGATTCCCTTTGTCCAACCACAAACTGCTAGCTCACCTGCTTGGGATATATCCACTAAAAAAATACTTCTACCTCATCGAAACTAGTCAGTTAATCCTACCACCTGCTCATTATTCATCCCTGTCCTCAACTTGTCCTACTTAGAAACTAGATCCCACTGTTCAATGCACTCTTTTACAGGTATCCTCACACCATGCCTTTCTCTCTGTGTCGTAATCTAGAACAATTTCAAAACCTGTCTGCTCTTGAGCAGTTGAATGGGAGGGAAATCATTACAACAGGCAAGTTTATAATCTCAGCTTCCATTTAACTATAATCCCTTTTATTAGGTTCCCATCATAGCTAATCTTGAGTTGTCAAACATTCCATTTCTTCTCATTTACTCCCACTATATATATTCCCCACAACTGTTCTGGGATTGCTGTCATCAGGATCACCATTCTCTTCCATGCTGCCACATCTGTTATTTTTTCTGCTTGTTCACTGCCTTAGGAGCATTTAATAGGCTTAATGAGTTCTCTTGGAAATACTCTCTCTTGGTTACCCTACCTTTCTGGCTGCTACATTGCTAAGTCCAACCCTATTCCCTCTCAGTACCTAACCTTGGCTTATTGTGTGTGTATGTCACCACTCTCTTTGGATGATTGAGCCCATTCTCTGGTGTTCAGTATGAATGTACCATCACACCTCTAAGACCAAACTTTTCATAGTTACAGACTTGTAATTTCAACTGCCTACCTCCAACATAACACCTCCAAATCATTTCTTTCCCTACCCTACCTTCAATCTGTTCCTCTCCCCTATTCCTAATCTGGATAAGTGAAATAACTACCTAGGTTCCTCATTCTAGGTTCTCTAACATCATCATGGTAACCAAGTCACCCCCTTAATGTTTGGTCACAATTTAAGGCATTTTTACCTCAAGCAAAAAGGAACCCACTTCTCATCCAAATCATTTCTTGCCTACACCACTGTAGCATTCTCTTTATGAGCTTTCTTCCACAATATTCCCCACTGAACAGCTAGGTTAATTTTTTTTTAAGGTAATTCTAGTGGGTCTGTGGGAAGTGTGTGGAGAAAGGGAATTTTTTCTGCACACTGCCCTTTGAATAAAATGTGGTGGTTTTACTATGATGCCTGCCCATCTAAATTCTTGTTCTCATTTGCCCGTTGTGTTCTAGCCACATGGATTTCTTTTGAGTTCCTCAAACCAACCCGGCTCTTTAACATCTCAAGGCCCTTGCATTAGTGGTTCCTTCTGCTTGGAGTGCTATATTTTATTGTGTTCTAACTCCCTCTTCTTTAGGCCTCAGGCCTCATCCCCGTCATCAATTACTCCATTGCAGCACTCATCTTTCCTTGATAGCATTTATCAGGTTGTAATTGCTTTTTATTCTGTGCTAAGAAACAATCCAGTACCTCAAACATAGTACATATCTAATGGTAGTAAAAACTTCTTGAATGCTTAAATGGGAGATAAAGAGAACTTGATTATGACTGGAATCAATAGTCTCTGGAGCTGAGTCTATGCAGTTAGCATAATTATTAGTGCTAAGGGCATTACAAGAATATATAACAATGAGAATTTGGTACTATGTAGTCTTTAATGAGGGAAAGCAGTTAATAAAGACTTCTCTAAAGAAGGAGATAAGGGGAAGGAACTTAGAGAAAACTCCAAGCTGGTTTTAAAAGTTCATTCTAGTGAGGGAGTCTTCCAGTGGAAAATTAAAGGAGACCAGTTAAAGAGTCTATCCAAGTTGTCCAGGAAAGAGCAAATACAGTCTTGAAAAGTGGTGATGGCTGAAGGAGAAAAGTCTACAGACTTGAGAGATCTAGGATATTTGACAGGACTTGATCATTATGGGTTATGGGAAAAGAGGAAGAGGAGAGAAATTGATAATTTATAGGTTTTTAGTTTGAATAAATGGTTGAAATGTTATTTAGGAGGGTGAGGATAAAAGAGCAGTTTTGTGAATTGATGATTGCGAAAGGGAAGATTGTATAGAAAAGAATCCAGGACCTAACTCTGAGAAACTCAGAATTTCAAAGTAGATTAAAAGAGAAATAGAAAAAAAAAAAAAAATCATGAGACTTGTAGGATGGAACTATTTCAGGTGTCCTGTTCTGCTGAGATAAGGGAATTATAAAGTCTCCTTTGGATTTAGTGGTAAGAAAGTAATCTGTAACCTTTGCAGTTACTTAGTTTGAGTGGAAGTCAGTTTGAGAAGTGTAGAGAACAAGTGTAAATGCCTATTTTTGGTATTTTATTGAAATAATTAAAAAACCCACAATAGTTGCTAAAAGAGTCATGGAGTCCAACCAGTTGTTCACAGTATAGGAAAATTGAGCATTTTCAGGTTCCACTGAAAAGGATTTGGTAGAGAACGGGTTAAGTTCCAGCGAGAAGGATTTGGTAGAGAGGGGTTAAGATGTGAAAAATAGTATATGTTGTAAAATTCTCAAGTTTTGGCTTGGATAATTGTGAATGGTGATGTTGTTTGCCAAGATAATATAGAAGAAATAGGGTTGGATGGAAAGTTAATACTGAGTTTGAGGTTTTTATAGGTCATTAAGGCAGAGAGGAATAGTGATCAGTTCTTTATCGGGTCTGAAACTACAGTTGTGGACTTGACTCCTTGAGTACAAGTATCTTGGCCTCTGTCTCATGAGCATTTTGCTCAGAATCTGAGATATAGGGAGCACTTACTAAATTTTGCTGGAATTGAAAGAAATAGCAAGCATGTAAGGAAGGATAAATCACCAAAGCTAGAACCCAGAGGAACACCAACACTTAGTAGGCAGAAAAAAAGAAACTAGCAAAGACAACCTGGAAAGGAAGGTTTAAATGAGGTGAGGACCAGGAATGGAGGTAAGGTTATAGGGCATTACAGAAGCTGGAAGAGAATGATGAAGGGTAGTTTTTGGTCCTGTATTGTGCCACTGGGAGATCATTAAGAATAACGGAGCTACTAGAATTAATCTTTGGTAGTCATTGATCTTTAAAGAAGTTAAGTGAAGTAATAAATGTCAAGTAAATAAGAAATGCCAAGTAATAAGTGTTTGTGTAGTTATATTCAATTGGTGAAAGAGCTAAGGAAGTCAAGGCAATGAATTATTTAAGCATCTTGCGCGAAAGAAAAGGAAATTGGGTGTTTTCCCTTATTTGAAGGATTTTAAGATGAGTCTTGAATATTTGTGGATTCTGGGGAGGTACTTGTTAAAGAGGTAGAGTAGAAGTTTAAGTAGAGTAGTAGATGGAACCTGATCCTAAGATCGCAGGTTAGAAATGTTAGCTTTACACAATGAAAAAGGACCTCTTAAACTATTGTTTTTCGGTGGGCTTTTTTTTTTTTTTTTTTTTTTTTTTTGTAAGATGTTATTTATTTGACAGAGCACAAGCAGAGGGACAGGGAGAAGCAGGCCCCCTGCTGAGCAGGGATCCTGATGTTGGGCTTGATCCCGGGACCCTTGGATCATGATTTGAGCCGAAGGCAGAACAACCAACTGAGCCAGCCAGGCACCCTTCTCTCTCAGACTTGTTCAGTAAAAATGTTGAGCTCCTTGTCATGAAGAAAGGAAACAAAGGTACAGAATAGCAAGCCTTGGAAAAGTAGGAAGCCAAGGTTTAAATAATAAAGGTTTGAGCTGAAGAATGGGAGAAGCTAAGTAGCAGGTATAAAAGGATGATGAGCATTCAACACAGCTGAGTTGAGAACCTGATCGTGTAGTGGCACTGTCTATGATTATGCAGTATTTCCAGTACTGCTCCTCACCTTGAGTGGAGAAGACAGAAGAGGTTGGATAGTCTATGGCAGAAGTAAATACATCAATATTAATTGAGCCCAGTTAGAGTAGGAAACAAAGCCAAAAGGACTGAAGAGAAGAGAGTCCAGGGATTGGAGGTCTTGTGGTACCAAAGAGTATGATGGGAATAAAGCCAAATTAAGAGGTTTGTCAGGAAGAAAGCTTCCACGCTATGTGGGACATGGAAGGAGTTTGGGAAAGTAGTTTCTTACATCCTCTTGGCCCGGTAGTCTTGGGAGATCCAGATTCAGTTAAGGCTGCAGAATACAAATTTGTGAAGTAGCAAACATAACTCTTTAAAGAACATAATAGAGTTGAAAGGGTTAAGCACAAGTCAGGGAGAGGAATTAGAATAGTAAGAATGGAGGTAGTACGGTGAATACTTCTTTAAGACCAAGGCTACTACAGTCTAATGAGAATCTGCTATTCCAAGCTCTCCCAGGCCTAGGTCCCATGTTTCAGATCTGCTAGTGATAGTAACAGTTAATATTTATTGGCTGCTATGTGCTAGACTGTGCTTAAGGACTTTCCTTGTATTTCCATTTATTCTTACATCAATTCTTAGGTGCTCATATTCTCATTTTAGGATGAAATTGAGTAAGATAGGGAAAAACTATGTATCTTGCCTAATAGTTACACACCTAGTATGTGGCATAGCTGAGAACTGAAACCATATCCATTGACTCCAGAGCTTATATATGCCTTTATTTGGGAAACATAGGCAGCCAAATGAAGTAACAAGTTTCTCAGTGTCTTTATTTAAAATGATGTAATAATTGTCGTGGTAGCTGAAGAGAATTGTCCCCCAGGCAATTAGTAGATAATTTGTAAATGACATTTTTAATGTTGTTACATGTGTTTGTACACACACACACACACACACACACAAATATATTGTTTGCTGTTTACAGTTAATATTGATTCCAAGGTGGGGGGAATAGATGAACTTCTGGAGTCAAGTCTGGCACCATGAAGAAGGTAGCTGTGTTGATGAAGGTAGGGAGCACAGAAGAACAAAGGGCTTACTACTAGGGATCTTTGCTGCAGCTGTGTACTATTAAACCAAAGAAGCTAAGAGAAGAAAATAAGCAGTTGTAGAGGGGTTGAATGAATTCTGACCAGCTGTCTTCTCTCTCTCTCTGGTGTGTATTGTGAGCCCTATAATTGAAACTGGTAGTCACATGTTTTGTTTGCTGCCATTTCAGCTTCCAGATTCTTGTGTGTGTTCAAAGTTCCCTCAAAGTAACTATGGGCATGTCAAAAGGACGTTCACTGTGCAAGCTGCCCTTAAAACAGCCTTGAGTACTAAGTACTACTATCCCTAATCGCCTAAAAGCTTCTGTCACCCAGGGTAGGTTGAAGAAGAGGAATGGCGCATCAGATTGATAATGATAGGCCTCATGTGCTGTGGTCCCTCTGTAGCAGTGAAGTATTTAAGTCACTGGGCTTTTGAGGACGCAGAGTAGTTTTCAGACTGTTAAGGAGCAGATCATACCAGGAAGTTCTTCATTGGAAACAGGTACCTAGAAGTCAGCCCTACAAGGAGTGTGCCCTCCTCCTCACCAAGCCAAAGTAACCCTTTTTATAATGGAGACTTCAAAATGTTAACCAACACTTAAACACTTGGGTGGGAGGGGGGATGGGATATACAGAGAATCTCTTACATATTGGGAAAAACTTTTCTGCAATCTATACAGCCCAAATATTCAAACAAGCATATTGGCAATTCTTACTCATACCTCCAACCCTAAAACACAGCTGGTAAACACATTATTATATTTACTTATTTGAAAGTTTCAAAAAAAACCCCTTAAAAGTATTTACTAAACCTTCATAACAGCCTCTTAAAGCTGGAACATTACAAAGTTTGGGAATTTCTCAAGTATATGCCCTTAAAGGGAATTTTCTCATCCCGTGACGGCATTTGGATGGTGGTCTTACCATTATGTAGGCAATTTAAAATGGAATTCTCAAATAAGCCTTGTCCCATAAGAGGAATAGAAAAAGTAGCAACCTTTTTATAGATGAGGACAGTGAGTTGGAGAAATGTAATGACTTGTAATAGCAAACCTACAAAACAGGTCTGAGCCCTCACTTAGAATGCTTTCTCTACCGTCCTGCTGGCTGAAAGTATTGCCGTTTCAAAGCAAAGGATGATTGTGGAGAGCGTCAGGATTACATAGTGAAAATTATCATTGCAAATATGGAAGGCAGTGCAATATACTTAGGAGTAAATAAGGCAAAATTGTAAGTTCTGTCACATGTCATGGCATATGTTGTCTTACACTTTAAAAATAGGTTTCTTAATGTAGTCTACATGTTACCAGTATAAAATGAGAAACTGAAGCAATTCGTTTCTTCCAGTAAAATCTTGATCCTACACCAGCTCCCCAGCCAAAGTTGATTAGCCAGAAGTATGAAAAGACAGCAGCTGTTCTGTTAGAAGTGAAATGACCAGAAACATCCAGAATGTTCTGTATAATGCTGTAAGCCTTTCTACCATAAAATGGTGGGTTGTGTGTAATCACTGAGATTTTTAACTTGTTATTGTTCTGTCAAAGCCACTATTCCCAAAAATGAGAGAAAAAATGAATTTCGATTTTAAAACTGTATTGGCAGAAACCCAGTCCTATAGGATGGATACATTTTTTTTTTCTTTCCCTTTTCGTTGCCCAAGCTATAATGTCTGTGTGGGCAGCTTTTCTCAGAAGTGCAACCCTGAAGTGAAGGACAGACATGCGCTATTTGTCAGAGGTCTTTGGTACATTGAGTTGGGCAATTAGGGGAGAGACAGTTAAAGTATTGAGCTCAAAGATCCTGGAAGGGAGGTTTGGGGAGCTGAAGGCTGAAATCAGGCATTATCTATCTCATAAGGGCAATAGATAATATTTAATAAACAACTGTGTCAGACCTCTGTGTTCATTAAATGTCAACTCATTTAATCACAGCCATAGGAAATAGTTGGTATTGGAGGTAATTGTCACAGTTTTTATTCATATGTCACCACTTGACTCATCTATTCTGAGAAACCCATGTGTTACAGAAGTTAAGCCTAGAATACTGCTTGAAGGAAAATTTAAATTGTAGTCACAATGGTGTATATATGCGTGTGTGCGTGCACGCACACACGCAGACACACGTATGTATACCTTCAGCAGAGAAAGCAAACATTGTAGTAGATTTTATAATTTTGTCAGAATGGGAAGAAAGACCATGTCACCATTTTGATTTGGTAAAATCTACATCTAAATCCTGTTATTACCTTGCTTTCCCATCTTTATCAGAGGCCATGTTCATATATTGACTTCACCAAAAACAAAAACAAAAAAACACACGTAAACTCCTTTTCAGCAAACATATGCATGTTCTATTCAATAAATATTCAGATGTTTTTTAAGTACTTGTCTCTCAGAGCATATTTTTTTAATTATTCACTTGTCGCTGCCAGCATTTGTATTTCGGACTACAGATTTGTCAACCTTTGCTGGAATGAAGTTGGTCTGGGAGTGAAATTTGCTGTGCATCTAACTTATATGCTGCATATAAAACAAAGGAAAAGTGGATGTGTGAGTGTGTGGTGGTCAGATAATGAGTTGCACAGGAGTAAGAGGCCACAAGATGTCAAACTAACATAGGGAATCTGGTGTAGAGCCAAGATCTAAAAATTGAACCAGAAATTACTTTTCCATTTTTTTATTTATACATTATAAAGGACATGGCCTAAGATGTGGTCATTTTTATTTTTGAGTACTTAAGATAAATTGAACAGTTACTTTCCATTTTTTTATTTATACATTATAAAGGACATGGCCTAAGATGTGGTCATTTTTATTTTTGAGTACTTAAGATAAATTGAACAGTTACTGAAGTACAATTTTGAAAATTGGGAAATGACTGACTTTTTTAATAGAGCACCATTTACAATGAAACAGGCTAGAGTCACCTTTCTGTATTACACATATTTTTAACATTCCTGAAAGCACAAAACTTGTTTTGACAAAAAGGTAGTCACACTGCTACCTCTACATGCAAGGGAGACTTGGAAATGTGCATTTATTTTTTTTTTAAGCTGGGCACATTGTCATTCCCACAAAATCAGAATTTAGTTGACCACTAAGGTAAAAACAAAACAAAACAAAAACGGAGAGCAATGCAGTTGGTTATTACATGGGTTAGCAATATTCCAAAGATCTTCGAAACAATTTTGTGCAGAAAACTTCTGAACAAATAGATTTGGAGTTTAAAAAAAAAAATCCAGTATTATTACTCCATCACTTCATGTAATAAGTCACTTTATCATTCTGCTTTGTACTCTTCTCATTATAAACATTTTAAAGATTTCTTCCATTCCAGGATACCATGATTTTTTTAGTTCATGCAACATGGTTAGGCTGTAAGATTCATGGATATGTTAGTTGTTGCTGAGCTACTCCTGTGGGTTAAGCCTTGAAGGTACAGTGGCAAAGGACATGGCTCTAGCCTACAGTTCAGTATGTTCATAATTTAGAGGGAGATAAATGCACAAATTATATAGAGATAAGTGATATAATAAAGCCATGTGTTATTAATTACAATACCTAATATTTTTAAAAAATAATCTCTGTTTACCAATGCTTTGCATGGATTATCTTTAATCTGGTTAACAACCTATGACATAGGTATTTATTCCATTTTACATTTTTAAAAATGCTCTCTGGTAGAAATATTTGATCCAAGCCTTGAAATGAAACTAGATTTTTCAAGGTTGAGAAAAGAACGATAATTATACAAAATATTAAGTACCTTACATGTTACTACAATATCATGATTATCAAGGAGGTAAATCTTGGGACACCTGGGTGGGTCAGTCAGTTAAGAGTCTGCCTTTGGCTCACTCAGGTCATGATCCTGGGGTCCTGGAATCGAGTCTGGGTTGGTCTCCTTGCTCAGTGGGGAGTCTGCTTCTCCTGTCCTTCCCCCTGCTTGTGTGGTTGTGCTCTCTCTCTCTCTGACAAATAACATCTTTATTTAAGAAAGATAAATCTTGTTAGGAACTGCCTAAATTGTTTAAAGAGGTGTCTTACTGTACATGAAATTTGTTTTTTAAAGGTGATTCTCTATTAGAGATCTTTCTATGGTATTAGATTTATATAGTAAGATAACCAACACGATGTCTTATTTTGCCATTACACAGTATATATTCTGGGTATAAGAACCATAGAATCTTGGAGAGTTAAAAGGAAGTTTGGAGGTCATTTAGCTATACCTGCTGTACAATTCAGGAATCTTTTTTTATCATCTCTCTCAGTGTTAGGGCTCTCACTACTTTATTGGGCAGTCATTTCATTTTGAGGTAGTTCAAATTAATAGAATATTTATGTATTAGATAAAAATGTTTATCTCTTTGACGTTCACCAATTAGTCTTGGTTCTTTGAAACACATAATAAGTTATTTCTCTTTCAAGATCTTTCAGGATCATTACTGATAGTCTGGACACAAAATTCTAATAACACAAGATTAACTTTTTTTCAATAGTCTTATATTACATTTTGCTCATTTCTAAAGTGTAAGTTTAAACTCCAAGGACTTTACATTATGAACTAACACCAATCCTTGTCTCATACTAAATTTTTAAATCTCGATACAGAATGACCACTTGTTTCATTTCATCCAACTTGTTCTGAACAAAATACTGAAATTTTTAATCATGTTTTCTGTCTGGCATTCAACATACTGGTCATTTCTTCTTTTTTTTTTTTAATTAAGATTTTACTTATTTACTTGACAGGGATCACAAGTAGGCAGAGAGGCAGGCGGGGGGGTGGGGGTTAGGGGAGGAAGCAGGCTCCCCGCTGAGCAGAGAGCCCGATGAGATGCGGGACTCCATCCCAGGACTCTAGGATCATGACCTGAGCCGAAGGCAGAGACTTTAACCCACTGAGCCACCCAGGCACCCCAATACCTATCATTTCTTTTGTCTTCAGTAGATAGCGTATCTTCTGTATCTTCACCCTAATCACTAACATGAATGTAGTCAGGAACTATTTTTGGCTATAAGTAAAAGAGCCTAACAAGGCAATGGCTTACATCAGGTAGCAGTTACATCTCACATAACAACAAAAACAAAAGCATGGAAATAAGCAGTTCAGAGCTAATATGGCAATTCCATGACAGATGGCAACAAATGTCCCAGCAGTTCTTTCTGCTTCTTCATGCATTAGGTCATTCTTCCATCCTCAAAGCCACTGCATGGTAGAAAGATGCTTACTACAGCTCTAGCTATGATGTCTCAGGCAGAAAGGGGCTGGGAAGTGAAAAGATGCATTCAAGCTAGGTCAGCCCTACTTTTTAACTTTCCCCAAAGCCTTGGTCAAAAAATCTTGTGTTTTTATGGGTGCCTGGGTGGCTCAGTGGGTTAAGCCGCTGCCTTCAGCTCAGGTAATGATTTCAGGGTCCTGGGATCGAGTCCCACATCGGGCGCTCTGCTCGGCAGAGAGCCTGCTTCCTTCTCTCACTCTCTATCTGCCTGCCTCTCTGCCTACTTGTGATCTCTGTCTGTCAAATAAAATCTTTAAAAAAAAAATCTTGTGGTTTTTTTTTGTTTTTGTTTTTGTTTTAGATTTTTATTTACTTATTTGACAGAGATCACAAGTAGGCAGAGAGGCAGGCGGGTCGGGGGGAAGCAGGCTCCCTGCTGAACAGAGAGCCCGATGTGGGGCTCAATCCCAGGACCCTGGGATCATGACCTGAGCCGAAGGCAGAGGCTTTAACCCACTGAGCCACCCAGGCACCCCCAAAAATCTTGTGTTGATAAGATTTCATGCTGCTGCTTTTACATGGAAAAAAGATTTGGAAATGTGACTTTTTAGCTGGGGACATTGCCACCTTCAACAAAATTAGAATTCTTTTAGATGAAGAAGAGTAAATGGTTGGGTAGACAAAGGAAGAAGCAAAAAGAACAGATTTTTTTCTCAAGAAACCTTGAACTCCTAAGTACCTAAACTGTGGGGATACAGGATATGGAAAGATGAATAAGACAACATTCACCTTAGCCACAGTGAGTAGTTTTTAATGTCATCAAGTTAATGTAATTAGAGGCCATTTTCTCTGAGAAGATTGGTTTATCACATTTGCTAGTCTCCCATAGAAAGTCAAATCTCAAGTTACTGCACTGACTGCCCTTTGAAATAAATGCTTTATAAATGAAAGCACTTGTTTAACCTAATGACTAATACTTCTTTTAGTTGTAAGGGATTGATGATCATCAATTTAGTTAATGAAATTTTTATAGCAAGAAAGTGAAAATGGGATTGCTTAATATTTGTCTCCTTTGGACCCAACCTGTTGCACAGAGTTCAACAGTGACCTTTTTCTAAAGGATAGAAAACTGGAATTCACTTCTTCAATTTCCTTTTATTCTGTACAGACAGTTCTATACCACAGCCATCTGTCCATCTTGACTCTGACAGCACTAATATGTCTGAAAAAAATTCAAGACAAAATTAACAGAAGTTACATATATCACTCCGAACAGTATTTTTCTTTTTGATAGAAAATTAAATCTCCATAGTAGAGGAAGGAGCAGATACTTCACCTTTAAGTAGATGGAATGTTGACCTATTTGGGCAACACGCAGAACTCATTTTACTTTGCTTTCAAATAATATATGATATATCGCAGCCTTTTAAAAAATGATCTTAATCTACTTAGAATAAGAACATTTCCCTGACACAGTGGAGACAAGATAGGTCTGTGGAAATTTCTCAGAACTCCCCACAATCACCGTTATCCTTTACAGCTGAAGGAAGATTTGCTCTGTGAGAAAGACCCAATTTTATATTAAAGAAAGAGCTTCTGGTCAGTTTCTCCCAGAACACCTTCCTTGGGATTTTGTCATAAAATCCAAAGGAATGCTGACACTTTTTGCCTTTAAACGCTCCACCAGTGGTTCTTGCTTTCCTCACCATTTTTTTTTTTTTTTACAGAAATGGGACACACCCTCTCTTTTGTGCTCTGTGCTATTAATATAGCAATATACAGAAATAAAATATAAACTAGAAATAAGTTGGCATCAGTATTTGAGGAAGGTGTGCTATGCCTATGTTGGGATGGGGCACTTTGGGCTTTTAACTGCTTTATTTTCTTTATTAAATTTTTGAGAACACAAAAGTGAAAAGACTTATCAAGAAAAATAATTCTCTCTCCTTTATCGTAACCAATGTTGAAATCCTTCCACATCTCTCCCCCTATTCACTCAAACATTCTATACATAGACACATGTAAAAGTTAGGATGCTCGATGCCTAAAAAGGGAGAGTAAGTACAAGAGAAGTGTCCTACCTCCTCCTCTTTTTTTAATTGTATGGGAAAGAAATGTATAAAGAACATGGTTTTTTTATGATTCTTCCAGTTGCAAGATACAGAAACCCTATTTAAACCAGCTTACGCAAAAATGGGGAATTCATCTTTCATTTAACTGAACTGCAGAAAGCTGGGGTGGAGTGGGAAGGGGGGGAGCCTGTGTCAGAACAGCATGATTGAACAATTCAAACATTCTCAGGTCTTTGCCTTTTTCTCCTCTCCTCCTAACTTTGCAATCTTTCTGTCTTGAGGAAGTTGATTTAATTTCCTTGGAAAGCCTGGAACCATAGCCCTAGGCATTCTTTCATACAGGCACTTGAAAAAAAAAAAAAATTCCCTCCAGCTTCGATGAGAAGGAAACCCTGTGGCCACAGACAAAATCCGTAACCAGAAAGATTTGGGGGATGAGTGTAGAAAGCCAAAGTAACTTGTAGCTCAGGAATGGCTTGAATGACATTAAGAAGATAACTGTTTAGTGATCTGGGAAGACTGATGAGATGAGAAAGTGGTTTAAGGAAAAACCATGGTTGATCACTAACTCTACTTTTACTAGATGTATATCCCTGAAAGGAAGTGACTGAATCGTGGGGTTCAAAGGTTATTGCCTACTTTCTGAGCATCAGTGTTGTAGGGGGGTCAAGTCAAGTGAGGTGACCATGTCAATCCAGGACACAAGTGTGAAATTCTCCTCCTGCCCCCATTTTCACCTCCATGCACCTCCACGAAAGTGGAGATTTTCTTGAGGCCATAATTATAGATCTCTGAAGGTACAGCACAGTGTCTTTTTCATATTGATCATAGCTCAATAAATTTTAATTTATTGATAAGAGAAACAATAAAGATGTCAAAATTTAAGTGCCAGTTTCAATCAAATGCTTTGCATCTTCTAAAGGGGAAAAAAGGGGGCGTCTGGGTGGCTTAGTGGGTGAAGCCTCTGCCTTTGGCTCAGGTCATGATCGCAGAATCTCAGGGTCCTGGGATCAAGCCCCACATCAGGCTCTCTGCTCAGCAGGGAGCCAGCTTCCCCTTCTCCTTCTGCCTGCCTCTCTGCATACCTGTGATCTCTCTCTCGTTCTCTCTCTCTCTCTCTCTGTCAAATAAATCTTTATAAAAATAGGAATAAAATTTTTAAAAATCATTCCCCTTCTTGTCTAAACAACTTTATTCACAGTCCTTTCTCCTGCTACCTTTCCATTTTCTCTCCATGTGCAGTGGGAGAGCAAGCAAAGCATATGTCCCACCCATTCTTTTCCCCAGAGCAAAATTTGTTGTCATAACTGATGCTAAGAGACTGAGCTCCTCAAAACATCTTTGACAGCAAATTTACTCTCAGACTGAAAAACCGTCTCCATTCCAGTTCTGTGCACTGAAACCCAATTTTCTAGACTCTGTGCTAAGATCGGGGCCTCAAAAACCTTAAACTTCTTTAAGCCCCATCACTGTCAAAAATTTGTATGTATTCCTTTGAGGCCTTCAGTGGTTATCTGCACTTGTGAAGCTGAGGTGTTTTCATATCAAATGGATGTAGCCTTATGAGTGCAACAGTGTGGGATCTGAGGCATAAATTGAAAGACACAAAGTTCACCTTTCTCTGTGTTGTCCAGGGCACAGTCTTTAAGGCAGATTATGACCACTGTTGGTGACACAGTTTGTAGATAATGACAGAAATAACCTTCATTATGCATGAATTGCAGTGGCTTTCTGCTGAAGAGGGCAAGGCCATGGAAGACATGACAAAATCGGTTTCAGTTAAAATTACATTTTTATGCACTGTAGTCTCATTAAAAAATTCCCAGTGGGGAAGAATGATTTCTGAGCTATCATTACCAAACAGGGTTGCAAATCGTGTTCTGAAACTGTCAGAAAAGGTTTATTTCACAGAATAATAATAGTGCAATCAAGTAACAATATCAATGACAGACAACACAACAAAACCACTTCATTTTTATTCTGGATAAGTGCACATCCATTAGAGTATTAAATCCAAAAATAATATATCTGTGATTTTTTAAAGAACATGAGAAAGTAAGGGGTCGCTGGTTGGGTCATTTGGTTGAGCCTCTGACTCTTGGTTTCCGTTCAGGTCATGACCTTAGGGTTGTGGGATCCCACGCTGTGTGTAGAGCCTGCTTAAGAGTCTCTCTTTCCCTCGCCCTCTGCCTCCCACCAGCGCCCCTTATGCTCATGTGCCCTCTCCCTCTCTCTTAAAAACAATCTTACTTGATTGGGAGCCTAAAATCTAGGCTCCCAATCAAGTAATAATAAACATTTTTATTTGATTTTTTACATTTCTCACACCAATGTAATAGCACAGTACACATTTTATTATCTAGATAGAGATGTACTAGTAAATTGTGGGCAAACTATGATATATTGTGGAATGCATTCTGAATTTCTGATTATAAAAAACAAATACAACAAATACAGAAATTTACAAAGTAGTTCAATGTTCAATGGTAGAAGTGCCAAGTAATTATCAAGCTGGGTATGTTCTCTTTCTAGATCCTACCCTGCTTCAGGTCAATGTACTCTTTGGGACCTGCTTCTGTGTCTCTAGAGTAACCCTTTCAGGTGCCTCCTAGTTCAGGCTTAAGTGGAATATCTCCTGGTAATATTGTATCAACTTGGAGACCACAAATGATGGCTTTCTTCCCTCTCCCCTAGTCCACTTACAACTAGGGAGTCGTGACCTGCAGAGTCCTGGGCCCTGTGGCCATTTCTCCAGGCCAGGCCTTCTTACTGAGTGTCATTGTGTGTGCTTCTGTGTGCCCTCGGTTAGCTGCTGCCCCACCCTCAACATACTCTTTCTCTGCAGATATTAAGTAGGGCTGAGTGAGGGGAGCCTAGGCTGCCACTCTGGAAAGATTGCCAGTGCTTCAACCTCAGCTTGGAGGCCATCACATTTTCAGAAGTGTCACTTTTTATATCTTCCGGTTGACGGATCTAAGCATTTAAAAGAATGCTGCTTGTTGAATTTCTTCAGACTAATCTGCAATTAACTATTCAAACACAATTCACGTACCCACTAGAACCCTACAATAATGAGATCTCTGTCTAGTGTATACAACTGAGCACATATTGAAAATTAAAAAAAAAAAAAAAAGGAATCCCAAATCCTATGAAGGTTGATGCCCTTTGTTTTCTAGTGTAGCTCAGATCTTGTTCAGAAAGGATGCCGGTTTTCCTTGTCTAACCCTCTTGCGTGTCAAAAAGTAGCTTTGTTTTATCTTGATGGGGTGAGCTTGTGGCCAAATTCGAATGGCGATTCTGGAGTAAGGGAGGAGTTCCCATCTCACCACATTCAACATATCTGAGGTTGTGGCTCACATGCTGAGGACTGAAGACTTTTAGAGTATTTTTGGACACAGCACTTAATAAGGCACTTGAGAACCAAAAAACTCAGTTCAATGAAATTCAACACAATGCACAGGCATGAGATAATAACCAAGAGGAGTATGAAGATGGTTTTCTCGGTGGGTTTGGAGATGAAGCAGTCCACAGTGTTGGGACAAGGCTTCAAGTCACACTTCATAAGGTAGGGAACACTAAAGCCATCATACAGTTTGTAAAATAAAACCAGGAAGCCAATCTCAAAACCAGTTTTAACGATGAGGCTGATAAGGTAAGTGTACCACAGGTCCCCATCCATCATACCTGGGCTGACATACTGTCTCTTTCTGTGCCTCTTCTCTCTACCCTCACGATAGGCTACATGTAGAACCACCAGAAGTGAAGGCATGGAGACCATGATCAGTTGTAAGGCCCAAAGTCTGACCTGAGAGATGGGGAAGAAGTGATCAAAACACACATTTTCACAACCAGGCTGTTTCACATTGCACTCAAACTCTTTCTGCTCATCTTTCCACACATGCTCTGCCGCCACCATGTAGACCAGCAAACGGAAGATGAACACAACAGCTAGCCAAATCCGTCCAATGCCAGTTGAGTATTTGTTTACTCCAGTTAAGAGGTCTCTGAGGAACATCCAACTCATGACTTGGGTTCAAAAGAAGGTAAGATTCTGCAAAAGAAAACAATTTCATCATGATTCATTTATTTTTATTTCATTTATCATTTTCACTGTCTTACTTGATTATGGGATTGTGGAAAAGAAACTCAAATTTCAACTTTGGATGTTGAGGACTCACTTTCAAGCATGGAGATAACACAATTAGTCTGTATATACAATTGATCTCATGCCCAGTTCAATTTGGAATTTGGTTGGTGACCCCGCACACACTATACCCATTTTCAAACAAACAAATTCTTCAGTTTATTGCTTCTCTATAAAGATGGATGTGTTCTGTTACTAATTTAGAAAAATTCAGATATGAATCCCAAGGTAACCTTGGTACCTTGAGATATCCCTTACATACCCACTTCTTGAAGTTGTAATCTCTACTCACTTTTTCCACTTTGTTAGTGCCCCTCCCCAATCCCTAAAGGTTAGTCACTGCACTTACCTCCCTTTGTGTCCCATATCTTATATCAACAGCTGAGCTTGCCTACAGTCTGATAGTGAAAAATGATTCTCTCCAATAAGAATTTCTTCAAACTCATGTTTCCTCACCCTTCCAGACCCACTTACATCCCTGCCCAACTTAACTTGCTCCACCCAGTCTAGAGGGAGGGGTCCGTCTCATCTTGCCTCAAAATGCTCATTCCAGCTCTACAGCCCATTCCCATGGATTCAACTATTACTTTCAGACTCCTAACTCTCAAATCTTTGGCTCCTCCCCAGATTTCCAGACCTCACTGCCTCTTGGTTAGCATTTAAATATGTCCCAGGCATCTAAAAATTGTTATATCTACAGCTGAATTTATTATCTATCCTGCCTTTTGATTTTCTTGTTCAATGGCATCACCAATACCCAAGCGCCCAAGTTGGATATCCCACATACATCCTGGACTCCTCTCTCATGCCCCTTTTTAATTGCTCTCCAAATTCCAATTCCTCCTAAATATCTCTCAAATTTCCTTCCAGGTCACTGCCGAAATCTCTCTCACTTATACATCCTTCCCACACCTTTCCATTTCCAGTCTCATCATCTCTTCTGGTCTCCTCATACTATGTCCTTGATGATGCTTAATTATCTTGCACCTCTCTCCATCTCTTTTGCTCTTTTCCATATAAAAGCTGATAGGACAAAAAATCCAGTCAAGAAATGGGCAGAAAACATGAATCGACATTTCTCCAAAGAAGACATACAGATGGCCAACAGACACATGAAAAAATGGTCAGCATCACTTGGCATCAAATCAAAACCACAGTGAGATACCACCTCACACAGGTCAGCATGGCTAAAATTAATAAGTCAGGAAACAACATATTTTAACAAGGATGTGGAGAAAGGGGAACCCTCTTACACTGTAGGTGGGAATGCAAACTAGTGCAGCCACTCTGGAAAACAATATGGAGGTTCCTCAAAAAGTTAAAAATAGAACTACCCTATGACTCAGCAGTTGCACTACTAGGTATTTACCCAATGGATACAAAAATAGTGATTTGAAGGGGTACATGCACCCCAATGTTTATAGAAGCAATGTCCACAATAGCTAAACTATGGAAAGAACCCAGATGTTCATAGACAAGTGAATGGATAAAGAATATGTGAGAGATATATTTATATGTATATATGTGTGTGTATATAAAATATGTGTGTGTGTATATATATATGTATGTGTGTACACACACACAATGGAATATTACTCAGACATCAGAAAGAATGAAATCAAGCCATTTGAAACAATGTGGATGGAACTAGTGGGTATTATGCTAAGTGAAATAAGTTAGAGAAAGACAAATACCATATGATTTCATTCATGTGGAATTTAAGAAACAAAAAACATAGGGGAAGGGAAGGAAAAATAAAACAAGATAAAAACAGAGAGGGAGGCAAACCATAAGAAGCTCTTAACTATAGGAAACAAACTGAAGGTTGCTGGATGAGAGATGTTTGGAGGTTGAGGTAACTGGGTGATGGACATTAAGAAGGCACTTGATGTAATGAGCACTGGGTGTTATAGGCAACTGATGAATCACTAAATTCTATGCCTGAAACTAATAATATATTGTATGTTAATTAATTGAATTTTCTATTTTTAAAAGTTTTAAAAAGTTGATAGGATGCTAGGGAGCCTTCTTTTTCATATCAGTGATGTCTTCCTGGCTTCTATCTTGTCTTATAATTGAATGCTGTGGTGTGGCCCCGAATTTTTTTTGTTGGGCCCATTGTATGCTCAGCACTCTCTGTTCAGTGCTTTTAAGTTGGTTTCTCACAACTACTCTGGAAAGTGGGGTTCTGTTTGCTTTTGCTTGGGTTTGTTTGCTTATGGTGGTGGATGTTTTGTTCTTTCAGATGAGAAAGCAGATTCTAAAAAATGAAGCCACTTTCCCATGTGTACTGAGTAAGATGCAGAGCAGCGTTCAAATCCAATTTCCATCACTCTAAAACAGAGCCTCCCAACAGTAGCGCTATTAAACTTGGGTCCGGATAAATTCTTTGTGGGAGCGGCTGTCTTGTGCATTGTAGGTGGTTCGCAGTCTCCCTGGCCTCTACCAGTTAAATGCCAGTAGTACCACCTCCTGCCCCCAGTTCAGACAACCAAAAATGTAGTCCATACATTTCCAAATGTGCCCTGTGGAGATGAAGCAAAATCTCTCTGAGTAAAAATCACTTCTCTTAACTCTCTCATCAGAAGATGTGGGCTCACTTATTTGCGGAGCATAACAAATAGCATGGAGGATGAGGGGAGTTAGAGAGGAGAAGGGAGTTGGGGTAAATTGGAAGGGGAGGTGAACCATGAGAGACCAGGGACTCTGAAAAACAATCTGAGGGGTTTGAAGTGGCGGGGGAGTGGGAGGTTGGGGTACCAGGTGGTGGGTATTAGAGAGGGATCGGATTGCATGGAGCACTGGGTGTGGTGCAAAAACAATGAATACTGTTACACTGAAAAGAAATAAAAAATTAATGTACTATATGTTGGCTAATTGAATGTAATAAAAATTTAAAAAAATAAATGTTTGGTACAATTCACCTGTGAAAAAAAATAAAAATAAAAAGTACTATGATTTATTAAAAAAAAAAAAAAAAAAGGAAGATGTGGGCTAGAACTCCAGGTCTGCCACTCATATACTTTATGATTTCTCAGGTGAAATCCTTGCCATTTCAGATCTTGCTTTCTATTACAAAAATTAATTAGTTTTTGCTTTCTCTATAGCTCAGCTGAAAGAGTATCATGGAAATGGTGGTGTGAGGGGAATGAGGATGTTAAGAAAATTGGGATACTGTTATAGCAGCACACCTGTTGGAGCATGTCACATTGCCTCTTATAGAGAGAACAATATGTAGTAAGCCCACACACTAGAGCCCTGAGGAAATGTACGAAGGTTAAGAGACGTTTCAGAGAAAACAAAGACACATGTACACAGTGCTCTATTGAGCAGGGAATAAATACTTCACTGTCCTTGGGTTTTCAGAATACAAACAAAATTGTATTAAATAAAAAGGATTCTCAAATCCACCTGAAAGGTTAATGTCTCCATGAATTATAAAACAAAGTCCCAAAGATTAAGAAGGGAAAACAAAGGGTATTATGTTTTCCTGTAACATGTGTCATTGAGCATTTGTCCATATTATTCAAAAGGGTATTTATTAATGTTACAAAGCCTTTGAAAGCCACCCTGCTGGGCATTTTAGAGAAGGGAGGAAGGCAAGAGTAGATTCAGACTTTTTTGCTAAAAGGAGAGCAATAAAAAAGCAACTGGTGTTTGAGTAGAATTGGAAGACTGATACCATCAAATGTGATAGGATTATGAATTTCATTTGGCTGATAAATATCTATCCTATTTTGAAGTTCTCTGCTAATGGAAAGACCATGGCTTTTCTCAGGAGAGAAAGGTGTTCTAATGTTAGTTCAATTTTAACAAGGGTAGTTTAGCACAGTGAATAAAAGCCTGGGCACAGTGTTGGACTCCTCAGGTTCAAGTCCAAGTTCAGCTTTGATGATAATAGTACCAGCCATGTTGGGCTCAAAACAGAGTCTGACCCATGGTAAGTGATCCATAAGCATTATTATTATTATCATCATCATTATTATTTTGCCATTAAAAGCCTTTCTTCGATGTCAAATTGGAAGTCTTTCCAATTGTAAGTATATATATATATATATTTTTTTTTCCCTAGCTTTTTTCCTATGAAGGTGGGTAAGTTAGGAATCTTCATATAATGGCCCTTTAAGCATTTGAAAGCAGTCATTATTAGTTTGAAATCATTAGCTCATCATTCTTATCTCTTTCTTTAAAAAAAAAAAAAAAAAGATTTTATTTATTTATTTGACCACAAGATAAAGAGAGAGCACAAGTAGGCAAAGAGGCAGGCAGAGGGAGAGGGAGAAGCTGCCTCCCCACTAAGCAGGGAGTTCAACATGGTGCTTGATCCCAGGACCCTGGGATTATGACCTGAGCCGAAGGCAACCACATAACAGACTGAGCCACCCAGGCACCCCAACGTCATTAAATAATAATTCAGATTATCGCTTTATCTTTAATAAAACTCTTTAAATTATCTCTTTTCTTAAACCACTATGGATAACTACCTTGAAGAGTTTCTACTTGCCAATTCTAATGTACTAGTTCTCCTGTGACTTTCTCTTTTCTCTTAAGAACTAGCAGTTAACTGCACAAGAATTTAGTTTGGAAAATTCAATTAATCAAATATTTTCAGGAAGTAAAATATTCAGTATTACTAATATCAGGAATAATATTGGGAAATTGCAAATATTCCCCAAACATCTTATCTGAATTAAAAGTGGAGGTGAGAAGAAGGTGCTGGGTCAATCAGATTTCCATATGAACAAAAATGAAGTTGGATCTCTACTTTATACCATTTAAAAACTTGCCTTAATATGGATCAAAGACCTAAATATGAGAGTCAAAACCATAAAATTCTTAGAAGAACACAAAGGGGTAAATCTTTATGATCTTGAGTTTGGTAATAGATTCTTGGATATGACACTGAAAGCATGAACAACAAAAGAGAAAAAAATAAATTGGATTTCATCAAAATTAAAAACCATTGTTCATCAAAGGACATTATTACAAAAACCAAAAGACAACTCACAAAGTGAGAAAAAATACTTGTATGTAATGTATCTGGTAAGGTTTTAATATCCAGAATATGTAAGGAGCTACTAAAACTCAACAACAAAAATAATTCAAAAATGGTCAAAATATTTGAAAAGACATAACTCCAAAGAAGACATACAAATGGCCAGTCAATACATGAAAAGATACTTAACATCATTAGTCATTAGGAAAATGCAAATCAAAGCTACAATGAGATATTACTTCACATTTACTAGGATGAGGACAGTTTTTAAAATATAAAAGAAAGGGGCAGCTGAGTAGCTCAGTAGGTTAAGGATCCAATTTGACTTTGGCTCGGGTCATGATCTCAGAGTTGTGAGATCCAGCCCCACATTGGGCTCTGCTCTGGGCATGGAGCCTGTTTGAGATTCTTCCTCTCCCTCTGCCCCTCCCCACCCACTCTTTCTTGCTCACTCTCACTCTCTCTCTCTCACTCCAATTCTTTCTCTCTCTCCCTTAAAAAAAGAACTGTGACAAGTATATGCTCTGGGTGCTGAGATACAAGACTGAGCTGGATAGAGAAGGGCCTTGCTCTCATAGAGCTTATATTCTAGAGAAGGAGAGAGACAATAAATAAATGCAGAATATCAGATAATGATGAAGACTGTGAAGAAGCACAAGCAGAATGATGTAATTTTGATGGGGCCAGGAGAGTCTCTTTGGACTGGGAGGCCATGGGAGAGCTCTCTAATGAAGTGGCCTTCAGATGAAACCCCAAGTGGTAAGAAGTCAACTATGTGAAGCTATGAGGAAGAACATCCGAGGAAAATGGAATGGCTGGACAAAATGAACTTAACGTGTTTGAGGAACAGAAGGAAAGTCCATGTGACTGGACCTTAGTGAGTGAAGAGTAGATGGTCTGAGATGAGGCTGGAAAAGGAGGTCCAGCCAGGTCACATAGAGCCTTAGAGGTCACAGTGGGCTGTCCTGTGCTATGTCACTATAGACAAGAAGTTCACTTTTTTGAGGGTTCATTCTCCCTGTCCATAAAAAGGGGATACTAATATTTTTCAAGCTGACTTCATGAAGTTTGTTAGGAACATAAGATGTTGGGAACATAAGATGAAATATAAAAATTTCGTGAAGTATGCACACACACAGAACAGAACAGAACAGAAAGGAAAAGAAAAAAGGAAACAGCAAAATTGAATGTTGATTCTCAGGTGAATTATTCAATCTCAAATTTCTTTGCTCTTTGCCATAGAATGAATCACTCATATAGTCGCCAAGGGCCTTAATTCTTCACACTGATCACACTAAGAATATTGAGCTAAAAGATGAGAGGTTAATTTTCATATCACTTTGCTGTCATCTCTAATATCAATATTAGTAGGAAATATCCATCCATTCCTATTTACTCATATAATTCAAATCTTAAGCTTATAGCAAGGGTTTTTTTTTATTATTGGCATTAATGTTGATACAACTATTTCATAATTCTATTAAAATTCCCAGATGAAATGTATCTGGGAAGTGGAGACAGAGGGTATGTGGTTGCACATACGCCCATGCTCTGTGGGGATGAGGAGTGGGAATGCTTTAAGAATAATGATTGACAAATTGTTTGGACCCTTCTTTTCACAGCAGAGAGCTGATCCTCAAAATGGAGATTTTGGATAAGAATTGTGTTAAAATGTAAAATTTAAAATGACTGTCCCCTGCGTGTTGCATATCCAGGAGTCACAACCAAATGAATATGAGGAAGAAATAAATTTGTACATGTCAGAGTTTACTCTTAGAAGGAATTTGTGTTAGTATAGCTATGAGTAAATAGGTATAAATGAATAAATTCATTTGAAGCACTTGGGATATCACCTGATGCATAACAAATACCAATTTAAATATCATCATCATTATCAAACCAGTGAAAGTTGAAAGACCCCCAAAAGCTCAACAAAAAATCCTCTACCAGCTATACTGAGGTTCTACTAACTGATTTTGTTTAAAGATTTTATTTATTGATTTGGCAGAGAGAGAGACAGAGAGCACAAGCAGGAGGAATTGTAGGCAGAGGGAGAGGGAGAAGCAAGCTCTGTGGAACTCCATCCCAGGACCCTGGAATCATTGAGCTGAGCTCAAGGCAGATGCTTAACCAGCTGAGCCACCCTGGTGCCCTCTACTAACTGACACAGGCCTCAGTCACAGGCCTCCATAAAACATGACATCCTGGAGGGAAAGCATAATCAGACCAAATCAAGTAACTCAGAATTTGGAGACAAATACCTCCTTTGAGTGTGAAATAACTAAAAAGCATCATTGGAAAAGATTAGTAATTCGTATAAGAAAACTATCTCAAAAAGGCCATCTGTCCTATATTCCTGGGATAATCTGGAAAATACTAGAATATTAGTAGATATAAGGGTGTAAAATTATGTAAGACCCTAAACGTCAAGGTGAAAATTGGAATTTTATTTTCCCATCATAGCAACTAGAGTGTCCCTAAATAAAGTTGATAGTAAACGAAGAAACAAGCTAATCAACCATGTGGGCCTGGCATAATGATGCAGCAGCAAAGGTCAACAGGAGAATAGAGCTCCGCATGAATGCTAGGTGAGTAGAAACTACGTAGACCTTCTCAGTGTCTGCCTACTTCTATGTACAGGGAAAATGTACAAATATAAAACACTCCAACACTCTTTCTGCAACCAAGGATTCTGGATTTTCTGGGACAACCCTATTGCAAATATGCTGATGTCAGAGCTAATGAGAACATGTACAAGTTTTAGTTGAGAAAATTAGTTGCAATAACCATAGAGTAGGAGCAAGGATAGTTAACATGTCAGAATTTTCTACATCCTAGATTAAATGTCCATTACAGTCATTTGATTCTCATTCCTCCAATTTACCAACCACTGAGTCATAACTTTCTTGCTGAAAAGATTCCCTAAACTGTGCAAGGATATTCTCCTGCTACTACATACAAGAGTTCCAGTCTCTGGAGAGCCACCTTATAAATCAGGCCCCTTTGGGTTTGGTTAATGAGTCCCTTAGAGCTGACTCACCTTGGGGTGAATCATACACCTGAGTTTTTTAAGCCTTTGGGACTGAGCATCTGCCCACCTGTCCTTCACTTATTGCTAAGTGAGCCTTTGCTATGCCACCAACTCCCCCCACACTGAAGCCTCACTTCCAGTGTGGTTCAGCTATCTGCAAGCAAGTGCCTTCTCTATGCTCTGAATGGGCACAAAAACACTGCCAGGAGCTAGAGTCCTGCTCTGAAAGTGCTATTTTGAAACTTGGGTTTGAGGGGCACTGGATTTCCAATATCCTTGCAGACTGCCAGGGACAAGCCCTGAAAACGGTGTCAGCTTCCACACTCAGCTCCTTTCATGTCTCAGTAATAACAGTACCTGCCCTTAGGTAGTGCTTGAGCATTTCCAAAGTGTCTCTCAGCATCTCATGTATCCCCCACCTCCATCCTGTGAAGCAGCTAAGGTCTGTGTGTGGTGATAAAGAAAGAGAAACTCAGAGAAGAAAGGGGTTTGTGCAAGACTCCCCCAAATCAGTAGAAAACCCAGGAGCAGTGGTGCCTGGGTGGCTCAGAGGGTTAAGCCTCTGCCTTCAGTTCAGGTCATGGTCTCAGGGTCATGGTCTCAGGGTCCTGGGGTCAAGTCCCGCAAGGGGCTCTCTGCTCAGTGGGGAGCCTGCTTCCCCGGTCTCTCTCTGCCTGCCTCTCTGCCTGCTTATGATCTCGCTCCCTGTCAAATAAATAGACAAAATCTTTTTTAAAAATTAAAAAAGAAAGAAAGAAAGAAAGAAATCCCAGGAGCAGAACACAGATCCTGAATGACTGATCTCCAGCTCCCTGAAGCATGCTGGGTTTTCTGGTTCTCTAATAATTCTGTTCTACCCTGTACACAAATTATTTAACCTCTGAAGAATAGTTTGTTCTCAAGGGCCTCTTTCCACCACCTGCTGACACTTGCAAATTCCATAAAACCCCCTGTTTTAATACAAGGCATTTTCATTTTTAGCAATAACCTGTCTGGAAAATCCCTAAAGCAAGGTGTTTCTCAGTCCATGATCTGTGACCCTGAGGGGTTGTCATTAGATTCTCAAGGGTTTGTGAGAAGTTTACGTGTGTATATTTTGTCTTTATGGTCTTAAACAAACAGACCAATGCTGGATGACTAGCTCATACCTGAGGACTGCCACAGGCTTTCAGTACTCATAGGCTATTGAGAGTGCAGCGTGAATGAATGAAGCCTGCTGGCAGTTTGAATGGAGACAAGTGGTGGGAGAAAAAGCCATAACCTGACCCACAGTGCAACAGGTAGGACCAACTTCAAAGAATCTGGGCTTCTGGGGGCACCTGGGTGGCTCAGTAGGTTAAAGCCTCTGCCTTCAGCTCAGGTCACAATTCCAGGGTCCTGGGATTGAGCCCTGCACAGGGCTCTCTGCTCAGCAGGGAGCCTGCTTCCCCCTCTCTCTCTGCCTCTCTGCCTACTTGTGATCTCTCTCTTTGTCAAATAAATAAATAAGATATTAAAGAAAAAGAATCTGGGATTCTGCTGTCAGTATCTTATTCTCTTAATAAGTAGTATTTAATTTCAGCCAAACCATATCTTTTGTCCACTAAACTTTAATTTTTAATTTTATTGGTTTTGTGATGTTTGATTTTTCTTTTATAAATATAGATCATAAGAGCTATAAGTCTAAGGATTAACCTGTGATTATAAAATTACTTCACATCTAATTTTAGGTTTCATACATATAAATAATGGTATACTAAAAAAAATAAATTGTCAACACTAAAGGTTCATGAACAATACTGAGTAGAACAGTACCCACACGGGCCAACACACACACAGATAGATATATATGTATATCTATCTGTGTATATATATATATATATATATATATATATATATATATATATATATATACTGCTTGCCTGGTATTTTAATTTCCTGTCAGAATAAAGGCGTTGCCATTTTTATTTTTTATTTTTAAAATAATTTCTAAAGATTTATTTATTTATTAGAGAGTGTGCGTGAGCGAGGATTGGGGGTAGAAGGAGAAGGAGAGAGATACCCAAGGGTACTCCCCACTGAGCACAGGGCCCAGATGCAGGGCTTGATCCCAGGACCCTGAGATCATGACCTGAGCAGAAATCAAGATTCAGATGCTTAACTGACTGAGCCACAAAGGGGTCCCAAGGCACTGTCATTTTTTAGAGGTCCCCCCTCTTAGGAACAGAGCAAAATTTGTCCTCAAGCCACACAGAAGGGGCCACGAGAGGTCCTGTGCTGTTCCTCTATGCCCTCAAGTCCCACTCATTCACATGAGTGGATGTGTTCAAGCCAGGTGTTCCGACTTGGCCACAGCCGCCAAAGCCCTCAGATCCATCACACATTCCACATGGGCAATTTTTTCTTAGAGGTAGCTTATCCCAAAGGGGCATCTGTGATGCGGCACAAAACTGGATAGCAGGACATCTAGCTTGTAATAATTAGGATTACTTCTCTCAGCAAAACTTTTTGGAAAGAGGTAATGACTACCTGATTACAAGAAATGCCATCTTCCCATTAAATAAACAAACCGTAATGTAAGAGAAATAAGCTTAACTTACCTCTTGACACAGATGTGGAGATTAAGAAGAGAGCCAGTCGGTTGGTTGCTCATTTGATTAAAAAAATCATGAACTGATTTTATTATTTCCCAGAGAGGAAGCTATTGCTTTAAGCTCAGGCAAATGGAGTCCAGCAGTTTCCAAGGTAGCATAAGCCAAACAGGTGTAACCTGATCATTTGTTTTGGCTCATAACTTAGATGAGAACTCTTGGGTCTCTGCTGTTTACAATAAATGTTAAAAGAGAATTGAAACTGGAAAAACTAACACAAGGCCATTCACGTACATTCAGTTCATTGAATATCTCTTTTTATAAAACCTTGTAATCATCTACACAAAGAAACTGGAACAATGAGAGTTGTTTCATCTCTTTAAACGATTTTCCAAGATTATTTATCAGAACATATCTACCAAAGACAATAGGCAAAAGAACAATTTAAGTCAATGTATCTTTGATGAATATACTTTGACTTCATATCATATATGCTATTCTTAGAAATTCAGAAAGTGGGCACCTGGGGGGCTCAGTGGGTTAAAGCCTCTGCCTTCAGCTCAGGTCATGGTGGCATCGAGGCCCGCATCGGGCTCTCTGCTCAGCAGGGAGCCTGCTTCCTCCTCTCTCTCTGCCTGCCTCTCTGCCTACTTGTGATCTCTCTCTCTGTCAAATAAATAAATAAAATCTTAAAAAAAGAAAAAAAAAAGAAATTCAGAAAGTAAGGAGACATAGTAAAAATCACTCTCACAAAACCAGGAAGCATCAATAATAGACATTTTGCATGTACAGAACAGATGTGAAAGGGAGGGGGAGAAGAGAGAAAGAGAAAGTACTTTATCTTTTTATTCTTAGGTATGAAATCAGCTAAAATTAAAGATATGTGGAAATAGAAATGAAATCATTTTCCTCTTAGAATAAGAATAACTTACAAATAGAATTTCACAGTTGGAAATGAATTTGATGTCATGAAATTTAATGCCTCCATTTTAAAGATGAGAAGACAGGACCACAGAGAGCAGCCTGCCTCAGGTCCCAGAGCCAGGATAGAGTTTTTGTACTGAAACTCTTTCTGCCTGGAGCAGTTGGATTGAGGTAGTTGGTTTTGAGGGTAACCTTCATGCAGGCCATACTGATTCCTTGAGCATTAATGATTCAGAGGAACCCAGCCTTCCAATAATATTAGCACTAACCCAAACAAAGGTAAGATTTAACAGTTTACTAGACAAAGGTTCCTGTCCTCAAGGATCTTGCAGAAGCCAGAGGAGGGAGAAATTGCCAGGGGCGGGGGGCAATCAGAAAATGCTCTGTAGAAGAGGTAGGCATGGGATGAATCTTTATGTACTGAGAGACAGGAACATGGGTGTGTTCTGGACAAAGTGTCTCTGTTGAGCCCTACACCTTCTCAGTCACACTCAAGGACTCTTGCTATGCTTTTTTTTTTTTTTTCTATTTTTAAAATTTTTATTTTAATTTCAGTTAGCTAATATACAGTGTTACATTATTTCAGGTGTACAATATCATGATTCAAAAGGTCCATACATCACTTGGTGTTCTTTACAAATGCATTCTATTTTTTTTTCAATTTATTTATTTTCAGAAAAACAGTATTCATTATTTTTTCACCACACCCAGTGCTCCATGCAATCCGTGCCCTCTATAATACCCACCACCTGGTACCCCAACCTCCCACTCCCCCGCCACTTCAAAGCCCTCAGATTCTTGCTATGCTTTCGACAAAGATTGAATTCTTCCATTTTTCAGAAGAAACGGGCATAATAAAAACTACAAAAAGAGTGCTGTATTATAGTAGAAATAACAGCATCTACAAGTCAGAAAGCTAAGGGTGGGGAGAAATAAGAGAAAGGCAGAACTAGAAAAAGAATGGGATGGATTCTGCAAACCTTTAAGATTTGGATTTCGATAGCTCTGGCCCCTGTAAAATGTCAGCAAGAGCAGAGTCCAGAGCAAAGGCTGGATATGCCAGAGCCTTCAAATGTCCAGTGTGTCCCCCTGGCTAAGGATGGGGACTCAGGAAGACTTATCTTGGTGATCACTCATTAAGAAAGGCCACAACGTTGAGTCGAGTGCAGACACCATGTGAGGAGAACATGACCAAGGTTCTGAGAGTTACAGTCACAGCTGGCTGCTGCAATGGCAAAATAAACACTACTATGCACACAGATCACTGTGCTCTGAACTTAACCTTTGTTGTGTCTCAGCATGTCTCTTCCAAGGAAGGGTGGGGTCTTTTCTGCTCAGTTTAGATGCAGTTGGAGCACCGTGTTTTGTTCTAGTCTGAGTAGGACCTTTGACAAACTCAAGTAGGTCTAGAAGTCCGACCGGGGTGGAGAGGATGTCTCTAAACATGCATAAAAAGGTTTGGAGCAACTGAGGTGCTTGGCCTGGATAGGCAAGGTCCAAGGGAGTTACTTATCAGAATACGATGCTAATTCTGTCAATTTCAATGTTTATATATTTTGCAATAATAGAGATCCCATAGACTCTGAGTTCAGATAAACCAGGGTTGGAATCTTAAACCTATTTCGCATTCCCTTTGTGGCTCTGCCTAAGATGCTT
The DNA here is from genome assembly GCF_022355385.1 of Mustela nigripes. Taxonomy (NCBI): domain Eukaryota; kingdom Metazoa; phylum Chordata; class Mammalia; order Carnivora; family Mustelidae; genus Mustela; species Mustela nigripes. Next base: position 107,360,276 of record NC_081561.1, read on the forward strand.
GGGTTCCCTGAGCCTCCATTTCCTCACCTGCAAAATAGAAAGGCATTCCCTACTTCAACATTCTTACGATAGTTAAATGAAATAATAACTGCTTGATAAACGGTAGCCACTACTGAAAGGAGCACTGACCTTGGATTGTCTACTGAAAGGAGCACTGACCTTGGATTGTAAAATTTCCTGTTAAAAAAAGGAGGGGCACCAGAAATGAGAGACACACACATGGACTTGATAAACCACAAAAGTTACCTTTTGTGTTGGGGGGAACTTGCCTGCACATTTCAGAGCAATTGCCTTTCAGTACCTTTTGTGATCACAAGACGCCTACATGAAGGAAGAAGCTTGTAGGAGGAGCTTGTAGGAGATTTGTAGCATTTGGGACAACTCCAGGGACACATTAAGTATTCCTTAATAATGATTGATGTTTATGATGTCCAGTGCTTTTAAGGTTTCATGTTCTAGTATGAATGGTTTGAGGGGGTGCTCCTGGGTGGCTCAGTGGGTTAAAGCCTCTGCCTTCGGCTCAGGTCATGATCCCAGGGTTCTGGGATCGAGCCCCACATCGGGCTCTCTGCTCAGCAGGAAGCCTGCTTCCCTTCCTCTCTCTCTGCCTGCCTCTCTGCCTACTTGTGATCTCTGTCTGTCAATTAAATAAATAAATATATATATATATATTTTTAAAGAGTGATTTGAGGCTCTCTGCCTTCCACTGCTATGTCTTCTGGTGCAGTAAGTGATTCATTCCTCTTCTGACTGATATAGGAAAGGATCAAAGGAAAATGTTTTATGGGTACAGAATACCTGAAGGATCCAGGAATGGTCCCATTTTAGCACCATTTCTATATCTAAAATGAGTTTTTAACATTTTTAGAGTGAAAATGTGAGCACTGTCTTCTTGGCTTTAACCTCTCTTAAGTTAGCTCTTTCTGGCCCCAGTACATGATGAGCTTGCCCCATATCACGGCTGCCAGCAGAACCATTGTCCCGGGCCCCCATCCAGATACCATGTCTCTTTCTGGGTCATTGAAAAGGCTCACATTATCAAAAAAAGTACTTAAAGCATCAAATATTTTCTACCCATTTTTCCATGTCCAAGAAATGCTTGCGATATTGTTGTGCCAAGAAAAAGAAACTCACAGGTTATCTATCATGAGTGTAACCACAACTCCTTCAAAACTTGCAGGGCTCAAAGTTGATAAATGCATGTGCCTCTGGCTCTAGTTAATTCTTCTTGCTGTTACGTCAAGAGATAAAAGGCCAGATTTTACTTATGAGCATTTTGTGCACCTTTACTTAAGAAAACAAGTGCACAGTATTGGAAAATATTTAGATTCAACTAATTTGTTCACAATATATATGTGACAGATAAGTCTAAATTTTTATCTCTCTTCCCTTATTATTTGAATCTGCTTTGAAAGAAATAGTATTAGTGGTTTTTTGTGTGTATAGATGTTATTGCAGATATTGGAGATTAAACAACATATTTTACTTTGGTGAGTGCTGTGAAGTGTGTAAACCTGGCGATTCACAGACCTGTACCCCTGGGGATAAAAATATATGTTTATAAAAAATTAAAAATTAAAAAAATATATTTTATCTGTTCTCCACCAACTTTTGCCAAATAAACAGTTCTTAATTTAATCACTTGCATGCCTTCTCCAAGAATATTATTTAATACTTAAATTAAATTTTATTTTCTTATTTATTTAACAGTGAGAGAGAGGTGGGGCAGCAGGTAGCAAGAGAAGGAGAAGCAGGTTCCTTGCTGAGCAGAGAGCCCAACATGGGGTTCCTTCCAGGACCTGAGCTGAAGGCAGGCTCTTAACTGACTGAGCCACCCAGAGTCCCCTTTAATAGTTAAATTCTAGCTGGAGACATAAATATAGACATCAAAATCCCATTTTGTTTGGAAAATATATATAAATCTGTAAAAGTAGCCTGGAGATTAATAATGTGAAACATACATTCATATATGAATAAGGATCTCCTATTCCAGAATAGTTGGAATGGATTGGACTCATCACAGCTATAACTTCCTTATGTGCTTGGGAATTGTTGGCTCTGATTATCTAGCAATAATGTGAAATTATTGGGTAACAGTGTCCAACATATAATGGACCTTTGATAAATGTTACTGTAATTAATCTGAGATTCATGTTTAAAAAGGGATCACAATATGTTAAAAGTAGTAGCATTATTTCTTCAGGCTATTGGTTAGTCCAATGGGGCAGAAGGGCAAAAGTATTAATACTTGCACACGTAATTAGAGAAGATGAAATGCATCCTCCAGTGCTTGACTACACTAAATAAAAAATAATAAGGTGCCTGGGTGGCTCACTTGGTTAAAGCCTCTGCCTTCGGCTCAGGTCATGATCCCAGGTTCCTGGGATCGAGCCCCGAGATGGGCTCTCTGCTCAGCAGGGAGCCTGCTTCCTCCTCTCTCTCTGCCTGCCTCTCTGTCTACTTGTGATCTCTATCTGTCAAATAAATAAATAAAATCTTAAAAAAAATAATAAGAAATTACCTTAGACATCTCTTTTTGTAATTCAGATGAAAAGTGCACACTTCAAATCCCACTCCAAGCTTAAGGTCTATGGATTGTGTCACTGTGTATGTTGCCATATCAGCTCAGTAGACAGTGTTCTCTAAACAGGGACATAACATACCCATCTCTTCTTCTAAGCTTTAATGCCCAAGTATGCTTGTATTTTGCTTCTTATGATGTAATAAACAAGGCTAACTTTGCACACAGCCTTCATATGGTTTTATGTAAAACTAAGACAATGGCACCCAGAACCAACACTTTGAAGCCACAACCTGAAATCCAGACACTTCAACAACTTTAGCTTACCGGAAAAGTGGAGAAGTAAACCCAGTGTATATAATAGTCTTCCATCAGATTTGAGATATAGAGGAAGGATTAAAGACTATTCCAGTAGGTTTGGGGGGGGGGGTATGGGAAATAGAGGGAGGCAAGGCTTTACTCACTCTAGTCTTCTGTAAGGACAATGTATTTCAGAATACGCGCACCACTCTTTGTCCTCTCAAACCTTTGAGAGTGAGAAAGAAGAGGGGTGGGAGCACTATATTTGATTAAACATTTAGAGAGAGAGAGAGAAGGAATATAGAGAACAATTATTGTTCTCTTCTTCCCTCAGAAAGTCCTACTGAAATGAGACAGGGGACATTTTTTGATGTGGTGCTGAATCTCCTTAAGACCATGTGTATAAACTTATATAAAGGGAAAGGACTGAGCTTTCTTTTCTTTGTCTATGATTATTTCAGGGTCCACACTGACTTATAAAAGCGTACATTGTTATATTAGTTTCAGGTGCACAATGTAATAACTCTATACATTACTCAGTGCTCATCATGGTAAGTGTACTCTTAGTTCCCTTTATCTAGTTCACCCATCCTTCTACCCACCTCCCCTCTGGCAACTGCCTGTTTGTTCTCTGTATTTAAGAGTCTTAGTATTTTTGTCTCTTTTCTCTTTGTTCGTTTGTTTCTTAAGTTCCACAAATGAGTGAAATCATACAATATTTGTCTTCTCTGATTAACTTATTTCATTTAGCATTATACCTTCTAGGTTCACCCATGTTGTTGCAAATGGCAAGATTTCATTCTTTTTTATGGCTGAGTAATATTCCATTATATATATAATGGAATTATTCATATATATATAATCTCTTCTTTATACACCTATTAGTGGATACTTGGGTTCCTTCCATGTCTTGGCTATTGTAAATAATGTTGCAGCAAACATAGGGGGCATATCTTTTCAAATTGGGGTTCTCATCTTCTTTGGGTAAATACCCGGTATTGGAATTACTGGATCATATGGTAATTCTGTTTTTAATTTCTTGAAGAACCACCACATTCTAAATGTGCTACCCTGTGAGGAGTAATTAAATAAATACTATTTAAAGACATGGTAGGTTTACACAGAAGTTAATAAAATGCCTCCTCATCAGCATACCCCCCCCCAAGTCCCTGGAAATGGGCCCAGTATTGTTTTCATAACACATGTTTCTATAAAATTTAAGATATTTTAACTGATAAGATATTTAATATTTAACTTATTTAAGATATTTTAACTGGTAAGATAATCAATTAAGACTGCTGTCTCCTTCTACTACAACATCACCTGCATTTCTTCCTCTATCAGAGTTTGGAATGGCTGTGGTTGTTTTGAGGATCCAGCTAAGGAACGTTTTAGGCTTACTTTTGGTTTAGTGAAATATATCTGTGTGGTTCACAGGCACTTTTGTTTAGAGGTAAGTTATTTTAAAGTGTTCTGGTGTAGATATGGCTTTCCAGAATCATCCTATTGCCCATTGTGCTCACTCACCCATTGCTATAACCAAAGGTGCAGAAATTGCAGTCTCTTTGCAATTTGAATGTGTCTAGTGAAACCCAGTACCAGAAGGATTTGAGTTATGAAGTAGAAATGGAGTTTGAAATATATCAAGGCAGATTTTGGTCTGGAAGATTCTTCTAAATATGAAGAAACTTCATGGAAGCTTTTGTCCAAATTGGCAATAATCTCCAATTTATATGCTATTAGTAGAAAGTAATGGGAAAAATGTTTTTCTAAATTATCAGTAATAATAAACAAATTTTGAACAACTATGCTAGAGGAATGTTTGGATTGTCTCTGTGTAGTCTCTGAAGAAAATTTAACAGTTCTTATCAGAGAGAGGCAACATAAGAGTATGCAGACAATAAAGCTTCCTTAAGGAACTCAGACTAGTGGAAGACAGAGACATTCCCAAGTTTATACACATGATTACAGTGTAATATGGCAGGATAAGCACTGAGTCAATGATGTTCCTTACTCCTAATGTACAGGCAGAGGTAAGGACTTATAAATTTTGTGGGACAGTTCAACTGAACCTTGAATGCAGGGCTATTTCTTCTGTTTATTTATTTTTCTTATAAAGACTCCAGAGAAGAGGTGACCATGGACAAGGGGAGGAGACAAAAGGTATTTGTCCAACTTTGTCACCAAAATTAAAGGTTCTGATCAATTCAAAGCAAGGGAATGCAGGTACTGAGAGTCAAAGACAGAATCAAAAGGAATAGAAGGGGACTCCTTCTTTCAACTATGGCATATTACTTCGTAGCAAATCACAGATCTGATTGAGAATAGCTAGAAACCTGTACACAATACAAAAACAAAACAGACAAAATTGTTTGAGAGCATCAGAGAGGCACCTGTAACCACGACTTAAGGAGCCCAGAAATAGACAAGGCTTTTAAAAGGCTGAGACTCAACTCTGAATCAAATCAATTCCCTATTAGATGAAGATACTATCCTATTTTAACTGTCTCAGAAGCTTAAAAAAAAAAAAACCTTTCTGGAGGAAAATAACATTATCTAGAACCTCTACAGTACTAAATACACAATTTGAGGTATTCAGTTAAAAATTACCAGGCGTACAAAAAGATTCATGTGAGAAAAGCAAGAACACAAAGCAGACCCACAGGTATTCAGGGACTGGTGTTGTTAGATATAGATTTTAAAATAACTATAATTAATATTTTCAAGAAAGTGGATAAGATGAATTTCATCAGAGAACAAAAATATATCAAAAATCAATTAAAATTTCTACTTAATATTCAACATCCAAAATTAAAAATGGATTAGAAGACTTTAACAACAAATTAGCTATTTTGGGAAAAATCTCAGTCTTTTCTCCTGTGTCTCCTTCACTGTCAAACACACATTTCTAACAACAGAGGTGTGGTTTTCCCCACAAAGCAGTTATTTGCGACACCAGCTGAGTGCCCTACAATGAGGTTAAATGCCGACATTTCATACCTGGGGATAGTGTCAGATCCTACAGGTTAAAGATTCAGTCCCATAAGACTGCTCTCACCTGGCCTCAGGTGCCATTCTCAAGTCCAGGTCATCACCTATGCTTCTGACTAGCTAGGGTCTCACAAACTCCTCCTTGGATTTAATTAATTTGCTAGAGTGGCTCCCAGAACTCGGAATAATTTACTTATGTTTACTAGTTTATTAAAGGATGTGATAAAGGATACAGATGAAGAGATACATGGGGTGAGATCTGAGATCTGAGTGGGTCCCAAGCGCTGGAGCTTCTGTTCATGTGGAGGTAGAGTACGTCACCCTCCTCGTATGTGGATGTGTTCACCAACCTGGAAGCTCCCAAACCCTGTACTAGGGATTTTTATGGAGGCCTGCTCATATGGGCATGATTAATTATTAACTTCATGTCTAAGCTTTTCCCCTCTCTAAAGAGCTGAAATTTTCAAGCTGTGAATCACAGCTTGATCTCTGTGGTGATCAGCCCCATTCAGGAGCTCACCCAGCATCACCTCATTAGGAAGAAAAACTCTTCCTAGTGTCTTATAACTTAGAAATTTACAAGGGTTTTAGGTGCTCTGTGCCAGGAACTTCGGGGAGAGATATAACACACACACACACACACACACACACCTATATATACAGATATATATGTATATATATGCATATAATATATTATTATTATCTAATGTTAGCTAAAGAGAGTCTTAGCAATCTGAAAACCAAGTCAGTAAAAAACATCCAGACTGAAGACTGAAGCACAGAGTTAAAAGAATGAGACATTTGTATGTGGTACATATTATGGATGTGGTGCATATAATGCAGCCATCCAAAAAAAAAAAAAAAGTTTTTAACATATGAGTTTTAGAGTCCCAAAAGGAGAAGAGAGAGAAAATGGGAAGAATGGGGAGAAGTGATATTTAATTACTGATCAGGAATCTTCTAAACCATATGAAAATTATCAAGACACTAATTCAAGAACTTTTATGAATCCCAAGCAGGATTAAATACAAAGAAAAACATACTTAGTCATATCATAGTAAGAGTACTGAAACCCAAAGGCAAAGAGAAGATCTTAAGAACAACCAGATAAAAAGATGCATTCCTTTCAAAGAATAAGTAAGACTGACTGCTGATCAATTAACATTAATAATGGACTCCAGAAAACAATGACATACATTAGTGCTGAAGGAAGTGACAATGTAATACTCTAAACCCAGTGGAGATAATCTTATAAGAAACACATCTCCATCTTCGTTTCTCAAAGGAAAAACAAAAATACTGAAATAACTCTGAGATGCTTTGTAATGTGTCCGTTTGCCTAGGTTGAACTACATTTTCCAGAATTCTCTCTCTTGTATGTTCTTGATTAAGGTGTGCTACTAGGGAGATACTTGGGAGATTTGCAAGGAAAAAGGGAAGCAGCAGCTACTGTAGCTGATGCCCATTGTCGCTGATATGCTGATTCACCCTGCTGTTGTGAAGTAGCAGCTGGACTCGCAATCAGTTCACCTTCTCCAGGATCATCCTTCAACTTTCCTGACTTGGGCCAGGTATGTGTTTATCTCTTCAACTGAGGGCTGAAGCTTCTGCAGGATGCCCCTAACACCAAAGTCGGAGGCAACAAGAACAAAGGTTTCAGTGATCCTTGTGGGTTTCCCACTCATGCTTGTGAGTTCCAGGCTGCTTCATGATCTTCCCTTCCTGACTGCCTACATTCTGGACTTCAAGCTCCAACATCAGAGAAAGAGATAACAGCCTTACAGAGTCTGCTTAACCAGCTCCCCCAATTCCCTGAAAGTCCAGAGAGACTCATACATATACAGCCCTTAACTTTGTACAGTGATAGTACTGCAGCACAATGGAGAAAGAATGGTCTTTCAATAAATAGTGCTGGTCAATTAGAAATCCATTTTGAAAAAAAAACCACATCTTATTTATACCTCATACAATATACAAATGTAACTGTAGAGTTGTAGATCTTAAAAAAGAAAGAGAAAATAATAAAGACTCTAGGATTCTAGAAGGTAATAAAGAAAAATATTTTCATGGCCTTGATGTAGGAAAAAATTTCTTAACATGATATGAAAAGCACTAATCAGAAGGGTTAGTAAAGTGTGGAGGCCAAGAAAAACAAGACTGTACCCACCTCGAGTCTAGCCCTGACATAAGTTCAGCCATCTTGACAAAGCAAAAGCTGGCACCTTGCACCCCCTCTCCACCCACTCCCCTCTCCTCGATAATTCATGGGAACAAATAGTTAACTTGCAGAAATCACAATCCTGCAAGACAGGAGTCTCCCTCGGTTTACAAATGTCCTAGTGATTTACAACAAAGAAAGGTAAATTTCCTCTAAACCTAAATCTCACTAACAAGGACGATTGATAGGAGGAATGGGACATTCCACCAGGAAACTCCCAACTGTCTTCATGTTAGTGCCTCATTAGAGGGAAAAAACGGCCTTGGCTTGATAATAACCAGGCCTCCAATATCCTGACAGTCTTCTTTACCCTGATAGCCCTTCTGAATACCCGCTTTGCCCTCACCCACTGCCAAGTCCACCCCTACTCTGCCTTTAAAAACTCTGACTGCAATCTGGTGCGGGGTCCAAGTCCTTACTCTGCTGTGTCGGGTATACTTGGGCCCAAGCTTAAGCTTCCTGAATAAACCCTCGTGTGATTGCATCGGTGCTTGGCTCCTTGGTGGTCTCTCACATGCAAAAACTTGGGCATAACAAAGTGACTTTCAACTTTTCAAGAAATTGATAAATTCAATTTCATTAAAATTAAGAATACCACTAAGAGAAAAAAAAAATCACGTGTTGGGAGAAGATATTTGCAATACATCCAAAAAGAGACTTCTATCCAATATCTTTATAGAACTTGTGAAAATTAATAAATACAAATTAGAAAGTCCAATAGAAAAACAGGCAAAAGAACAAGTGTTTTGGCAAGAGGATGCCCAAATGAAAAACAAGCATATAAATGGACAGCAATAGGCAACAAGCAAACAAGCAAAGACACCTAAACTTGTAGTTTATCCAAAAATTATCTTAAAATGGATTGTAGAGATAAATGTGAAACATATTACTATAAAACTTTTAGAAGGGAACACAGGAGAAACTTCACAAACTAGGGATAGGCCTGACTTCTTAGAAATGATACCAAAAGCTCTGGCCAGAAACAAAACAAAAAGAAAGAAAGAAAGAAGAGGAAAGGGAAGAGAAGAGAACAGGAGGAGAATAAAAAGAATGAAAAATGGATAAATTGTACTTCATCAAAGTTCAAAACTTCTGCTTCGCCAAAGATCCTGTTAAAAAGATAGACAAGCCATTGATTGGGAGATAATATTTACATATATGGCAAAGGACTTGTATCCAGAACAAATAAAGAATTCTCTAAACTCAACGATAAAAAAGCAATCCAATGAGAAAATGGGAAAAGACATGAACAGATACTTCATCAAAGAAAATATTTGAATGGCAAATAAACATATGAGAAAATGCTCAACAATGCTGACCATTAGGTCAATGCAAATTAAAAGCACAATGAAATATCACTACAGAGCTATATATGGATAAAATGTAAAATATAGATAATGCCAAAAACTGATGAAGTTGTGAAGCTATTGGATCTCTCATATGTTGATGGTGAGAATGCAAAATGTTACAGCCACTCTGAAAATCAGTCTGACAGTTTTTTAAAAAAATTAAACATACACTTCCTGTAAGACTCAGCAAACACACTCCTGGAAATTAATCCTAGAAAAAAAATGAGCTTTTATGTTCACACAATAACCTGCACATGAATGTTTATAGCAGCTTTATTTGTAATAGCCAAAACCTTTAAGCAACAGTATAAGTGGATCTTAAGGACATGATGCTTAGTGGGAAAAAAGCCAATCTCAAAAGATTACATACTGTATGACATCATTTATATGACACTCTTGAAATAACAAATTTATAGAGATCTAGAACAGATAAATGGTTGCCAGTCATTAGGGAAGTAGAAGGAGCTTCCCTTCTGTGACTGTGACTGTGACTGTGACTATGAAAGCAAAGCACTGTGGAGATCCTTTGTGGTGATGCAACAGTTTTGAATCTTGATTTTGGTGGTGGTTGTAGGAACCTATACATATAACAAAATGTCAGATAATTATACACAATGACATACAAAAAGAATGAATGCATTCTAAAACTGGTGAAGTTTGATCAATATCTGTTGTCTAGTTAACTGTATTATGTTGATCTTTTCCTGGACTTGATACAACACTATGGTTGTAGAAGATTTTGTCTTTGTTGGGGGAAGCCGGGTGATGGATATGTAGAATCTCTCTGTACTATTCTTGCAATTCTTTGTGAGTCTATCAGTTTTTTTAAGTTTAAAAATTGGCATATGAAAAGGGATTAGTCATCAAGGAAATACAAGTTAAATCATAATGAGCTACCTCTACGTACTCACCATTATAGCTAATACTAAAAAGGCTGACCATATCAACTATTGGTTGTAATGGGTAGCAAGTGAAACTCTCATACATTGCTGGTAAGAATATAAATTGGTACACTCACTTTGGGAAACTATTAAATCTATTAAAAGTGAACATACACCCACTGAGGACTCTGCAATTCCAACTCCAACTGTATAGTGATGTGCATCAAAATACAGTGTTCGTAACAGGACTGACCATAACAGTCTTAAACTGGAAATGCCCAAGTGCCCATCAAGATAAAAATAAGTAAATAAATTGTGATATATTCATATTGTCAACTTCCTTACATTGACCACCAGAAAAACATGTTGATTTAGCAAAGCTCACAGTCTCATTGTAAATGAACTGATGTGAGTTCACTCTTTGGTGAGTCGGAAACTGCATAAAGTTAAGTTGTTGCACAAAGGAGACTTTACTTGCAAAAAATAAGGAGATCAGAGGGAATAACTTCCAAAGCTGTGACTCCTTGGGCAAAAGTGGATGGATTCCTTTTATTTAGGGCTTAGAGAAATGTTTAGATAGGGAAGACTGGTCTTCTTTTCTTTCTTTTTTTTTTTTTTTAATTTTTTATTTTTTCAGCATAACAGTATTCGTTATTTTTGCACCACACCCAGTGCTCCATGCAATCCGTGCCCTCTCCAATACTCACCACCTGGATCCCCCAACCTCCCAACCCCTGCCCCTTCAAGACCCTCAGATTGTTTTTCAGAGTCTGTAGTCTCTCATGGTTCACCTCCCCTTCCAATTTCCCTCAACTCCCTTCTCCTCTCCATCTCCCCTTGTCCTTCATGCTATTTGTTATGCTCCACAAATAAGTGAAACCATATGATAATTGACTCTCTCTGCTTGACTTATTTCACTCAGTATAATCTCTTCCAGTCCCGTCCACATTGCTACAAAAGTTGGGTATTCATCCTTTCTGTTGGAGGCATAATACTCCATAGTGTATATGGACCACATCTTCCTTATCCATTCGTCCGTTGAAGGGCATCTTGGTTCTTTCCACAGTTTAGCGACCGTGGCCATTGCTGCTATAAACATTGGGATACAGATGGCCCTTCTTTTCACTACATCTGTATCTTTGGGGTAAATACCCAGTAGTGCAATTGCAGGGTCATCGGGAAGCTCTATTTTTAATTTCTTGAGGAATCTCCACACTGTTCTCCAAAGAGGCTGCACCAACTTGCAATCCCACCAACAGTGTAAGAGGGTTCCTCTTTCTCCACATCCCCTCCAACACATGTTGTTTCCTGTCTTGCTAATTTTGGCCATTCTAACTGGTGTAAGGTGGTATCTCAATGTGGTTTTAATTTGAATCTCCCTGATGGCTAGTGATGATGAACATTTATTCATGTGTCTGATAGCCATTTGTATGTCTTCATTGGAGAAGTGTCTCTTCGTATCTTCTGCCCATTTTTTGATATGATTGTCTGTTTTGTGTGTGTTGAGTTTCAGGAGTTCTTTATAGATCCTGGATATCAACCTTTTGTACTGTCATTTGCAAATATCTTCTCCCATTCCGTGGGTTGCCTCTTTGTTTTTTTGACTGTTTCCTTTGCTGTGCAGAAGCTTTTGATCTTGATGAAGTCCCAAAAGTTCATCTTCGCTTTTGTTTCCTTTGCCTTTGGAGACATATCTTGAAAGAAGTTGCTGTGGCTTATATCAAAGAGGTCTTCTTAAGTAGAGGGGGACAAAAGGTTGCTTGTGTGCCTTTGGGAAACATGCCTATATACATATTGTATGTTATGTAAATGGAGATGAGTTTCCTCCTAGGGTGAAGATTTTAGTATTACAATGAGGTGAAGGTTGTCATTGGCCATTTTAGGGGTCACTCCATGGTCCACCTGCACCAGTGCGAGTCAGGGGTTTAGCTCAAATGGGCTTGGCTGGTCTGGGCTGGCTGGAGGTCTTGTCAGGACAGTCGCTATTGCTCATGGGTGGTTTTGCTTTCCATTTGCCTGAGTTAAGATAAGCTGGAAACAAGACCTTAAGGAAAAATGTGGGGAAAAAATGGGTGAGTACAAGCAGGTGGACATTAAAGATCAAGTCTTAGTGTCTAGCTGGTGACATTAGTACTGTCTCCAAAAGGGCACATCAAGGAAGAGTATTTGTAGGTTTGGGGATTCTGAACTCAGGTTTGTGGCAGGTCTTTCATGGTAGGGGAACTCTTTGGGACTGGGTGAAGTTCATGACACAATTTTTCAGAATTGTTGGTCATAGCAAGATTATGAAGATGAGTTTAATGAAGAGCAAACTATTGTCTTGATAAGTGAGTTGTTTACCCAGACAGGAAAACTATTTCCTTAAAGAATGGGTTTGCAAAGTCATCCTGGTGTAAACACTGAAGTATTTGATGGATCTGCTATTGTACCTCCTTTGGCAAGAATTCCCTGGGGATTAAAGGCAGTAATTTGACACAGGTGGTCTCAGCCATCAGTCTCGTCAGTTAAGTTTAGGTTGGTGCAAGTAATCTCAATTCTTAAGATAGTGGAAAACTCAACAGCAATGGAAATGAGTAACTGACAAATGCATCAATATGGATAAATTTTAAAGCCTAAAGTTTAAATGAATATGGTGATAGAAATCAAAATAGCAGTTAATGGAGGGGAGAGATAGTAACTGAGAGGAGGGAGGGGTAATGGGATTCTGGGGTGCTGGTGATAGTTGAGTTTCTATTTTGTGTTGTTGAGGGGGTTCACTCTGAAAATCCATTAATTTGTACAGTTAGGACTTATATGCTTTTCTGTTTATGTTATGCTTCAATTAAACAAAATGATTACTTAAAAAATAGAGGTGGGCTAAGAAAAGGCCTAAATTCTGGCAACAGTTTTGATCTTAAATGATTGAAATTAAAAATAAATGCAACATGGGACTCCTGGGTGGCTCAGCTGGTTAAGTCCCTGCCTTCAGCTCAGGTCCTGATTTCACGGTCCTAGGATTGAGCCCTGCATTGGGCTCTCGGCTCAGCGGGGAGCCTGCTTCCTCTTCTCTCTCTTCCTACCGCTCTGCCTACTTGTGATCTCTCTCTTTCTCTGTCAAATAAATAAATAAAATCTTTAAAAATATAATAAATGCAACAACAATATTAAAGAAGATTTGAACAAAAGGAAGTAATTCCTCAAAATCACAAAATCCTGTTATCCTGTTTGCCTTGATTCACCCAGTTTCCATTATTCTGTGACTGTCGTTTTGCCTCACTCCATCAGGCATTTATGGGTTAATGCAGAGCATTGTTTCCTTGCCTGCTTTTTCAAACTGTATTGATCAAAATCCTGCCTCTTGCAAAAACAAGAACAAACATAAAGTATGTTTATGGGACATGGTTGGAAGACCTTCTTAGCTGCTTGGAGTGAGAGGTAGAGGTTTATTGATCTAAAACAAATAGAGAGTGAGCATCTTGCTCAGAAGAGAAACCCCCAACTCTTGTTAACATAGGAGACACCCGTCTTCTGGAGATTTTAGTCTTTTTACTGTGGGTTTTTAACAACTGCTATCATTAAGGAAGAAAAGCACTTAGCTTGTCAGCAGGTTGCCTTAATTCAGCACATCTGCCACTTTACTGTGAATACAAACACTTAACTGTAATACACAAATATCCCTGCCTTGTGCATCATCTGTTGTAGAACAACTTCTAAGTGACTTGAGGAAGATGCCCAAGTGTTTTAGAAAGAAAGAAGAAACAGGAAAAGAAAAAAGAGAGAGAGAATCAAGGAAAACAGAAGACAAGGGAATCTTTATTACTTGTTTGAATTTAAAGAGACCTTTTGTTGTTTATGGCATTGCAAAACATCCTATAAAACTATTACAAAAAAGGACTTTATTATATTTTATGCATCTAGAAGAGGTCTTCAGCTACAACCTCCATTTTGACCTCAGTCTGTATTTTCTAAGTGATTAAGCTCTTTCCAGCTCATCTCTTAGCTCAGGCAAAACACCCAGTGGGCAAAGCATCCCCTGAGGGAAACTAAAACTACCCCCTCACGCAATGACTGCTCAGAGCCAGCAAGACCCCGCCCATGACAGTGATCCAGCTGACCTTCACTGCCCACTCACCTTTGTCCCACATTTTTCTCATATAAACCTGGAAGTATTTTCAGCACTTTGGAGACAGTCTTAGAAACACTTGTCTGCTCTTTCTCACTGAAATCCATTCTTTTCTTGTTTCACTAGTGTAGGGACCTACTCAGCCGGAACGACTCCATCTTGGTTAAGCAGCCATTTTGTTGTTCATGCAGTAAAACTTAAACTGACCCTGCTGCCCACCCCCACCCCCAGGGAACTTACTTAAAAGCAAGTCTGGGGGGGCGCCTGGGTGGCTCAGTGGGTTAGGCCTCTGCCTTCGGCTCAGGTCATGATCTCAGCATCCTGGGATCGAGCCCTGCATCAGGCTCTCTGCTCAGTGGGGAGCCTGCTTCCCTCTCTCTCTGCCTGCCTCTCTGCCTAGTTGTGATTGCTCTGTCAAATAAATAAATAAATAAAGCTTAAAAAAAAAAAAAGAAGCAAGTCTGGGAAACCAGTAAAATATGGTGGACCAGTCCCTGATAACAGAGCCCAAATACAAGGACGGGTCAAGTCAGGTGGAGATAACAGATCCCAGAATGCAAGGACGAGTCAGGTCAGGTGGAGACAATCTCATTGGCCAGGCTCAACCACGTGGCCTTTGCCCTATAAAAGCTAGTCCGTGAAGCTGGGGGTTGTCCCTCTCTCCGAAAGAGATGGCCCGGCCTGTCGGTTTGATTCTCAATGCTTGGAGCGAAATAAAGCTTTGCTGGACCTTTGCTTTGTATCAGTCTTGCTCCTTTGATCACGGACCCCATCAACTACCACTCATCTCTCTGCCTTTGGATTTTGTCAGTGGCCAGTGGCTGAACCTGGTCTGTGTGGGACCCTGGGAGCCAGGCACTCTTATAGCCTGGCTACACACCCAACTAACTCAATTATTTGCTTTATGTTCTAAAAGGATGAAGATAAAAATAATTAGAAGAGAGTCTTTAAATTTCCTAAAGTCTCTGTATTTTTCAAGTCTTAGGAAGCACCTTCTCATGATAAAAGTCATTGTACCCAAATGAAATTGTCCTTTTTCACTGATCATAATCCATACAGACCTACAATAAATACAAACTACACTTAAATCTCCATCATCTGAAACAGTTGTTCTATATGCTTTTCTGAAGTCTGATCAATTGGGTCAGATATTTAAATCTTCAGAGGAATTTCCTTTTTTTTTTTTTTTTTAGATTTTATCTATTTATTTGACAGAGATCACAAGTAGGCAGAGAGGCAGGCAGAGAGAGGGAGAAGAAGGCTCCCCGCTGAGCAGAAAGCCCCATGTGGGGCTCGATCCCAGGACCCTGAGATCATGACCCAAGCTGAAGGCAGAAGCTTTAACCCACTGAGCCACCCAGGCACCTTCAGAGAAATTTCTTAAGTTAGAATATCATACATCCCTGTCCCCAAAGTAGAAACTAATGCAGGCAGGCTGGGCCAGAGGACACAGGGTCAGAGAGAGGGCATAGGTTCAGTCAAGTCCTTGGCTTCATTCAGGAGAGAAAGGGAATGTGAGCTGGAGAAAGTGGAAGAACAGTTTGTTGGTGTAGGGCGAGTGATGGAGAATACCAAACAGAGTGTTGGGGAGACTCAGCAAGGAAAAAAGAATAAGGTTCATCATTGCTTGGGGTTAGGGGTTTATAATGGAAAGGGGTCTAGGGTATGTGTTCCTTCAGTAACCCAATGTAGGGTGTGATCAAAGGCAAGTGTCAAGTGAACAATAGGTCTTGTTCCATACATTACCCAAGGTAAGGGGTATTGATGCTGGCATGAGCTGAGGTTTGCTCAAAGCTGATGTCCTGTAACATGCTTGGAATCCAGCTCTTCTTAGGTGTTACTAGGTGTCTGGGGCCTAGTACAAAATTCAGAGAATGATTAACTTTCTGGCTTCCCTCTGGAGGTGACAATGTACATTCTTTGGCTTATTCAGAGGCAAATATTGAACATGAGTATATAGGACCTCACAGAAAAACAGCAGAGATGGAGCCTTTCTAAAATGGAATTCCTTCAGCTTCCCTACCTCAAAACCATCCAATTAAAAACAATAATGTATTATTTGGCAAGAGAAGAAGGAAAGCGACCCATCATGTACGTCAGTAGTTCTCTTGGTGAGGTCCAAGGAGGTGGGCAACAGCAGCCCCTCAATTTGGAGTTGAGTTTCTCAGGCCCCACCTCAGACCTATTTTATGAGACACTCTGGGCTTGGGATTCTGTAATCTATGTTTCCTAAGCCCTCCAGGTGATTCTGATGCATGCATACTCAAGTTCAAGAATCCTTGATGTAGGATAATGCTGATGGTATATGAATGTCACACCAACTGACAAGCCTTCAGAAACACTAAGGAATCCTATAGGTGTATCTATTAGGCACTGGGAACTCTAAGAGGTTGTCAACTTGGGAACACCTGAGTGGCTCAGTCCTTAAGCAGCCGACTGATCAGGTCTCAATCACAGGGTTGTGAGTTCAAGCCCTGTGTTGGGCCCAGTGTGGAGCCTACATTTAAAAAAGAAAAAAGAGTTTGTAAATTTAGTGTGTGGAATTTTACATGTACATTAACATTGTTTTATTTCAAAGGCATGGTGTCACAAACATCAGTTTCTAATACAGCCCAAGCGTCCACAAATTTCTCTAGTATTTGGATAAAAATAAGTCACTTGAACATTGACACTGCCCTGTCACTGACTTATTTGCAAGGTTTAGGACCAAGGCCCTCCCTACTCAGGGTGTGGCTTCCCTCTTTTCTGGAAATTGGGTTTGTGCAAGGGAGGAAGAGTGAGAAGGGTAGTTTGAGGGGTTGTGTTTTTATTCAGTGATGGGATCAGGTTGGCAAAGGAATAAAAGCCTGATGGAGAGGGGCAAAATGACAGTCACAGAATAAAATATAAATATTTTCTTTTAAAGTGCCTTGGGATCCTCTCATGTACATTTGGCACCAGGCCACCTATGTCTTCCATTCTTTTTTTAAAGATTTTTATGTATTTATTTGAGAGAGAGAGAGAGAGCTTGAGAAGGGGGAGGGTCAGGGGGAGAAACAGACTCCCTCCCCGCAGAGAGCAGGGAGCCTGATGCAGAACTCGATCCTGGGAGTCCAGGATCATGACCTGAGCTGAAGGCAGCCACTCAACCAACGGAGCCAGCCAGGCGCCCTATGTCTTCCATTCTGGCTGCCTCATTTCATAAGTTTCATTAGCCATGATAGGAAGAAAGTATCTCTTTACCACCATATGAGAATATGGCAGCAGCACCGCTCAGCAAAAAAAGCTCTCTTCTATGGTCCCTGCTGGCTGCTGTTTTCCAGGAGCATACTCCTTGCCCCAGCTGAATATAACCTGACCTGGAAAGCTGGTCTACCTGTTGAGAGGACATCTGCTGATTTTGTCTTCCTAGCACCTCTATCCCATTCCAGCCCCAAGGCAACTGCTTCTCCACCACTGTGATAACATGACTTGACTCAGGCCTGGCCAGCCAGGGCACCCCTTCCTCCTGTCCACAGCAATTTGTCCTGAAAAATGGCACATGATCCAAAAGTCATGAAGTCAGAGCTCTCTTACAAGATTTGATATATGAAGGATTAGAAAAGCTCCCTTTCTAGTTGAATGTACTTTAATATGGTAGGTGCCTAAAACTGCCAGCAGTTATGTACCCAATATATGGAATAAGTGTATCTAAGAGGTGAGACAAGGAAGCCCTGTTGATGTGTTCGGATGTCCCATAACTCAATGTTCCCAAAACTAGTTCTCCCCTTGTATTTACCATTACATGACATAATACAGATCCTTTTGCACTTGAGCTAATGATTTGCAACTGAAATAACAGCTGTATGCTGAGCCTCCCAAGATCTTAGATCCAAAAAATTCTCCCTTCTGCTTCTACCTTGTCTCCAGAGGGTCAGATCTTGTTTCTTATTGGCCATGGAACAAGAAACCCTGCTCTTTCCATTTCTTCTCTATGAGCTGATGCACAAATCTTATCCTTCCCACTTAACCAGGAAAGACAGTCTCCTTACTTATCACCTCCTACACATAGACACCAGAGTTTTTAGATGGGTGGGGACAGGGTTTGCTGACTCCTTGTGCTCAGTCTTTGCAGGGGCTCAAGATTATCCTGCTAGACTTCCAGATTATAAAATAAACAAAATAATGTAGCCTCAACTTTATCTGAGAATCTGAAAAGGGGAGTCTTTCTTCTGGATAGGTATGATTTTTCTCCAAGAGTCAGGAAGATAATTTTTACACCTCAAGCATGGATCTGAGCTGTGGTTGTCATGTATCCTCTGATTGACCTTATGGAATAAGGAGAGAGGCAAAGGGCAGACAGGAAAAGGCATCCCAGCAGGAAATGTTGAGCAGAAGAGTGACATGATTAGACTTGTATTTTAGAAAGGACAGTAGTTTGGAGGGGAGTTTGGCTGATGGCAAAGAAGCCTGTGCATTAATCTGTTCTCTTCTTAATCATCTCAGCTCCCTTAGCTTCCGAAGTATTCCTATCCTCTTCTTCCTCACACCATTCTGACGATCCTTTCTCAGACCCTTTCCTGATCTCCTCTTGGTCTGTTCACTCCCTCAGTGTTGTGTTCCCAGGGTCTTGTGGCCCATTGTTCTTTCCCTGCCCCCTCTCCTCACATGCTCACATCCACTCTCATGGTTTTGCCATGATTCTTAAAACGTTAACTCCCCCTGAACTTCAGACGCATATACCCAGACCCTGTATCAGCCAGTCATTGGTCACAGGCAACCGACCCCTGAAGGACTGGATGACACAGTTTCCTGAAGCCCTGAGAATGCCCAGCAAAGGAGCAGCTGGGGGCAGTCATCAGTAGATCTTCCATGTTGCCCCAAAGAGGAGACATTCTGGGCAGAGCACCACTGTATTCACCTAGGTTTCTTTTCCCCCTCACCCCCTACCCCTTCTACCCCAACCCAAAACTATCACTGGTCTTACCAGTTTTGCTCGCTAGTATCACCAAAATCCATCCCATATTCTCTATACTTCCTATTACTGTCCTAATCCAGGCCTTCATTCCCTCTTTCCTGGAATACTGCACTGGCTTTTTACTGAGTTCTGTGCCCTTTAGCCCATCTTGTTCTCAGAGAAATCTATGTGAAACATACATTCGATCACGTAGCTCCAGGTTTAAATGGTTTCAGTAACTTCCCATGACTTTCAGAATACTGTACCAGTCCCTCATCAAGATGTGAGCCCTACTGGACTGGCCCCTATCTGTTTTTCCAATCTCATTTCTTCCCATTTTCCATTTGATTATTTACTCTCTGGTGAATATGTAACACACCCCATCACACTGCATGGCTTCATGCTTTGAAGACTGTGTTCATTCTCGTTCCCCTGCCCTGACACATCCTTTCTAGCATTCTTGCCTTAGTTAATGCTTCTGATTCTGTTAGCTCAGCCTTCAGCGCTTGCAGGCCAAGTTACATTCCATTTTCTGTGCTTCCAAAGAAACGTGTGCACATTGTTACATTATCACTCATCACATTATGTTAATCTATTGATCTGTTGAGATGATCTGTTTTTATATTTGTCTCCTTTACAGATCCTCAAGGGCAGAGAATAGATCTTAATAGTTGAATTCACAATGTCCAGTATAGTAGCTGTCACACCGAATGCACAAAGGCACTAGAATTTTTTCACTAAACTGAACCTAACTGCACTGGTAATGAACTCCTGCTTCTTTCACTCAATTAAAAAAATGCAATACAAAGGTTTTAAATTTTTATTTATTTAATTTATTTATTTTTAAAGATTTTTAAATTTATTTTATTTGACAGAGATCACAGGTAGGCAGAGAAGCAGCAGAGAGAGAGAGAGAGGAGGAAACAGGCTCCCTGCTGAGCAGAAAGCCTGATGGAGGGCTCGATCCCAGGACCCTGGGATCATGACCTGAGCCAAAGGCAGAGGCTTTAACCCACTGAGCCACCCAGGCACCCCTTTACTTTTTATTTTTTAAGCTGCTTTGAGATTATGAGACTTTAGAAAAATTAATATAGAATAAATCATTATTTTTTCTAGTGTTTGGAAATGTGACAAAATTAAGTATAAGATGACCTGACATGGAAAGTGCCAAAGACAGTTTTGCTAAAAAAATATAATCTAGAAGGAAAACAGTAAATAAATATCAGTTCCTCATTCTCATTTTTAAACTCATTTATGTTTCCTACTATGTGATAGATTTCATTTCCTTACCATAACAGATATTCCTGTGATGGTAGACCACAGTATAGCTTTTACAAATAGCAAACATTTGGGCTTCTTGCAGTTTCCACTGAAACTGGATTACTCCTGAAGCTCCCAAGCAAATCGAATGTTCTTTGATTTCAAGGAATTTGCAGTGGAGGGCAATTGTTTCAATTATCCATTGCCACATTATATCAATTACCCATTATAAAGTTACACAACAACTAACACATCTATTTAAGCTCAGCGGATCTCCACAGGCTTGTCTGGTCTTGGTAGATAGCTTTGCTGATCTTGGCTGGGCTTGCTTACTTGTGTGGGGTCTAGTTGATGAATGGCCGGCCTAGGATGGCCTCAGTAGGAATGATGAGGATGACTTGGTTTAGCTCAATGTGTTTTTCATCTCTGATGGGCTAGTTGAGGCATATTCACCAGTTCAAGCGTCTTTTCAGCCTCTGCTGGTGTCATATTTGTTAATATCGTATTAACCAAAATAAGATACAAGACCAACCCCAGAATCAGAGTGGGAGTGGACACAGAAGTGAATGGGAGGGTATGGAGAGGCAGAGAATTGGGATTATTCTTGTATTATGCCACAAATGCTTGATTTTTTTTTCCAGCATGTCAGCTAATAATTCATTTAATGGAGTCAGATATTCCATGGACCACATTAATTATGTCACCTACTTTGGCTTGGCTTAATGCTAAGGAAAAGAAGCCAGCATTTATTTTATAAAAACAACAGCAGCAACAGTAAAACAAATGCTGCTTTTGATAAAACACCAACAAATTAATGTATGATTTCTTCATTAAATATTTTTTTTTAAAGATTTTATTTATTTATTTGACAGAGAGAAATCACAAGTAGACGGAGAGGCAGGCAGAGACAGAGAGGAAGGGAAGCAGGCTCCCTGCTGAGCAGAGAGCCCGACACGGGACTCGATCCCAGGATCCCGAGATCATGACCTGAGCCGAAGGCAGCGGCTTAACCCACTGAGCCACCCAGGCGCCCTCTTCATTAAATATTTTAAGCCAACTATTATTTCATGTCTGGAAAGAAAAGAACCAGCACATCAGGGATTCCTTTGACAAGGCTCCCAGACCACCAGTATTGTCCATGGGACACACTTGATGAACTCCTGATGAAAGTATATTTATCTTGAAAATTTGAGTGCAGTTTCACACAGATGAACTTTTGTTTTATGCAGCTAATCCCATCAAATATAAAATATCTAATCCTAGCAAATGCCAAATCTCCTGTTAAACATTAAATATTGAAGGATCTATTTAAAATGATTATAAAAGCTGATTTCAGACCGGCTTCATTCTTCAAAGTAATTTCTTAAAAGCATGATAAAATGGAAAGAACTTGTGTTTATTCACAACCCTTGTATCGTTTTCATATCCATGACATTGGCAAGGCCATTAGGCTTTTCTCTACTGTCTTTACCTCTTTTTAGTTTATGCTCTTTTTTAAACCACATTCTTACGGTTCATATTTTTTTCACCTGTCACAATTCGTGACAGTAAAGGTACTTTTGTTTCCATAGTGATACTTGGTATTTTACTGATTAGGGAGGAGAACCCCAAGGGATAAGGAGAAAATACGGGTATGCCGATAATGTAGCACAAGAACATTTTGTGACCCTCTGTTGTTCTGTGGCTATTACACAAATAGCTTTTTGTTTTCTTTGCGAGAGTTCTGAACATCATCTGGAAGTTTGGTATTGTGTTTGGTATATAGATCCTTTGCCTGATTTTGTGGGTGACTTCCCCTTTGCCCCAGCTTTACCGAGATATAAATGACATATAACACTGTGGAAGTTTGAGGATTCCAATGTCTTAGATTTAACATACATATGTATTGCAAATGATAACCACCAGAGCATCAACTAGTTATTATTTTTTGGTGATATTTAAGACTACTCCTTTAGCAACTTTCAGGTATGAAATACAGTATTATTAACTGTAATCACTATGCTGTGCTTTAGATCTTCAGAAATTACTCACCTTCTAACTGGAAGTTTGTAATCTTTGACCAATATCTTCCCATTTCTCCTATGCCCTCAATTCCTGGTAACTGGCATTCTAGTCACTATTTCTACAAATTTGTCTTTTTTAGATTCTGCATGTACTTGATATATAGTATTTATCTTTCTCTGTCTGACTGACTATGCTTGAGGACTTAGCATAATTTCCTCAAGATCCATCCATGTTGTCACAAACAACAAGATTTCTTTCTTAGGGATGAATCATTATCTATTGTATATATATACCACATTTTCTTTATCCATTTACCCACTGACAGACACTTAGGCTGTTTCCATATTTTGGCTATTATAAAAATGCTGCAAATGAACATTACAGGGTGCAGATCTCTTTTTGAGATAGTAATTTCATTTAGTTTGGATATATGTCCAGAAGTGGAATTGCTGGATCATATGGTATTTCTATTATTAGATTTTTGGGGAATCTCCATACTGTTTTCCATACTGGCTTCACCAATTTATATTCTCACCAACAGTGCAGAAGCATTCCTTTTTGTTCACATCCTTGTCAACATGTACCTCTAGCCATTCTAACAGGTGTGAGGTGATCTCATTGTGATTTTGATCTGCACTTCCTCAATAATTAGTGACAATTAGCACCTTTTCATGTCATAAACAGCTTTTTAGTTATAACTGAATTTGTTAGAAAATTGTCTAGCAATATCAGATGCTGATGATCTTCTGGAAATTAAAACTTAAGTCAAATACAAAGTTAATTTGGCTTGAATGAACGAGTTTTAAATTCAAAATTCATTTCCCCAAACTTTACACAAATTCATGTCCAAATCTGGGCACCCGCTATTCTATTTGGTTTGTTTTATCATTTTTAAAAATTATTATCATTTTTTAAAGTAGGTTCCAGACCCAATGTGGAGTCCAACATGGGGCTTGAACTAGGACCCTGAGATCGAGACTTGGGCTGCAATCAAGAATCAGACCCTCAACCAATTGAACCACCTGGGGACCCCTATTTTTTTTTTTTTTAATGCAACTGGCATACCAAGAAACTTTAACATCAAGAAAGTATGTACAAACCAGCAACCCTATCTATTTTTATCACAACCATGGCTACACACACCTTGCATCTTGGAATGTCAAGACACTAAGAGAATGACAGAGTATTAACTGTATATTTGAACCACTGTGCTTCTAAAATCCAGGCTGGAGGATAGCCTTCTTTCCCGTCTCAGAATGCTTTTCCCTTCCATTAAATACATTTTTATGTATTTAATACATAAATACAGTATGTATTTATGTAGATAAATACATATGTACATAAATGTCTAGATGTTGTCTCCTTGTATTTCTACAAAACACAGACACACGAAAATCGAACCCTGGGAGGCTGAAAACTAAAAGTAAAGGGAGAAACTAAAAACGCCTCCTGCAAGCTCCCAACAGCTGAATCCGTGGGCGGCGCCACCACCTGGGAGCTAGAGGAGCGGTCAGAGGCCTGAGGCCAGCAACGCACCCGCCCCTGCGTTTGCGGCCTCCACGCTGTAGGGGCCGCTGTGGCAATGAACCTGATGGGCGCTCTGGGCGGCTCTGTCCTGCACGCGGCGAGGAGGCGGAGCTGAGAGGACGCGCAGGGTGGGTGACCTCGCAGCAGGTGAGGGGCGGCGGGTGATGGGCGACGGCGGGGGAACAGGGTGCCCTTCCCCCTACCCCCACTGTCCGGTCCCTGGCGTTGTCCAGGGGGCCGCCCTGTGGGCCTCGCTTCCAGGTGCGTCGGGCCTGACGGCGTTCTCTCCAGCTCCCCGAACCGTCGCTACTCTGTGGACGCCCTGACCCGTCTTTGGGATCCCTGACCTCATAGAGCCCATTTCCCGGCCTTCACATGCCAAGATCCCGGCGCTGGTCCTGCGCCGCCTCACGTCAGGAACCCTCCCACTTCCTGGCCAGTTTCTTGGTTGTCCCAGCTCACCAGGCTGCTCTTCAGAGGGAAGAGGTGTTGTGATTGTTTTCACCTGAAGTGCCTCTTTCCTTCAGTCACGTGTTCCCCCTTGCAGTTCCCCCGCGCAGTTTCTTTTTTTTCTGGAGGCTTCAGATGCATCTGTCTCTGAGTAATAGCCAGCTGTGGTGTAGATACCACCGTATGGGGAGGGAAGTAGTATGCACCACTACCTCAGATTGTAACAGCCGTTGGGAAAACCCTTCTCCCTTACTCAGGTACAGTAAATTCAAGAGATGGAAAGGCACTTTTTTAAACTTTTTTTTTTTAAACATCAAAACAACAAATACAGAATCCATTTAAAAAAACTTAAATGATTATAATTTTATGTTTTGTAATTCTGGTGATAAAGAGTACCATTGGGGGTGAAGTGGAATAGGGGTGGGCTGGAAATTGAGAGACCTGGGTTATCTCACTCTCATTGGCAAAGACCAGTCTCTTTGGGTCTAGGTTTCTGTGTTTAAAAAAGGGAATTGGACTAGGTGGTAAGCATGACAATAGCTGTCATTTATTGAACATCTCTTACATCCTTTAAAAAGTGTTATTTCACTTAATCTACACAGCTGTTCTGTGCAATAGATAACAGTACCCTTTCAGGTGGAAACTGAAGCCTGCAGAGGTTGTTGTCACCTCTTCCAAGACCTCCAGCTTACACATAGCAAGACTGGAAGGAATTTGAGGCTATGCCGAATCCCTTGAAAACACAAAGCCGTCTGAGTCTATCCCAAACTTGTTTATTCTAATTTAAATTCTTTTTGAAGTGCTCTGACCCTGACTGCAAATGATTTTCTTAAATATTAAGATAGTGTGGTATGTGAAACTAAAATAACAAGTGTATTTTATATCTCCACTAAAATAGTTTGTCTATTTTAGAATTCTTTAAATCTTAAAAAAAGGGGGGGGGGGGCTTTGATTATTGCTAAGGTTCATTCTCACTAACATTCTATAATTCTGATGGTTTTGTTTTGACATCTTCTGTTGAGATGCTGATTTCAAAAATGAACATCTGAAGATGAAATTTTTCCCTAAAGTAACTCATAGTCTTTTTATCTTGGTCTAATTTCCATGTACAACATAATATAGTCATACCAGTGAATTGTTCAATATCAGTTGCCAAATACACTCTGATCATCTGCCTGAGCAAAAAATTTAGTAAGGGAGGGAAAATCATCCAAAAATGACCAGTTCTGACTGTCTAGGACTATGTTGTACAGGCTCACGCATTGTGCATTAGTTCCAGGAGGGCACCATTCTCACTCACACTTTGAGGTGTGGATGACACTCATGAAGCTGTGTGAGGCAGCATCCTGTCTCTCTGCTGCTTTCTTTTCCAATCACGTATTTCCTTCACAAGAGGATGGGCAGAAGAAAAAGATGAACTTTTTACCAGGGAGGGACATATGAAGTAAATGCAGCTGAATTTAGATCCTTTTTATTTATGGGTAGGTATGAAAAATCTTACTCTGTTTTTAAAAGACATATAAACGGCATTTTCATATCATTTGTCAGTAGGGGAACAAGAAATGAGTGATGGAAAAAATGAAGAAATACAAGTAGGGGCTGCTGGATAGATTGCACCCGCCAGGGATGGCCCCTTAGATACCTAATTTATTGAGTATTTTGCAAGTGGGCCCACACACAGGCTAATCACCAAATTGCTTCACCAGCAGCAGTGCAGTGCCAGGTTTCGGTCATCCCTGCCAGACTGTGTGTGTGTCTTTTTAACACAATAAATGACTTTTTTTCCCTAGCTTAAAAGTAAACCTATCTTGAAAGCAAGTGTAAGTCGAGATTGATCAGTATCATATGCAAACAAGTTTAAGTGCTTGCTACTTACAGTGGTGAACAAAGAGTGAGGGGAGAAGTTGGACAAAGTAATGGGAGGATCGGAAGTTCTAAGGGAAGTGTGCTAGATGTTAAATAGATGTTTTTGTCTAAGGTACAGTGCATTTGAGCGGTGATGTCAGATTATTGCTCTGCTTTGAATTTATGATTAGTTCTGTGGCTTTTAAAAGTGGAATTTACATTAGCTCTGCACTTGAAAATAGCTTTACTTCTAGATTAAAAGTTTACTTTTGGTGGAGATATTTGTTTTCCCCAAAAGTTTTGACAGTGAACACATCTGTGAACAAACAACTAAGTTTTTGCACTCTATGTACTTTACTTAGACAACCAACACAAGTTGAATTTCTGCTCCAGCCATATATCTGTAGCTCTGTGGGCCAGGCATGTGAAGAGATTCAAAAGAACTTTCTACAGGAAAAGGTTTTTTGTTGTATTGTTTCTTATAGTTGTGTATAACACAATTTTTTTTCTTAATATTTATTTGACAGAGAGACACAGTGAACAGCAAGAGAGGGAACACAAGCAGGGGGGAATGGGAGAGGAAGAAGCAGGCTTCCCACTGAGCAAGGAGCCCCATGCGGGGCTCAATCTCAGGACCCTGGGATCATGACCTGAGCCGAAGGCAGTCACTTAATGCTTGAGCCACGCAGGTGCCCATATGGAACAAATTTTTGACTACAAAAGCCCTTTTTGTACTCAGTAATCTATATTTTTTTATTTAAAGTATAGAATGATGTTAAGATTTCTTTGTTCAATAGATTATATAAACAAATTCATGCAATTTGGGGGAGAACTGCTATAACCTCCCAGTGACTGTGACTGTGACATGCAGCAGTAGGGGCACATGGGTGTCTTAATCAGTTGAACATCCGACTCTTGATTTCAGCTCAGGTCATGATCTCGGGGTTGTGAGACTGAACCCTGAGTCAGGCTCTATGTTCAGTAAGGAGTCTCTTTGTGCCTCTCCTGATCCTCCTCCCGCCCCTTCTCTCTCTCTCAAATAAATAAAATCTTAAAAAAAAAAAGAAAGCAGCAATAAAATTGAACTGTCTTATGCCATATCTGGTAAAAGACATATGTAATGGAAAATGTTACTTATATACTTCGCAGAAAGTATACTTTCCATCCACAAATGATGGAAATTGTGGTACATGAAATCTTTTAAAATATAGTATGATAGGTAATCCCTTAATTTGTAATTGTCCCTTTAATAAACATTTCTGCTAGCTTCCAGTTCAGGTGTTCTTTGTCATTTCTGGTAAAAAGTTTATAATAAATAGTGTATTATTAAGGTGAATATGGATGTCTGGAGATAGCAGTATAATAAGGACTGTCTTGATTATTTACTTCCTTCATTCATTACAAAGAAAACATAGGTTCTGCTAAGGAAAAGAGGAGACCAAGGAATCTTGCAAATAAAATTAAGTCATTACAGGGATGCTTTATATGTCAATTATATGTTCAATTCTTGATCTCAGCTCAGGTCTTGATCTCAGGGATATGAGTTCAAGCCCCGAGTTGGGCTTCCCACATTGGAGGTTGGGCTCCTTGCATTGGGCTTCCTCCTGGGAAGGAGCCTACTTAAAAAAAAAAAAAAAAAAAAAAAAAAATTAAGTCATTACAATTCATGTTAGAACCCTCTTTTTAAAAAAAATTTTACTTATTTATGTATTTGACAGAGAGAGCAAGAGAGATCATAAGTAGGCAGAGAGGTAGGCAGAGAGAGTGGGGGAAGCAGGCTCCCTGCTGAGCAGAGAGCCCAATTCAGGACTTGATCCCAAGACCCTGGGATCATGACCTAAGCCGAAGGCAGAGGCTTTAACCCACTGAGCCACCCAGGCGTCCCATGTTAGAACACTCTTAATCCATACTTTTTACAGACATTTCAATATAGGTTGAATTTCAACATTGAAGATCCCTTTGATTTGATTTAAAAAATTTTTTTGCAATCCTTTGATTGTAAAATAGTGAAATGTCTCTTTCTCCCTCTCTTGTTTTTGGATTTGAGGTAAGGATTGCATTAACCATCCTCAATTCTTGGCAAATTTTATCAGCACAGAATGTAATCACAGAATGATTAACGGTGGTCTGAGGACCTTTCTGTGCTTTACAGTATGTGCCCTCTGTACCCACTTTCCCCATTACCTTGTTTTTCTTCCCAGTGAACAATTTTAAACCATAGTCTGCTAGATATCTTTGTTTTAATTACATGCAGCAGTTTCTCAATAATTGAAGGAAAATGCCACTTTGTCAGTTTATAGTTAGAATGAATGAATGAATGACCTTTGTGTATTTGCCTTTTCAGGCCTTCCTAGTATTTTTATCTAATGCCCCAGTTTCAATTATCAGTATACTCAGGCTGTGATTTAGTCTTAAAGTGGCTGTTGTGTTAACTATTTCCTGCCTCACATTTCTTTTAATGGGCAGAGCTGATTTATATTCTATAATATTGCTTCCACTTAAATGATTGCTTCTTTTTAAATTTTCTTTCCCAGTGTTACAGTTAATAATGTTATTAACTTAAGTCGAAACATTACTGGAACTTAGCTTAGGCATCTGGTGATCAGCATTTGTCACTTAAATTCCAAATGCATTAGTGGTACATTCCATCTACCCTGTTCTCATGGCTGAGAGAGAAAGATGAAATACCAGCGGTTTTCATAGAATGAAATCAAAGCAATAGGAGTAGGTTGTTGCCATAAGAAAGGAGTAGCCACAAAGGAATTTACCATCCCTTCCCCATTTTGTTGACATTTGGGAAAGATTAGGCCGTAGATGAAGAGGAAGTTAAAAGTATTGTTCAGTAGATTATATAAATCAATAGATTATATAAAAGGGATTCTGGACCTAAAGCAGAAGCAAATGCCAGGTCCCTACTAAAGCTATTTTTCTTTTTTTTTAAGATTTTATTTATTTATTTGACAGACAAGAGATCACAAGTAGGCAGAGAGGCAGGCAGAGAGAGAGGAAGGGAAGCAGGCTCCCCACTGAGCAGGGAGCCCGACGCGGGGCTCCATCCCAGGACCCTGGGATCACGACCCTAGCCAAAGGCAGAGGCTTAACCCACTGAGCCACCCAGGGCCCCCCCCCCCTATTAAAGCTATTTTTGTGTGATATCAAGAAGTTAGTTCAGGATGGGGCACCCAGCTGGCTCAGATAGAAGAGCAGGCAACTCTTGATCTTAGGGTTGGAAGTTTGAGCCCCATATTGGGTATAGAGATTACTTAAAATTACTTAAAATAAATAAGCTTAAAAATTTTTTTTAAAGTTAGTGCAGGACATAGGCTCATAAGTAGACCTCTGGGTCAGCAGAAAGCAGTGTATTTTTTGCCAGCCTTGGGCATGATGAGTTTCAAGCAAGTGTATTCTGGCTGAACAAATTTCAGGCACCTTAAGGAATTGTTTCTAAGTTGTCTGTAGTGGGAAAAACAAAACAAAACAAAAAACAGTGTCCCAGTGGAGAAAATCAGTAACTTGCATACAGGGGAAATTAAAAAAAAATTGTTAGTTACAGTTTGAATGATGTTTGAAATGCTGATGAATTGTGTTCTTTGAGTTGCTACGTCATATACCTCATGGCCAAGGTCTGCAAAGTCCTTTGCAGAAGAAGTAAACAAAGCTAGATGATTGCTGTATTCTTGCAGAAGAGGTAAACGAAGCTAGATGATTGCTGTATTCTGCTGTAACACATCTT
The DNA here is from genome assembly GCF_022355385.1 of Mustela nigripes. Classification (NCBI taxonomy): domain Eukaryota; kingdom Metazoa; phylum Chordata; class Mammalia; order Carnivora; family Mustelidae; genus Mustela; species Mustela nigripes. The sequence goes on from NC_081561.1 coordinate 107,390,372, forward strand.
GGACAGAAACGTGAGACTACTTGTCATTGGCAAGTTGGTTTATCCTCAGTGCTTCAGAAATGCTCATTTGCTCCCCTGTGATTACAAAGCCAGTACACGCATCTGAAGGATGAGAGGTTTATTTAATGAATGTCCAGGAAACGCTGGCAAGAGAATGGAAGGAGCAAAATGCCATATCCTCCTGCTGGTAGACAGTTGCTCTGCCTATAACACACTCCTATGCTTGGATCAGGCATGTGTTGAGTTTTTCCCGTTGAATTGCATGGAGCTATTCTAAAGCTATTAGATGGGGGTATACTTTTCACAGTGAAAGCACACTGCTGAAACAACTCTTTCTAAATTTAAGTGGTGAAGAGAATATAGAAAATGTGATTGCTGAGATCTGATGGTCTGCAGAAGCCATCCACATAGTGAAATTTTGGCTGAAAGCAGGTATGATTGCTATGGAACCCCTGAGGTCAACCTGGAAGACTGCAAACCAAGCGTGGTATTTGAAATACTCTGGTACTTAATTGCCAACTCTCTTAGTCTCCCAAACCAGTTTGATTTTAAAGGCTTTGTGGCTAGAGATAGTAGATGAACTATTTTCCAAGAGTGAGCAAATCCAAAAGTTGCTATAGGAGTGCTAACTAATGTCAGACTGGAGCCAGAAAGTGATGATGATGATGATGTTGATAATGACAGTGACAACCATAACCTCTGGTGGATGATGGAACAGAGAACAGTGAACATTTCAGAAGCCCTGGCAAGTATAGGGAGCATTGAGAATACTTTCCCTTCAAGTAAGTGTTTCTGACAAGGTGTTTATCCAACTAAGTGGTATAGATGAAGTAATCACTTCAACAAAAAACAGTTTTGGGGGAAAAAAAAAAAAAAAACAACTCCTGGAGTGCCTGGGTGGCTCAGTTGCTTAAGCATCTGCCTTCGCTTCAGGTCATCATCTTAGGGTTCTGGGATCGAGCCCCTTGTCCTGCTCCCTGCTCAATGGAGAGTCTTCTTCTCCCTCTGCCTCTCTCCTACTCATGCTCTCTCTCTCTCTCAAATAAAATCTTTTTTTTTTTTAAAGAAAATAGAAAAAAACTGAACTCCTAATTTTCTCCACAATTAATAAAGGTACAAAAATATTGCTTTTATAAAGTCAATAAAATTGAAGACTTGAAGAATCCTTAATTGAACAAAGCCCCAAAGAGCGTTTAAATGTGAATGTTTGACTCTTGTTTTATAACATTTACCATATGGAAGGGTTACAGCATTTCCCCAGAGAATTTTATTCATATTGTCATAATTTCAGCCTTTGGAAGCTCTCTTGGCTACCTTTTCCCTCCCAACTCTCCCTCACCCCTCCCCAGCATTAGATGGCAGGAATGATAAGAATAAGCTTTTGCCTAATGGTATCTAGAAGAGAGTATTCACAAAATGTTGACACTCCAGCTGGGAGAACTGGAAGCCAAAAGACACAGAGAGTTAGAGTGATTAAGAGGAGAAAAGGATATTCAGATGAGAAGATGGCAGAGCAGTCCTTCCCAGAGAGTCGCTGACACACAATGAGGAGTGAAAGTAACTACCTGCCCTTACTGCTTGGTACTCATGCTTGGGTAGGCCAGCAGATGCTGAGCACGGGCCAGGGGGAAGCTGTGGGAGAAACTGAGGAATGCTAGCAGCCCTCCAGCTGTTTCAAGGTGAGCAGTAGTGAAAATGGGAGGAAATGAAGGGTATGAATTACTCCCTGCCCCCTCCTTCCCTTAGTACCCCTTTCATATAACAAGTACAAGGTGGCTCAGACCAAGGCTTCTGTGAAAGTAGTAAAACAACTTTTGCCCGTTTCACCGGTTTGTTCTAAGAGATGGAATATTAAATAACTGTTTTACCAAACAAAATTTAAAGTACTGTTTACAGAGTACATGTTACACAAAGTAATAAAATAATTGGCAATCACTTTGTATATAACTGGACTGGGATTCAAGAAAATGAATGAGTACAGAATGATTTTTTAAAGAACATTATAAAAAAATGGTCATGAAGGGGAAAAAAAAAAAGGTCTCTTTCTTATTTTTAGGTAATAAATCCTCATTAGTCAAGAAGATGTCTTCAGCACCGGAGTCTCCTGGCTTTAAAGAGGAACCATCCAAAGAGAAAGACTTTAGAAACCCAGGGTTCAGAGGGGTCCGTACAACAACCTTATTTCGAGCTGTGAATCCAGAGCTCTTCATTAAACCTGTAAGAAATATATCCAGGATAAGTCATTATGTTCAGTTTAACTAGGCTATCAGAAATAGGAAGTTTTCATTTTATCATGAAAATTCTGTGTTGACTAGTAAGAGCTCACTGAATAAAAGCAGGTGGAAGGAAAACTTTAAATACTGTTTCTCTAAATATACATATAAAACTATTTTAAGGGTATTTGAGAGCTTTAACAATATAGTTGCACATTAATAGATCAACTTCTCAAATTCCTATCTAAAATTTTATTTTAATGGTTGCACTAATTTGAAATATTTTTTGCACTAAAGAAATATTTGTTTGATCAGGCATTATTGAGTAAATAAGATCTTCCATTGAAACAAAACAAAATGAATATCTGATCATTCTTTCTACAATCCCAGCTTTAACTGTATTATTTTTACTTAAGAGATATTGCAAATATCATGAAAAGTTTTAAACATACAATGTAAGGGAGTTAGCTAATCATTTATATTCTTGTTGCAAATTACTGAATATATTTGACCAGTTTTATTTTTACATAAATAGAAATTTATGTAAAAATAAATATAAATAGAAAAAATGTAAATGAAATCAAATATTATATAATATACTTAAATATATTGAATTTTGTTAGAATATTAATAACATAGTTGCCAGTGTAAACTGTTTTAAAGTTAAATAGGTCAGTTTAACAATCAGATCATTAAGTCAAGGTAGAATTTTGTAAAACCTTTGAACAAATGTGTTGTTTTAATTGCCAAGTGTATTTCAAGAGTTGTAGATTTAAACCCCTTTGAGCTTAGGGCTCTTCTTATGTGTCCATCCAAGTGGAAAAGTTTGACCTTTTTCTTTTGATGATTAAGATTTGAAATAGTAATACAACAGATGTGACAGAAGCAGAGAATACTAATTTAAACTTGTATCACTACTGTGCACTCACGCTGACCCTAAGAAACATTAATTTGTTGAGTGTGAACACAAAAAGGAAGATTTGAGTTATACTCTTGACAGGACAAAACATTTCTGTGGAGTTGTGAACATCTTTTCCTATTTTTTTTTTTTTTTCCAATTTCAAAGTTACATCGCTTTGTCTCTTAGGGTCTTGGATTTTTCAGCAGTTAATCAAGATTATTATAACAGCATAGTATCTGCCCCAATCACTAAATTTCTTGAGGTTATAGAGTAGGTTCCCAGAGAAGAGTGTATACATTGTCATTTTTGCTGTACTTAATATATGATGTGAAAATGAAGGGCTTTTTGTTAGTTATCCATGAACTTAGGCAAGAAGAATAGCATATATACTTCATTCCTCACTTCCTAACAAGATTAAGTAATTGAAGGTTTGCCAGTGGGAAGCTTGGGTTGAGGCATGTTAAACAACTTCTTCTTGTCACCCAGATAACAGTGAAAACTCTGAGCACCAGACTCATTTCTGTGCTTCATTTCCCCAGCCTATCTCCCAGACACCACCATCCTGAAGGTGGAGGCCTGAGATCAGGCTGTACACAGGAGAAGAACGGGAGAGGAGAGCAAGAGTCTTTTCTAATCTCTGAATTATCAGGAGCTAAATTGATTGGATAAGGAACTGGGTAAATTGTTATAAGGGAAAAGCCCATAGCAGTGCTAGTGTGGTAATAGACTTGGTGTGTCAAGAGGAAAGTGCAACAGATTTAGGTCTCCTCAAATTATTAATCTTAATTAATGAGGATTTATCATTTTTTTTCTTTGGCAGAACAAACCTGTAATGGCTTTCGGATTGATAACCCTTTCACTTTGCGTGGCGTATATTGGTTATCTACATGCAACACAAGAGAATAAAAAGGACCTATTTGAAGCTATTGATAGTGAGGGACACAGTTACATGAGGAGGAGAACATCTAAATGGGATTAATAGTGCTGGATACTGCAGATGGAACTTCATAAAAGGCTCTGAAATCTTTGAAGGAAAGACTGTGAGTGCATAGTATCAGCTTGTTCTAGAACGTGTTGATGAGGAAAGAAGGTAACAGTTGCAGCCAGGCCTTGAGGCTGTATTCCTTACCTCATTCTTTTTCCATAGAGGGAGCTTCTCAATATTGTTCTTTTATTAAGTCCTCGTGTCAAAGTGCCAGGAGAATGGAAGTCGTTTTGTTAATTATTAAGTTCTGTATAATAAAAGTACCCAGTGCTGTCAGATTTGCAGAGTATTTTTAATATTTTGAGGTAAATTGTGTATTTGCAACTGCTGTGAGGGTTTTGTTTTGCTATTTGCAAAGGCAGTGATCATTTTCTTCCTGGCACAGAACTTGTCTGTATTTATGAAAAAGGAAGAAAAAAAGAAAGAAAGATTGTAAGTAATTGTAAAGCCTGTAGTCCACATTCAAGACAGGTAATTTTTACAGAGTCAGAGATGACTCAAATATTTTGGCATTCTATTTCAGCTATTTTTGTTACAGAATTTTATTTCTTTTGAAAAGGTAGTCCCATTACTACTAACATGAGTAAATGGGAGAATAATTCAATGAAATTGGAGTTTTTCTTTGAAAAAGAAAGTATAATAAACTGGGATATGTTTTTATTTGATTACAACCAAATGTTACCTATTTTAGTTTTTATAAATTAATGTTACAATGATACTATAAACATAAAACCAAATTTTCTTATGGTTATTTTAAAACTAGAACTATTCAACAGATAAGAAGAGAAAGTCTTACTCTCCTGGGTTTACCTTATATAATTTAAATTTTTCTGACAAGGGTTTTGGACATGTTTCATTTATAGAGTTTTACCCTATTTTCCAAATCCCTGTAATTGGGGGGTCAGTAATAAATCTCACTTATGAAATTTTTTTTCACTTCTTATTACCAAGTAACAATAACTGCATTGACAGAGTATAGTATAAGCTACTATGATGACAAATAACTACTTTATTGTAGTTTTGTAAGATATGTGAAAGTGCAATTATGTCTTATTTATAGATATTAAAGAGCTTAACTAGTTACCTATGTGCAACTAAATCAAGTCTTTATTCCTGAGCCCTAAGTATTTCTTTGCTATGTCTCTCTATATAGTATACTTCATCAGTTTAAAATGCACTTAAGTGGTATAAAATGCCTTTTAATTTAAAGTATTATCTTTTGCTTTTGGTTTCCCTCTGTACTTAGGCTGTTAAGCTAGAATTTTTCTATTTTCAGCTTATGCATGTAATGTCATACCATCATCTTTTAGAATTCCTCTGTTATTCAACAAAATAAGTTGATATTTGGTGGGGAGATAGTAGTTAGGTGAATTCTCAAGAGACCAACGCAGCAGCAAAGTGCAGTGGAAAATGCACAGAGCAACCTTAAGCCATCTGACATCTATGTATGTGAATACATACATATTCTCATGTGTCATTTCTGCTATATAGACTTTTATCAGCTCTTCTTATCAAGGTTACTTGTCTTTCAGGGGTGAGGGTTTGGCATGAGAAGAACATGTGTTAAAATCTAGCTTCTGCACTGACCAGTTGTGTGCCTTAGACTGTACACTTAGCCTCTGAGTCTGTTTCCTTATAAGGATGTTAGGGATCCTATATTAAATAGGATTGTGTCATTGCTTTTGGTTATTGGGAAATAAACATATGAAAATTTGATTTTATGTTTATAATATCGTTGTAACATTGATTTACAAAAGCTAGAATGGATAACATTTGGTTGTAATCAAATAAAAACATCATACCTCAGTATAATATACTTGTTTTTCCCAAGGAAAAACTCCAATTGCATTGGGTTATTCTCTCGTAGATAATCCCTATCTTGCAGGTTGGTTATGAGGCTATAATGAAATATTTGTTGACATTTATACAGTGGATTCAGTAAGGTGCACAGCTATGAAAAATAAAGGGAGGGAACAGTCACACTGAGTTTTAGGAACAAGTAACCTAACTACGATACTTTTTTACAGTGTGGTTACAAGTTATACATAGCACAGGCTATGTGTACGCACAGTGTCAAAGGCTGCCTGGCTGTGTATTGATATTCTCATTCATTCCCTAAGGGAAAATGCCACTTTGACACAGTCAGTTGTGTCTAAGAAGGGGATGGTCTGGGCATGAGATGCACAGCATTTTGGAATCAGGGTTCACGTAAAAGGAAGGTCTTTCAGTGTGGGAATCTGGTTGAGATTGGCAAACTCAGTAACATAATAGGTTAGGTCTTGAAGCGAGTCTTCGTAAGTAAACTATTAATAAGTAGTAAGTGATTTTTTTGCCCAGGGAAGTAGTCTGTTGTGATAGAAGAGCTATTTGTCCAGAGGAGCAAGCTGTTCAGTTGATAAATTGGTCTTCAAGCCATTTTCTGAATAAACAGTGTTGTTATTTATTGGTTTGTAGCCTTATCCTCCACAGGGTGACCAATCTTTTCCTGGGTTTTCAGGCATGGAGGTGGTTCTTGGATGCAGGACTCTCCATTTTAAAACAAGCACAACAAATTACTTAACTATGTGATTTTAAAAACCAGGCTTATTAATTTTGAGTGCTGACTAAAGGAAAGTAATTTTTCTTTTAAGATACGGTGATGTTTCCCCATCTTACCTTCATGACACCAAAATGTCATATTTATAGATAACCTGAAAAAAAATTAAGTTCTCTCCTTTGCTGGCCTAAAAGAAATCAATTCTTTAAATAAACCATTTTTTTAAAAAACTTACAAAGTTGCATTTTCTTTCTTTCTTTTTTTTTTTTTTAAAGATCTTATTTATTTATTTGACAGACAGAGATCACAAGTAGGCAGAGAGGCAGGCAGAGAGAGAAGAGGAAGCAGGCTCCCCACTGAGCAGAGGCCCGATTCGGGGCTCCATCCCAGGACCCCGGGATCATGACCTGAGCCAAAGGCAGAGGCTTTAACCCACAGAGCCA
>NC_081561.1:107397549-107457561 GCF_022355385.1 Mustela nigripes
TTTAAAGATCTTATTTATTTATTTGACAGACAGAGATCACAAGTAGGCAGAGAGGCAGGCAGAGAGAGAAGAGGAAGCAGGCTCCCCACTGAGCAGAGGCCCGATTCGGGGCTCCATCCCAGGACCCCGGGATCATGACCTGAGCCAAAGGCAGAGGCTTTAACCCACTGAGCCACCCAAGCGTCCCTAAGTAAACCATTTAAAAGAAAGTATAGGAAGGAAGGAAGGAGAGAAGGAAGGAAAGGGAAAAAAGAACAAAGAAAGTGTGGTTGGCTGAATAATGATTCCCCTGTCCCACCCCACCCCCAAAGTGGTCAGATCCTAATTCCTAGAACCTGTGAATATGTTACCTTATATGGCAGAAGGAACTTGGCAGATATGATCAAGTTAGGGATTTTGAGAGGAGGAAATTACCATTTATTATCGATATGGGCCTGATAGTCCCAGAGATCCTTGTAAGTAGGAGGCTGAAGATCAGAGAAAGAAGCAATGTCATCATGCACACGGGTAGAAAAGGCTACGTGATGTGAGATAATGAGCGAAGGAATTTGTTTGCCTCAGAAGGTAAAAAAGGCAAGGAAAGACTCTCCCCTAAATCCTCCAGAAGGAAACAACCCTGTTAATACCTTAGTTTTAGCCTCGTAAGATTCATTTTGGATTTCTGACCTCCAGAACTGCAAGAGGATAAATTTGTGTTGTTTTAAATCACTAAATGTATGGTAATTTGTTACAGCAGCAAAAGGAAACTCATACAGAATATCTGGGAAATGAATGGCTATATCATTCTCCTTTGGTCATTATTTCTAGTTGCTTTTATGAGCAAAGCTTGTCTTACCTAGCAACAGTTGCTAAGTAAGTTAACAATTTAATGCTAGAGTCTGGAAGAGAGCCACTGCTTAAATCTTCCCAAATCCAGTGCCCATACCTTATGTGGCAAAGACTTTCAGAACCATTCTTTGCCATTAGGCACATAATCACTACCTAATCATGGCAAATCATTTTATTCTTACCAGCCTCTAACATTGTCCTAAAACCCTGAACCTCTAACAGCTTTCTTAAACTTCTAGCTTTTCTTAAAACTTTTTTTTTCCATATCATAAGAGTACTTTAACTGCACATAGTGAAAGACATCTAAAATTTAATTATGATCAGAAATCCGAATTACACAAACTTTGTTTGCTGTGCTGTTTGTAATAAAATAATTCCACCAGCCCCTTTTGGGGAAACCTTCAAACGGATCCATGAATACAAGCCATTTAAGACCCGCTTTTACACTCACAAAGATATACTGGGTAAGTGAATGCTCTTTTACTTTGTTCAAATATTTGATAGCATTATGTATCATTCTTTCTGCTGTATAGACTTTTACCAGGTCTTCTGAAAGTTGCTTGTCTTACAGGGGTGTCTGTGTGGCACGAGAAGAGTGTGGGTTGAAAACTAGCTTCTCCACTGACCAGTTGTGTGCCTTAGACAGTACACTTAGCCTCTCAGTCTGTGTTATAGGGATATTAGGGACCCTATATTAAATAGGGATGTTAATACCTATTTGTAGATTGGTTATGAGGCTTTGATGAAATATTTGTTGACACATAATAGTACATGGAAGTTCTTTTTGCCCTTGTCTGTACTTGGGCACCTTCCTTACACATAGGGGAGGAAATACCTCTGAGTAACACCGTAATAGGTAGTGACACTATAACCTTTACTAGTAGCTGCTGACATAAATGTAGATAACGTGGAAATTAACCTGAGACTATTTACTGTCTAAGCAAATCAGATTGTCATCACAGGTTTGCTTCTCTCTTTCTTCCCATCAGAGTTTGCAGTCTGACTTTGAGCCTTAAAATGTTTTCCTAAGGGCTCTCAAAATACTTCTCTGATCCTCTCTTCCTGTAACCTGGTAAACTAGTGATTTGATTTCACTCCTGATCTTTGAAAATATGAGAAGCTAAAGAAAGGAGAATCTTTTGAAAACACTATGGTGTAGGGGAGATCAGATTGGAATCATCCTCTACAAATGTCAACACCAAGACTGATTTTAACTTTCAGTACATTAATTATAACATCTAAAATGATTTAATTTTTTATGCTCAGGCAGTGGATATCCATTCTTAGATATGTGTTTATAGATCGATTCCTTATGCCTTCTGAGATATCTGAATCCAAACATTAAGTAGATAAATTAAACCTAATTAGAAATTAATATTTTATATTCAGTGACCTCTATTTGTGATTGACTATTATAAGTCAAAAGAGTCAAAATTCTCTGTTCTTTTTAAATAAATTCAGGAGCATGTAGAAATGTTTGTATAAATGTTAAATAAATATTGCATAGGTCAGTAGTTCTCAACCATAGCAGTGTACACAGCTTTTACTTGTGTGTATGTGTGTTTTAAAGATTTTATTTATTTATTTGACAGAGAGATTGCAAGTAGGCAGAGAGGCAGGCAGAGGCGGGGCTGGGGAAGCAGGCTTCCTGCTGAGCAGAGAACCTGATATGGGACCCTGGACCCTGAGATCATGACCTGAGCCAAAGGCAGAGGCTTAACCCACTGAGTCACCCAGATGCCCCGTGTATGTGTTATGTGTTTAAGTAGGCTCTGTACCCAGCATGGAGCCTGACATGGGGTTTGAACTCACAACCCTGAGATCAAGACCTGAGCTGAGATCAAGAGTCAGATGCTTAACTAACTGAGCTACCCTGGTGCCCCAGTTCACACAGCTTTTAAAACATTTGTTTTTACTACAGATATCTTAATACAGAGTCACAGGACTTAATGTTAATTTAATACAGACCCACTAAATTAGAACCTTCAGAATCAGACTTCAGCGTGTGTTGGTTATTTATTTATTTATTTATTTAAATGGTTTTTTTTTAAAAAATAAAGATTTTTATTTATTTATGTGACAGAGATCACAAGTAGGCAGAGAGGCAGTCAGGGGGTGGGGGGGATGCAGGCTCCCCGCTGAGCAGAGAGCCTGATGCAGGGCTCTATCCCAGGACCTGAGATCATGACCTGAGCTGAAGTCAGAGGCTTAAACCACTGAGCCACCCAGGAGCCCCTTTTTATTTTTTTATATTTGTTTTATATTTCAATAGCTTTTCATTTGGAAATTGAGACTCACAAGTTTTAAAAACAGAACAAAGTTCCCTTGTACTCCAGTTTTTCTCATTGGTATCTTACATAATGCTAGTATATTGTCAAAACCAGGAAATTGGTATTGGAACAATACTGTTAACTCAGGTGCAGACCTTACGTTCATTTTTTTCTTGGTATAGTTTATGAAATTAATCACGTGTAGGCTTATGTAACCATCACCACAATCAGGACAGAGAACTGCTCTGTCACCACAAATAACTCCCTGTGTTACCCCTTAACACACCCTACCCTGAGCCACTGGCAACCACTAATCTGTTCTCCATCACTATAATCTTATCCCTTTGAGAATGTTATATAAATAGAATCATATAGTATGTAAATCTTTGAAATTGACTTTTTTCACTCAGCTTATGCCCTTGAGATCCATCCAAGTTGTTCTTTGTATTAGTAGTCTTACTTTCCAGGTATTTTTTTTTTTTTTTAAAGCTATGCGGGAATCCTGTTGTACAATTAGGGTTGAGAACAATTAATATAAAATAATGAAATTAAAGCATTAAAAAGTAATAGCCCACAGTTGTATTACATTTTTATGAAGTTTTAGTACATTGATGGTCCATGCTTAGTCACCTTTCTCCCTAGATCTTTCATTATCATACCTACACAGTGTTGAGCCTATGTAGTATATGTCCATCTCTACCATAGTAGTCACTGCCCTATGTGCTTAAATTCACTAATCTAATAGCAAGACTCTTAATGCCATCAAACATGGATTTTTCAGTTGCAGGTGACAGAAACACAACTCAGACTATGCATAAAAGAGAATTCCTTGACCCTTTAACAGAGAAACCCAAGAAGGATCCAGTACCAGGGCTTTCAGTCTATCCATGCTTGCTCTCAATGAGTTGGCCTAATTATTTACTACCAGCCAGACTTATTCCAGCAGCTGGGAAAAGAATAGAAGTGTCCCAAACTGCTCTAAGTGCCTATTACCTTCAACTTAGAAATCTTAGAGGAAAAAGCTATGTTCTCCTCACATCCTTACATAAAATCCTAAAGAGGAGCCTGGCTGTCCATGCTGGAGCATGTGCCCAACCCTGGGCCAACTGTGTGGCCTGGAAGATGGTGACAATATAATGGGCTAAGTAGATTGGCTGCTGTGATTTGCAGTCCCTCGAGAACAACCTGACGTGAGAGAGGAACATTCTTGAGAGAAATGGGTCCTGTTACCAGAGGGAGAGCAGAGATGTTTGGCAAACACATATGTTCACAGTGACTTTGTGAACATAAAGTCACAGTGCCTTCTCTGTACTTATTACTAAGCCAGGCATTGGGAGAGAGACACGGTAATGTAAGATACGTTTTGTAATTTTCAGAAGTTGATCGTCAAGACCTAAACACATGAAAATTTAATAATTCAGTAAATCTAAGATGTGAGAGTTAAGTGGAATGATAAAGAGTTTAGACTGAGGAAAAGATGACACTGTGTGTGATTTGAGCACTGAGAAGGCTGGTCGCCTGCACGCAGGTCCTGAGCCACATGACGGTCCGCTCTGGCAGGCGAAGAGGGAGCTCGGCTGCAGGTCTAGCTCTGTCCCTAGCTACCTGGCACCATGTCATCCTCTAACCCCTTTGGCTTTTATTTTCTTGTCTAAGTAGAGAGGCTATTATTATGGGAGTATTATCATGTGGACTTTAAATGAGATAATTGACCGAGAAGTACTAAACAGGTACCCGCTTACTCACTCCACAACGGAAGCAGCTAAACCATGAAGACCTACACATGAAGAAAGGCCTGCAACAGAGTGAAGAGAGCATTGTGCTACCATCTGTCTGAGAGGTAACACCAGCACCCAGATCAGGCAGAGAGAGGGGAGCAGGATAACGTGCTAGTATCACTTTAATACTCTCTCACTGCTCTGCTCTGGGACCACAGAATGTGCTGTTTTCTGCCACTTTACTTCCCCAGTTGCTTATTGTGTGGCCTGAGTGTGAGGAAGGGAACATCCTGTCTCCAGATCTAACGATGCTGTGAGTTCCCTCCTCATTAATTAGGGAAAAACCTACCCTTTTCATCGGTATCTTTAAAGAAAAGATTGACATCTAAAAGGTATATCTTTTAGAGAATACTAATAACTAGGTGATAGTGAAAAGGAAAAAACAGCCTGCGGATTCTTGTGATTGGTTTTCCTCAAATACACAGATATCGGGGCAGATATCCTGAGTAAAGAAGAGCAATTTCAAGAGGCAGCACTCAAAGAACTTATTGCAAAAGCAGAAGCTGACGTATGGGTTCAGGTAAAAGAAGCTGGATATCAACTAAATGCGTATTTATGATTCTTTCACTCTCTGGATTTGTCTAAAACCATTGGCAGAACTGACTGAACCCTGGTTATCTGTGGGACCTTGGGCGAGTTCTTCAACTCTGCAGTCTCAGCTTCTTCACATGTAAAAGAGGAACAGTAAGATTTTATAGGATTGTTAACAGAGTTCAATGAAATAATGTTCTGGAACACGGGGTGTTCAGTGAGAAGCGGACACCATTAGGAGCTTCCTTCCTTCTGAATTGCCCCTCTGTGTGGATCACTTGTGCTTACTTTAATCTCACTGGATTAAAACTTAAAAAACAAATCCTTGTTGATAATTGCTTATTATTGCTTCCTATTTGTACAGTGTATAACACCCCTGACCAAGTGCCTAGTTTTGCCAAATTCTGCATATGGTCTGCTCTCTTTGCTCCGTTCTCTCCAAAGTCCTTGATACCTTGTCCCTGTGACTACTGAGGGTTGTAGGGGCAATTTGAGTGTGTTGGGACTCACAGTCAGATCCCAGACACTTAACTAAAGCAAAATCTCAATCCTTCAGCCCCTACTTATTCCAGTCATAGGCAGAATAACAACTTCCCAAAGAGAATCTCTGTGAGACCAGGACAAGCCACAGTGCTTGGAACCTTAATTCTCAGTTTCTTTATAACATAGACATCATCACAAAGAGTGTTAGAATTGTCCAGCATCTGTGCCAGCACAAGCTTTGTATTAGAGTACTTTGGAAGTGCAAAATGTTCCAAGTACAAAGGGTAATATGAATAAAAGCCTTAGTAGTCATCTCTCTTTATCAATAAGAGTAAAATTCAAATCAATTGCAACCTGTTACTTATACACCCTAATACAAAGCAGTGCTTTTATGAGTAATCTCCAGTTTACATGTCAGCATATCTAATGATCTAGGCATTCTCTTCAGATAAAATAATAAAACCTCTTTCTGAACATCTGATGGAGGTCAGGGATGGTGCTCAGCCGCCTTTCTCTGCAAGTTCTAGCTTTGTGCATCTTTACACTTCTCTGTATTTTCCAGATTTTCTGGAATGAGCACACATTCCTTTGATAGTCAAGCAACAAATACAGTGCCAAAGAAAAGACAGCTCAGCAGCTTACAGTAAACTCTGTTTAGCAATTCACAGAATAGTGATGTTAGCCATCAGCGGGGGGATGTGTTAAGGCATCTCTGGCTAAGGCAGCCAGTTTGCTGTGGGAGATTTGAGATGGGAACAGAACAAGTAATTAGGGGCCCCATCGTGGTTGCTAATTTTTCAGTGAACGTTAAAAATTTGTGTTAATGTAAGTTTATACATTATAAATATTCATACATATGGGCTATTTCTTTCAAAGGCTGATGAACGTCAAAAACAAGCAGTCGAGAAAGCACTTGAGGAAGCAAATAACCAACACAAAATTGATATTCAGATTCTGAAAGAAGCACACCAAAAAGATTTACAGGTTTTTATGATGACTTGTTTGTTGTCTTTTGTAAGGGTACATAGGTTAGTAAAAAGCTCTGGCAAACGAATGAGAGAAAAAACAAAATGTGTAAAACTTCAATCGATGTTTCCTAGCGGTTGGGTGGGAGACCCAGGATTTTTACAGAAGAGATGCTGAACTCACAGATGAGAGCAGCAGTGATGGATGGGTGTGGGGGAATCCCATGGTCTCTGATGTGATGAATCCAAACTTTTATGGGGTTTCAAGGCCCAAAGGAGCTACCCCGTCTACGTTACCCACCACATCTCTTGCCCCAGCCCTTCTCTCTCACTGCCCTTTTTTGGGTCCTCAAACCTGAATGCACCACCTCCTTCCCACCTCAGGATCTTTGCAGAATGTTCTTCCCCCACTTCATGGGATTTAGCTCAAACCTGGGATTTAGCTCAAACTTGAGGGAAGTTTTACCTGATAAGCTCTTCCCTGCCACTGTGCACTGCCTTGACACCTTGTCCCCTTTTATAGCTGTCCTCATCCGTCAACACTGCAGTTAAATAGCCTGCATGATTACTTCTGCCCCACACATGACAGTAGCCTCCAGTAGGCCTGTCTTTCATTCCCACTCTAGCCCAGTGTCTAGCACAGAGCCTTGACCTAGCAAGTGTTCAAGTTGGGGCCAAACAAATGAAGTAGGCTATTTTCTTCCTTCTTCCAAGCTTTCTGATTGCCTCCTCTTCCCTCAATTTGCATTTACTGCAGTGCCTAGAGGGACCCTAAGCTGTTACTGAAGTATTTCCTGCAGCACCAGAGGGCATAAAATGAGGGGTCCTCTTTCTAACCTGGATCTTGTTCAAGCACACAACTGTAGGTAACTGGCCTGCTTTCCAGGCAGAGGTCCAGGAATTCATTATTTAGTTATATACCTCAGTTACAAAATCTGATCAAAGAAAAAGGATATAGAAATGTTTTAATATGGCAGCCACGGGAGGGACAGGACAGGATGTGGTGTAGATGCGATGATTTATGGGCAGAGGCTGGAGGGAAGGTGGCAGAAGTCTGGCCCCAGATTTAGCATAACTTAATAAGAACAGAACTAACAATTCAGGGACTACCAGCCCATTTATTCATTGTTTTGGTAATGAGCACCTACTATATATCAGATGGGTATTAGATGAGATTAAATAGACTGTCCTTGTCCTCAAGAAATTTGTTGGCAGGAAAAGGAGCTCTGCCCCAGGATCCTCCCTGCTTGGCTCTAGTGGCCGTGGTCCCTGAGAAGCGGGCTGCAGGGGTTCCCCGTCCATTCCCTCTTTTAGCTCAAAACATGAAGAGCATTTAAGCACATCTACATGGACTGCTGCACCACTGACATCTGCCGGTATGGCTCTAAGTATTTAAATACTTCTCTATCAGTTGATAAATAACGACACCCCCCCCACACCCAGTCTCCCTGGCTATTCCCTCAGACTCCAAGACCTCCACCAATCCAGCAATGAAGGGGGCAACCCTTTAAAACAGTGGGGGAACTTCAGGCCCCTGCACCAGTGCTGCTGTCAGAGAACATACATTTTGAATATCACTCCTGGCATTAGGCTGTGAAAATACAAGGATGACCAAGCTGTGATGCCGGTTTTAAGGAACTCACGTTGATTGTACCCCATATAGCCTTTGCCTGGAGTTGATCCACTTGGTGCTGAAGTAGAATTCCTAAGAAGATGTGAAGGGGAAGAGTTAGAAGGAGGTTGACCTTTCTAAAATATTCGTCTAGGGTTTGGGAATTCACATTTATACTGCCATCTCAGGGACATATTTTCTTTCTTTCTTTTTTTAAAAGATTTTATTTATTTATTTGACAGAGAGAGAGAGAGAGCTCACAAGTAGGCAGAGAGGCAGGGGGAAACAGGCTCCCCGCTGAGTTGAGAGCCCGACATGGGGCTCGATCCCAGGACCCTGAGATCATGACCTGAGCTGAAGGCAGCGGCTCAACCCACTGAGCCACCCAGGTGCCCCAAGGATGTATTTTCTTAAAGATTTTATTCATTTATTTGAGAGAGAGAGTGTGCACACACAGAGAAGTGGGCATGGGGGAAAGGGAGAGGGGGAAGCAGACTCCCTCCTGAGCAGGAAGCCTGACACAGCACTTGATCCTAGGACCCTGGGATCATGACCTGAGCTGAAGGCAGATGCTTTACCAACTGAGCCATCTGGGCACCCACGGATATTTTTAGTGTAACGAAGGAGTGATTTGTCTTTAGAGGGATGCATAGGATTGTTTCAACGTAGGGTACCCAGACATACACATCATTATTGCTTCTCAAGTGGTATCTATGAACAACCTACTTTAGAGTCTACTCATCTAGGAGCTTAACATGCAGATTTCCAGGCCCCACCTGACCTACACAGTCAGGGGCTAGGTTTTTAACCAGAAGCCCATCTGATTCTCACATGTATTATAGTTTGAGATCGTCAGTATGAAGAGCAGAAAACCAAGCTATTCTAAAACCAAATACCATTAAATTAGATACGTAGATCTCACCAGGTATTACTCTTTTATGATATTAAGATCTTTTATGATATTATTACTCTTTTATGATATTATGATATTCAGGACGCCTGGGTGGCTCAGTTGGTTAAGTGGCTGCCTTTGGCTCAGGTCATGATCCCAGGGTTTTGGAATCGGGCTCCTTGCTCAGCAGGGAGCCTGCTTCTCCCTCTGCCTCTGCCTGCCTGTGCTCACTCTCTCTGACAAATAAATAAATAAAATCTTAGAAAAAAAAAAAGAATTTGGTGTAAGTCTTAGTGCTTGCTGTTAAACAAAATTTCAAGATCTTATCCAATGGACAATGGGTAGGTAGTACTTTGCAAAGACGTTTATATTAACTTTTTCCAAATACAGTGATATTGAAAACGGAATGATAACATGGAAGCTAAGGGAAAATTAGAGTAGAAAATATAATGAAATCAGGAATGAATTAAAAACTTAAAAGTGTATATATGCATCAGTTTCTGTGCAATTATCACTATTTGGGCCTTGAACTTTCTGGCAGTCAGTGCAAAGAGGAAAGTGCCATGAATCACCATGTCCATTAGGCAAAACCAAATCAGATACTCAGAGAGGCCCAGATATTCCTACACGTGATAGCTGAGAGAAACTTCTTCTAAGGGAGACATCATGTCATAAATGTCTGTCACACATCAGTGCAGCAAATATGATGGATTTCATGAGGCTGTTTCTTACAATATCTCAATATATGAGCTGATTTACTCAAAATGCATTTCAGCAAAAGTAATTTAACTGGGAGACTTTCCATTGAATACGAACACTGCCAGTCAGTCAGTCATTGAATTATTTTTGTAACCTTAAATATGTATTCCACATACTTTGTGAGGCAGTAAAATGATTTTGCTTTAATACATCATTACATAAAAGAAGGATTCGTTTAATTCTTTGAATCCCAGCTCAGAACCCAGCCAAAATTAAGGGCTGGAGTGTTATTTTAAAATTCTGTGATTCAAATAGAAATAGTTTATGATACTCCATCTATCTAAAACTCAACCATTCAGCAATCTCAATTACTGAGAATATACTTGAAAACCCAGAAATAATTTAAAATATCCCTGAGGAATTTAAATAAAGCCTCCGACTACACGACAGAAACTCAGGCTTATTACTCGTAGCAGAACCTCTCCATTCCCCACTCAAATGTTATTTACACTTACTTGACAGGATGAACCCAGCAGATGTGGCTGCTCAGTGTCACAAATCCAAAATAGATTAAAACTAGAAATGACAAAAAGGAGCTCACACACAGCAGTGAAAAGAGGGTCCTCAGCACAATAGCATGTGAAGAATAAGAAAAAATTACAAAAATCAGATATCGGATCTCAAAAAGCAAAGCAGTCTGGGATCATTTCTAACAGAGACAAGTAGCCCAATAACTTGAACAATTACTAAGTATAGTATAAAGTATTTAGCTCAATACAATTGTTCTCTTTTATCTGCCAGCCTGGGTCATCAAGAAGGGTTAAAATATGTTCACTATACTCTTTTTTATGAAGTAAGATAAATGTTAAAGACATTTAGAAGTATTTCCACGTAAAATGTTTTATCATCAAAAAGTTCTGGTCTTTTCAGAGACAAAGCCTTCTGCATATAGAAAACCTAGCTGGCATTTCTAAACAGCCAATGTTTTCCTTAACATTTCTTTGTAAATAAATGAACTGAGGCCACTCTGGAGAGATTCTTAAATTTGTTTTGTTGTTTTATTCATTTTTTAAAATTGTCACCCTTGGCATAGCCAAAGTGGGAGGTTGAAAACATTCCTTGTCTTGAAAAAAACTGAAGTCTTGGGGTGCCTGGGTGGCTCAGTTGGTTAAGTGACTACCTCTGGCTCAGGTCATGATCCCAGGGTCCTGGAAGTGGTAGAGCTCTGCACTGGGCTCTTGGCTCAATGGGAAACCTGCTTCTTCCTCTCCCACTCCCCCTGCTTGTGTTCCCTCTCTTGCTGTGTCTCTGTCAAATAAATAAATGAAATCTTAAAAAAAAAAAAATCTAACAAATGTTTTAATTGTTGAAACACTTTTTTTCTCAAAAGCTAAAGTAGTTTCAGTTTCTACTGAGACACAGAGTTCAAAAGAAAGAAAGAGAGAAAGCAAGCAGAGATCCTCACTATGATTAGAAGATTGTACAGGGTTTCTGGAATGAAAATAAATTGATGAATCTCTTGGAAGACTCTAGCATCACAGCCAGCAATAAAGCAAGAAATTGTCATTGAGAATCCTATTTCTGTTCCTAGTTCTGTGAAATAACTTCTTTATGCCCTCTCGTTATCCTTAAAATAGAGATAAAAATTTACTTTTAAGTGAAATTTTGAAAACTTTAGACGGAATTCATTGCTCCTCCTTTCTTGCATTTTTACTAAAACACTCTGCAAGATTAAGTTGCTGATTTCCTCTAGATCTGCATTAAACACGGAGTCTTCAAGGAGAAGGATCCCAGTCTTCTTGTGTTTGTACTATATGGGCCTAGCACAGTGCCTGGCACACAGTGCAGTTAGTAGCCATTTCCAAAATGGTTACAGGGTTTTCCTTGAAAATCTGTTTTTCTTGAGTCCTGGTTTGACTAGTGCTTCCCCTCTTTACTTGGCCAAAGGCATCCACAGGTCCTTTTACTTTGGAGCAATGAAGCTCTTGTTCCTGTCCCCTTGGGAAAGACAAAGAGCCCCTCAATGCTAATGAGCTAGAATGCTCAGATGGCAAGAGGACCAGAAGACAAGCTTCTGTGACTATAGTAATGGGCAACTGTTAGCTGCTTGAGCTTCACGTTCTCTCATACCCAGGAGACACTTGGGAGACATAGTAATTATTTCTGTCATTTTCCAGGATTGACTTCCTAAAGGAGAATCATATTATGTATCTCTAACACGATATTATAGAATATTTGGACAATCAAAGAAAAAAGATCTATTTTCCTTTTTGCATATTAGGGAATATTCCAATATTACCTATATAAATATTTATGTTTTATGGTTTGTAACATTTCTGGTATTAACATTGTGTAAATGAAAGCTTCCATATTATACACAGTCTTTATTTATTTATTTATTTATTTATTTATTTGAGAGTGAGAGAAAGCATGAGGGAGAAAGAGAGAGTCTTAAGCAGGCTCTGTGCCCAACATGGAGCCCAAGGCAGGGCTCAATCTCATGACCCAGCGATCATGACCTGAGCTGAAATCAAAAGTTGAACATTTAGCCGGCTGAACCACCCAGGTGCCCCCGCAGTCTTTTAAATCATCAGTGTTCACAGGAGCACGTTCCATCAGGTTGATGAACTATGATTTGAATAACCTTTTAGTGTGCATTTTTAAACATCAAAGCTTTGGGGACACCTGGGTGGCTCAGTCAGTTAAGCATCTGACCCTTGATCTCAGGGTTATAAGTTCAAGCCCCACATTAGGCTCTTGTGGAGCCCACGTAAAACAAAACCAAAAATATATATTTAAAAAATTAAGTAAAAATAAAAATAAGTCAAAGCTGTAACATTTCAATCTATTTAACTGTTGCTTAAGGAAATGGCAGCCAAAACCAAGATAGAGGTGCACCAAAACATGGAAGACACGCTACAGAGAGAACACTTGGCTGCGGAACAACGCATGGTGCATAGAATCCAGAGGATTATGATGGAGTGCCACAGGGAGAAGGTCCAGGCTGTGGAGAAGGCTAGGGCTGAAGAGAGACAGATGGCCCAAGAAGCAATGCAGGCCCAGAAAAGGTATTCCAGAGAACACATTTGCGAATCATTCTTACTCCGGCCAAAACAGCTTGGAGCAAGGGCTATAAGGTTGAGGCACATAGGTGGATATTTCCCAGGATCTGTGTTTTTACATTTTTTATTATGGAGTATTTCAAACATAGAGAACAATATGTAATATATTGTAGAATGTGTATGCATGTCTGTGTGTGTGTGTGTGTGTGTGTGTGTGTGTGTGTGTGTGTGTAGTTTAAAGAAAAATAGCATGAATATTCAAGGATATACCACTCCGCTGAAGAGACTGAAAATTGCAAACACTTCTGGCGCTCCCATGTGTTCTTCCTCAATCACATTTCCTTCCTCTCTCCCCACTCAAGAGATAACTACCATCCTAAATAATGTGCTTTGCATTCTGTATCTCCAGTTTTAAGAGGCTGAGGAGAGGAATCAAGAAATATTTCCCCATAAACACATAAAAGTCAATCTTTACATTTGTTAGTTGATATCATATGCCAGTATGTATTGTGTTACTTTTGGTCTTTTCCTTACTGCACACGTAATACATGCTGTAAATGGAATTGACACTTGGAAATATATACGGCAAAATGTGCTAAGTCCTGACTCACTGCTTTACTACCCTTCCCTGTCACCTCAGGTTGGGGATATCACTAGTCCTCCTGCAAGACCAGGGTGCAGTAGGTTCCCAGGTGGAAATTTAGAATATATTTTCCTTACAACATGTGGTTATAACTGATTAAAATAGTGCTAACAGTGCTATAGTTCAAGTGAAAAAATGGGTTAATAGTTTGTTGTGGGTTCATCAGGCAAAATGTTCAGTATCACTCTAAATACTTGATGTACAAGTGAATTTGGGGAACAAATCCCTTTATAATTTAGGAATTGAATGAATGGAGAAATGAAGTATTGGCTCTTATTGTCTTAAGAACCATGACTTTTACTGATGGACATAGAGAGGAGATTGAAAAGTGTGCTTTTAGCAACATACAGGGAAAATGAAAACTTCACTTAATCAGTAGAAGGGAAGGAACAGCCTGATATTATTCTTTAAACCTGTGAGCAATATATCTTGTACCATTTCAATAACCTCCCAAACACACAGAGAGAAAGCTAAGAGTCCCTAAATAGAGCAAAGCACAAGTCAGCTGCTAGTATGGTTTTTCCCATGCTTTATTTTTTCCTCAAGAGTCTAATGAGGTTGGAATATTATATATTAGATTCTATTTTTATTTAGTAATCTAGTTTTCTTATCTGAGAACCCATTTTATAAAATATCAGACCAAATCCTATAGATACATATGAACACACATGAAAATTATTCAAAAATTATTCAATTTCTAGCCAGCACTGCATGTAAATACTGTGTGTCATTTTGAAATCCCAAGATTAGAGCCTCATAAAGTGAGAGAAGGCAGATAGACCTCACCACTTAGAGAACTTAGAGAGTTCATGTCATGTCAGGAGGGTCATTGGAGGTCATCCTGTTGAACCTGCCATTCCTCCTGTTGAATGCCTACCAGGCACTGGTGAGCCTCCTGATTCCTTTTGTTCCAGGAATTTTACAGTGGGTTGAAGTG
Source organism: Mustela nigripes (assembly GCF_022355385.1). Classification (NCBI taxonomy): domain Eukaryota; kingdom Metazoa; phylum Chordata; class Mammalia; order Carnivora; family Mustelidae; genus Mustela; species Mustela nigripes. The sequence goes on from NC_081561.1 coordinate 107,412,250, forward strand.
GTTGATTAAAATGCTGAATGACTTACTTGTCATGTGCTTCCTAATGTGGATCCAGAATGTGCTGTGTCTCATCCTCACATCCACGCTTGGCTTCTAATTCTGCCTCTCCCCAATGCATAGTGATCCTCTAGATATTTCAGAAGAGAGAAAGACTGTCCAAGCATTCGTTTGGGGGAGAAAAGAAAGAAAAGCAAAAAGTACTAAGCCAGTTCCTTTACTACTTCCCCATACATTATGATTTCTAGGCCCTCTTTTGAGAAAAAAAAAAAAAAAACGTTGTGGGTAAATTGTATAAGTCAAAAAATATTTTAGATAAACCACAAGAATTGACTTTTTATGATGAATATTTTACTTATGCTAAGAAACCTTTTTAAGCATGAGTTATTTTAAGCTTTAATAATGCTCTAATTTAGCTGTTTTTAAATTAATTGTTTGGCATAAAATATGTTTTGGGGAGAACTACATCTATACTACCCATTCTTTCACTCATATATTGGTTGCCTGTTGTATACACACCATACACCATGCCAGACAGGGGAGATAGAAAGCTGAATGGGTGCTCCAGACCATCTCTCCATGCCCTACACCCACTTTCCTCCTGGCTTCAATTCCATGATTTCAGGGAAATTATCAGAATTAAGATCAGAGATACTCTGACCTTAAACCAAAAGGAGTGACTCCCACAGGCTCAGAAATTCAAGCTCTGACATAAGCTGAGAGAAGTTGGAAAGGACATTTCAAAAAATACCAGATCGTTTTAGTGAGAAGAGATCTCTAGAGCAAGATGTTTTAGGCCAGGGTGGCAGTGGTGGGTTGGGGTAGGGTGAGGTGGGTACTACGGAGGGTGGGAGCTGGAGTGATCTAAGATGCACTTTATTTGAGCAGTCTTACCTAGGACCAGATCTGGTGGCACCTTCTAGTTGGCCCCATAGATGAACACATCCTCTGTGTGGGCAGGGAGAAAACCAGGCAAAGCCAGCAGGAAGCTCACACCTGCATGGGACAGAGCTGTGGTTCCCGAGAAGGAGTACCACTTCCTCTGTGGAGATTTGAGCCTGGCTCAAGGAAGTGTCCTACCAGTTCCTCCTAACCAAAGCCCCGGGGTCCCTAGTCGCCACCTTTATAGCGTCTCCAATATCCTGAAGATTCTATGAAACATCAGACTAAATCGTCAGGGTGTGTGTAGAGGCTCCCTCCTGGCTCTGGCTACAGTGTGACTTCTTCTGATGGCACCTCCATTCTCCTGTGACCCAGGCTGAGAATCGGGAAGTTTGTCTGGATTTTTCTTCTTTCTGCCTCCCCTGTATCCTTGCCAGCACAAACTGTGGCACTTACGGCTTTGTAATATTTCTTGAACTTATCCTTTTCTCTCCCTCTTCCTGCCCCTTTCTTTTTTATCATTAATTCAGACCCTAATCATTGCATACCCAGAATGTTGCAAAATATAGTACCAGTTCATCTCTCTACCTCACCCCATTACTTTTCAGCTTAAACACTATTACCAGAATAATAATTCTAAAATGTTACTTTCCTTGTGTTGTCCTCCTGATAAAAAATTTATAATTCTCTCTCTCACACTGTTGCAGCAGGTCACGGTTAAGGGCAGGAGCTCCCCTACTTGCTCAGTTGTGTCACCGAACAATAACTAAATCTCCCTAAGCCTCAATTTCCTCCCCTCTTACATGGGAATAATTAGAGGTAATAAATAAAAGTTGTACAATCTTCAGTTTTTATGAAAATTAAGAGATGTAATGGATGTCAAATGCTTAACACAGTCCCTTGGACACAGTAAATATTCAGTAAACGTTAACCCTTGTTATTAATCATTATTAATCATAGATGTAGCCTAACTGGTGAGAAAAAGGAGGAGAGAAATACTGCATAGCAGCCACAAAGGCTGAGGACAACTGATATTTACCTCATGATTGGGGAAGTCTGTCACGTTTGAAAGTCAAGTTGAAAGAATCAGGGACAATGAGAGAATTGCATCTTGGAGGTTAGAAGTTAGGAGGTAGGGAAGGTGTTAAGTCTTGGGAAGATTGTATTAGACTCAGAGGCAGAGGGTGAGGATTTTCAGGAACAATCATACATATTTGAATCAACATTTGTAAGTCATTTTATTCTCAAATCTTGGGAAGTTCTTCTGAAACTATGTTAAGTAGAGATGTCCACCAAAAGTGCATGCAATGGCTAAAAGCTTTTGACCGGGACTTAGACTGCCTGGGTTGCTCATTTTGCCACTTGTACTGATTAAGTGAAATAGGACAAGTCACTTAACCTTCGTGAGCCTCAGTCTCCTCATCAGTAAAATAGGCGGAATCATAGACCCACCTCATGGATTCATTTTGAGGAAACGAGCTAATTATGCATGGGTCGCTCATCCGTTAGCTTGCCTGGGAAACGGTAAGAATTCAACACAGTTGGCTGCTATGAATTACATATAGTTACATACATTATAACCAGAGGCCTGGGAACTCATTAGTGGTGGTTCTCCAAGAGTGGTCCAAAGAATGCCCAGTGTCCCTGAGACCCTATCAGGGGGTCCCTGAGGTCAAAGCTATTTTCTTAATAATACAAAGATATTATTTGCCTTTTCACTCTCATTAGCTCATAAGTTCAGAGTGGCATTTTCCAGGATTTTATGATGTATGATGTAACAATAGATTGAAACAATATGAAAAATCTATCTTTTTTTCTATTTTTGCAAAAAATATGAAATTATGCCACTGCCACTTTTCTCACCAAAACTTTTTTAATTTAGAAAGTGTATTTTTCATAAAAAGGTAAATTAATTACATTTAACATTTAATAGATTTAAATATCTTACATAAATGTATAACTATTTTTTAATGTCTCACTTTTAATTCTAATACTGTCAGTTTCACTAGAGATCACCCATACAAACAAAAGTTGTTTGGGTTCCTTGGTCATTTTAAGAGTGGAAAGGTTTTGAGACCAAAAGGCCTGAGGTGGCTATCATAGAGAATTGTTCAGATAAAACTGTGAGTATAATTTCTTCCCCTTTGGCTAAAGGGAAGTAGATTGATAGAAATACTTTCTCTAATGACTTAGAACTCTGACCCAATTTCTTCATTTTTAATCACATTGCATTCATGTTTTTCTGGCTACAGAGGACTCAGGTCCCTAAAATTACCATCAGACACTAGGCTACTAGGCCTCACCCTAGTCCGTGGCAGGGAAGACAGTCGGTGATCTCCCTTCGTAAAAAATGTTTTTGGATTGCTAACAGCTAGTGTAATCCAAAAGCTCATCTCTACCCACCTGTGTTAGACTGATGGCTCATCTAAACACGGCCACAATTTCTCATACATCTGAAGCAAAAGACAACATCGTTTTTTTAGTGGCTAATCCATCTAACTTCTAAATCCCTATCTTTTGTAGAAAAGCCATGGAGGAAATTCTGAATACTGGTATAACAGCTATAAAGGATCAGAGCAAGAATTTGAACCAAGTGATAAAAGAAAAAGAACATGAGATGAACGTGTACTATTGTATGGCTCAGAGACAGAAGCAAGAAGAGGTCCAGGAAGTGCTTCAAGAAGCAGAGAAGACACATAAGACCACGCTTGGAAATGTGATAGATAAACTCGTTGACACTCAGGGGGAGCTGCTATCTGTAGCGAAACAACTAGGCATTATGACAAACTGGAAAGATTTCCTGGAGGAGGAATTACAGGAAACAAGGGAAGCATTTCAAAAATACATCAATTATACATTTCCTAAGCTTTCGCCAGGACATGCAGATTTTATTCTACCAGAAAGAAAGAAAACACCTTCCAGCCTTGTTATTCAGGAGAATGAAAAAACTCTCGGATTAGAAGTCTTTGACTGAAATTTCACTACAAAAGCCAATGTTCTAAAGACTAAATAAATCAATTAAAAACCCACTTACTGACCCCCAGTTATATGCAAGGCACCATTGGGCTGCTGGCATTTTGATGGAAAACCAAAATCCTCAAAAAGCACATGCCAGGCTACATTGAGTTCTAAGTCTTTTTGAGGAGAGAAAACAGTGAGAGGGATCAAAACTAATTAGAAGGGGAAAAGTTTCTTCGAAGAAGTCCAAACAAATTTCTATAACTGGCTTTATTCTTGCCTACATCAGACATGTAGCTATTTTAGTGTTTGTTGCAGTTAAAAACAAGTAAAGGGATATGTTTTTAGATTATTCCTGTTGTGGAGAGGTATGCTAATTTCCAGTAAAGACTGTTATTTGGTGAAGTGCAATAGCATTGTAGGAAGAAAAGCAATTTCCTTCAAATTCAATAGGATAAAATTTAAATTCTGGGACCCCTATGCAAGCTAATTCAGAGAGGGCTGGCACGCTGAACATGGTACACAAGAGGACTTCACTCATTTTCACAGCAGTGTGTGAAAGGTACAAACCAGTAACGCAGTCACAGATAGGTTAAGTCACTTTCTCAAAGTCATACAGCTTGTAATGATCACAACCAGAGAGCATGGGTCTTGAGTTCACGCTTTTAGTCATGATTTTGTTCAGCCTGAACATCAAGGCCTTCATGCCTGGTTGGTACTCTGCAAGTGTGTATCTGGGTGGATTCTATAATGAGGACAAGAAGAACATGGTCTGTTCTCTCTCTCTGGCATTATTTTTGTGTCCTGGAAGTCGAAGGATGTTATACCTGATTGTGGTATCTGAGTTATTGGAGTCACCCACCAGATTCAAATTTGAGTGCATACCAAAAGGGAACAGAGGGAAACTGTCTTCTGAAGGGATTCACTTTTCAGCCACAGTTCAGCACGACAACTTTGGCATCAGTGACATAGTGAGTAACATGAAAAGAAAGCAGACAATGTATTTTTTGTTTGAAAAAAGGAGCCTACCTTCTCAGTCTTCAACCATATTGGAAGACATTAAATTAGCTGTGTTTTTAGTATTTTCCTTGTCAATATTGCTGTCCCTTTTCCTACTCCAATCCCAAACAACAGCTTCCTTAGAGTTTTTAAAGCAATTTGGACTCAGCAGAGAACTTACCTCTCCACTCCCCAAAGTGCTAATCATCCTCTTGTCATAGGAGTAATCACAGGGGATCCTATCAGGACAGACTGCCTGATCCCAGGCCCCCATTTGCCACTTACTTTAGAGTCTGGAGTCAGCACCAACCATGGCAGGAGGATCTTCTTTCACTTCCCTTATTCTCACTCAGCTTTACCTCTCCCAGAGTCACACTGGGGGAACATCATCTTTGCTCTTCCTTAAATCTTTCACCTGATTTGGTCAGCTCAACCCGTAAGTTCTTCCAGGTTTGAATGTTTCCCAGATAATATAGCCCTGAGAATTAGAGCTCAAGTGGTTGCATAATTTCCTTTAAAAAGAAGGAAAGGCTGATGGCAGACTAAAAATGAGATGTAACTCATATTTCCAGGGCCACATTCAGTGGGACCCCTCAGTAATCTCTTGTTTCTATGACACTGATAAGGATGATCCTGATGGATTAAAAAAATGACACAATGGAAAATATAGCAATAGCCATTTCTGAGCATGCACTGTGCACCAGACAGTGCACTAGGCTCCTTACTAAACATTGTCTTACTGAAATCTCACAGCAACTCTGTTAGATACCTATGAGGACCCCAATTTTGAAAATGAGGAACCTGTGACTCAGAGAAGCAAAGTCACTTGCTGAAGGTCACAGAATTGTTTGGCGGCAAGCCCATGTGTTATTCACAATTATAGCACATCAGCCTAATTTAGTGCCTGTGGAAACACTAAGTTGCCACCAGTCATGCGTTGCTTTCAAAATACATTGAATTGTAGCAGGGAAATTCTGAATTATTGTGCGGAACCCTGACTGTTCCAGTGGCCATGCTTGGGAGCCAAGAGTGAAGGGGAGCAGAACTGGACAACTTTCCCCAAACGTGCTCAATGAGCTTTCCTAGACAACTAAGCCCCAAGAGTGAATTTATGGAGGGTAATACTCCCTCCCACCATTCCAAAGTCAAGAAGGACAGATTCCCCTTAGGGTTCTGGACAGAGATCAATTGCCTGTAGCTCAAAGGTGAGACTCTACAAGTCAAGTGAAAATTAGAAGTGAGATATGTTTTTGAAATCTCAGTGGGAGCCTTACTCCAAGGTTTTCTAGGGAAACTTGATTGAGACTAAATTGGGTTATTTTCAAAAAGATTCTTTGAGTGAACCATTTTTTTTTTTTTTTTTAGCATAACTTAACTTGAGAACACTTAACTCTCCTGGTATCATTTACTTCAAGTACAATCCCTAAAGAGACCATTATAGACCTCAGATACTAAGCCCCATGCAAGTTATTGAAATTATAAAAGTGTTGGAGAATTCTTTGAAAGAGAAATTAAAGAGTGCATTTTTCTTAGTTGTCTTAGATGTTACCTGTACAATAGAAGTGCATGCAGTTCCCATGTTCTCTGCTATTTAGGAAGATATATTAATTCCTGAAGGCCACATGGGAACTTAATCTGGGGATCCTAAGAAGTAACTTCAGTTTAATTTTCTAGAAGTCATTTCACCAAAAAAAAAAAAAAAAGAATCTTGCTTTTGGAGAAAATAGATCTGTAGGCTGGAAAACAGATGTACAATACCACTAGGAGAGATGGAGAAACCCCCAGTCAGCTTAGTCACAAAGAACAGGAGTTGGGCTAGTTAGTGATCAGTGGACCTTGATGTTACGAAGAAGTCACTCTAACTTGGATTCCACTCGACCTATTTAAAGCTTGTTTAAATGTATTTAGTTGGGGGGGCCTGATTTACATGGACATCAAATAGACACTATTTGGCAAAACTTAGGTTCACTTATAGATCAGAGGAGTTTGGCTGAACTCTTCTTGCTTGGCTGAGATCACTCACAAAAGGAAAGGAGAGGAAACATCACCATCTGTTGTCCGGTTATCATAAGTCAGGCAGTGAGTGAGTGTTTCATCTGCATTATTCCACTTCTGCCTCACAGCAACAGGATGAAGAATTTCAGGCACTTTGAGGTGTGAGGCATTCTGTATAAGGTCACCTACTTGAGAAGTTGGGACGCATTCAACCAATTGTTATCTGATTTCAAATTGCAAGATTGAAAATAAGTGGGTTTGACTCCAATTAGTTTCCAATATGAACACTTTACTATTGAGTTGAATGAAGTTAAAATTACCCCCTTGGGGTATAGCAACTGCCTGTTAGATCTTATAATTTCTGAGGGTCCAAGTCTGTCAATCTGCTTTTTAAAAATTCTTGACAATATATGATATTTCCTATTTCTCATAGCTCTATTTCCTCCTTACCTATTTGAGTGTCTATTTCCCACCACTGGACCAAAGACCATAGAGGACTCTCTGCTGAGGTCCCATAACAAACTCCAGAACCAAGCAGTATCCTTGACCTGTCACTTTATACTGCACCAGTATTTCTTGTCTCCTCACTCCCAACTCCAGGTTCCCAAGCAGGGCTATTTTATCACTTGTGTATTTGAAGGAATATCACTTAATTACATAATAGAATTACAGAGTTATGGATCTCAATTAAAAATATCATATTTCTCGGGGTGCCTGGGTGGCTCAGTGGGTTAAGCCTCTGCCTTAGGCTCAGGTCATGATCCCAGAGTCCTGGGATCAAGCCCTGCATCGGGCTCTCTGCTCAGCAGAGAGCCTGCTTCCTCCTCTCTCTCTCTCTGCCTGCCTCTCTGCCTACTTGTGATCTCTCCCTCTCTGTCAAGTAAATAAATAAAATCTTTAAAAAAAAATCACATTTATAGAATCTCTACAATGTAGAGTGTATAATCTCTAGAAATTTATGGGATACATATAGAGACAGTGGGATATTAATTATTACTTTGTTTATTCAGCATGCATCAGGAAGCAACCTACTAGATGCCAGGTACTATGTTAGATGCTTGGGTTCTTGGTCCATGACTTCGGTGGTAGTCTTTAATCTTGGAGAGGTCAGTCAAATGAATAGAAAGATGGTGAATACATGTGTTACAATGTTGTGAAGGGCTGGGGAAGCAACAATAATGTGCTCACGGCCCCATTTCCTAATTCATGTTGTGCCATACTGGCAGGTGTTAATATTTACCCTGAGTCACCTTCTATTGGATGTTCTTGCTTAGTGCTAAGTCCTGTCCACATTAGTGAAGGAATGGCTTGGTGCAAATTTTGTTCCTAGTAAAGTGACTTCTACAATCCGAAGGATAAATTTTCCTAGTTCTTGCATAGTTTTGTCTTCTCAAAGCTGTCACGTGGCCAAGAGTAGATGGTTGTTTCCTCTGTTGGTTCAGGCCACCAGATTCCTATCTGATGAAATATGATCTCTGGGATCTCTGAAATCCAAGAAGAATCGCAGCCTCTGGGGAAGGCCTCAAGAACATACAAAAGAAAGTCCTGCAACTGTGGTCACTCAGTTCCAGGCAGCCCCAGAGGCTCTGTCTGGCTTCATGCTTTCTGGTCTCACAGATATACTCAGTGGACTTGAGCCAGGGAACATCCCAAATATAAAGGGTGAATTGTGGGGCATCTGGGTGGCTCAGCTGGTTAAGCATCTGTCTTCAGCTCAGGCCATGATCTTGGGGTCCTGGACTGGAGCCCCGCAGTAAGGAGTCTGCTTTTTCCTCTCCCTCTACTCTCTCCCTTTTCCTTCCCCCTGCTCATACATTCTCTCTTTCTCGCACTCTCTTTCAAATAAATAAAAAGTATTTTAAAAGTAAAACTCCGTGGATGAGTTGTGAGACTAAACCCCACTGTTTTATCGCTGAGGAATTTAGGCAAGCCAGTCTCCAAGGGGTATGTCCAAGTCACCCACTGTGTCTCATCTGTAGGCCTTTATTCGCCTCCAAAATGACACAGATAACCCCGAGAAGACTTCTTGGCAAACAGGTAGGATTTAGTAATTCAGTTTACTTGAAGTGTGTTTCTGATCTTGACTTCATGACTCACCTTAACTTTGCAACATAACAATATGCACAATATATTGTTAAGGAAATGTCAGAATTATCACTCATTTTGTTTTGCATTTTACCCTTTAATTCCTGAATAATTAGTAAAAACAATTTAGTATCTTCCTTTCCAAGTGAAGAGGTGAAAGAAATAAAGGGGCTATTATTGAAGTCCTTAAGTGAAAATAAAAGATACCCTTTTGTATTCAGATAGTTCTGTAAGCTCCTTGGATCAACTAACAAAGACAATCATTACATACCATCATCATAATTTCCCCATATTTAAGAACTCTTTTTTGTCTTATTTACCTGATATTTGACTTAAATAACTTTTTACTTAAGTAAACATCGTGCTTTAGGAAGAAAGAGAGAAGAAAGGAAGCATCACGGCCTCACAGAGACTGGCAGAACAGAGTTGAAGTGTTAAAGCCAGACAGAGCAGGTAATGATGACCCCGGGGGCTAAGAACAGAGTGGGCAGGAATCTGGTAGGGATGGCTACAGAACCTCAACAAGGTAAATTCAAGCCTGAGGAAGAAAGGTTGGGCTGGATATAGAAGTATGAATGGAATTTGGAGGTTAGGTGACCACGAGGTTTTGAGGTTGATTCGGAAGAACTGGGGTAAGGGACCGAAATTTGACTGAGGCTGTGAGCACTTGAGGAATGAGTTTTCAGAGCTGGGAGAAGGGTAAAAAGAAGGTGGTGATGTTCGTTGAGGAAATAGAAGGCTGGCGGAAGCTTCAGGCTGGGAACTGAGACAGTACCCTGGGTTGAAGAAAGATGGCCTGGGAGTGGAGTGTGAGAGCAGAGCACTGGGGAGGACGGAAATGCCAGGAAGGCTAAGGAAGAGGGTGAAGAAGGGTACAGAAGTGAGTGCAAAGGGCAGGGTTGCACCAAGGAGGAGCAGCAGGGTCTTTTGCAATGGGGAGGAGGTAGTGGTGTACCCTGGAGAAACAGACACAGGGATTAAGTGCCTGCCATGGCAGTGTGGTCTCCTGAGACCGTTGTGGTGCAGGTCAGCATCCACTGAGTTAAGCTGACATGTTTGTGCACCACCTAAGGCCTCTCTTGAACAGTGGTATGTGGTACAAGTGCCTCAGTCTCTCTCTCTGTATATGTGTATATTTCAAATAAATCACGTAAAGATGAAAAATACAACATCTGAAATGAAAAAGATCTTGGGTGGGAATAAGAGGAAAAGATCAACTTGAAGTTATAGCAATAGAAATGATACAAATTGAAGCACAAACAAAGACAAAAACAAAAAATAAACTGCAAACATTAACAGAGCCTCAAAGACCTGTGGAACAACATTAAAAAAAAAAAAAAAAAAAGCCTAGCATATATGTAATTGGAGTTGCAAGGGGAAAAAGGTGGGAGGTGCAGAAAAAATATTTGAGGAAATGATAGCTGAACATTTTCCAAATTTGAGGAAAATATAAAGCCACATATCTATTAAGCTTAATAAACTCCAAGCAAAAAAATACATAAAGAAATCCACACGGAAGCATATAAATCAAACTATTGAAGGTAAGTGATAAAGAAAAAAAGCTAAAATGCAACCAGAGAAAAAAGACATTTTACCTGTGGAGGAGCAAAGAATGACCGGAAAAGAAGCCAGAAAACAGTGTAACAACATCTTGAAAGTACTGAGAGAAGAGCAAAACCAGTTACACCCAGTGAAAAGTTCTGCCAAAATGAAGGCAAAAATGACTTTTTCAGACAGACAAAAGCTGAGAAAATCTATTGTTAGCAGATCTGCAATATAGTGAAGATTAAAGGAAGTTCTTTGGGCCGTAGGAAGTGATAACAGATAAAAAGATCTATGTGAAGGAACAAGGAACACTAGGAGTGATAAAGCTGAGTAAAGGTAAGTATTTTTCCTCATTTTAATCTCTATAATTGACTAGAGAAAAAAATAGTGTGATGTGGGGTTTATAACGTATGTAGAGGTTATATGTATGACGACAACTACACCAAATGGGGTGAGGAAGATGGAGGAATACCGTAGTAAGGCGCTCACACAGCTTTGTGAAGTGGTTTAATATTTGAAGGTAGACCATGATAAGTTAAAGATGTGCAATGTAAAGCCTAGAGCAACCCATAAAATGACAGGCAGATAAGTATAGGCAACTAAGCCAATAATGTATTCAATTAATATTCACAAAACATATTCAATTCAAAGAAGGCAAAAAAATGAGAGAAAAAGAAACAAGAGTGAGATTAATAGAAAACAAATATCAATATGGCAGATTTACTTATATTCAGTGGAAATGGTCCAAACACTCTAATTAAAACATAGAGATTGATTGGATTAAAAAACCACCCACTGGATGGCTCAGTGGGTTGAGCATCCGGCCCTTGGTTTTTGTTTTGTTTTGTTTTGTTGTTTTAAAGATTTTATTTATTTATTTGACAGAGATCACAAGTAGGCAGAGAGGCAAGCAGAGTGAGACGGGGGGAAGCAGGCTCGCCGCTAAGCAGAGAGCCCGATGTGGAGCTCGATCCCAGGACCCCAGGATCATGACCTGAGCTGAAGGCAGAGGCTTTAATCCACTGAGCCACCCAGGCACCCCTGGCTCTTAATTTTGGCTCAGATTATGATCTTGAAGTGCTGGGATTGCCCTGAGTCAGACCCTGTGCTCCACGTGGAGTCTGCTTATCCCTCTCCCTCCCCCTGTTTGCTCATGATCAATCTCTCTCTCTCAAAGAAATAAATAAAATCTTAAAAATAAAAAGCAAGACTCAACCATATACTACCCCTAAGAAATCCAAGTTAGGTATAAAGACACACATGTTAAAAGTAAAAGAATAGAAAATGACAATACCGTGAAAACACTAGTCAAAAGAAAAGTAGAGTGACTATATTAATAACCAGCAAAGTTGATTTAAGAACAAGCAGTCTTGCCAGGGAAGAAAGGGACATTTCAAAATGATAGAGATTGATCGATCAAGAGATCATAACAACCCTGAATGTGTATTTAATCAATATCACAGCTTCAAATTATATGACACAAAAACTGATAGACTAGATGAAAAAAATAAATGAATCCTCAATTATAGTTGGAAGCTTCAATAATCCTCTCTTGCTAATTGATAAAAAAAAAAGAAGACAGAAAATCAGCAAGGATGTAGAAAACATGAACAACACTAGGCAAGTTGAGCTAATTAACATTTCAGATATATTTGGAATATTCATAAATAAGGACCATAAAATGGGCCAAAAAAACAAGTCCCAACAAAAAGGGGTTGAAAGTATCTGAAATACATTCTTTAAATTAAATTAGAAGTAACTGAAAGATATCTGAAAAATCCCTAAGTATTTGGAAATTAAACAACGGCTAAAGAACCCATGTATCAGAGAACAAAGCATAAGTTAAATTAGAAAACATTTTGAACTAAAAAAGCAAGCCACAAAATGAAGAAAAATATTTGGAAAATATATATCTGATTAAAGTCATAAGTGCAGAAAATATAAAGAACATTCACAGTTCAATAGGAAGACAAACAATCTTCCCCTGCCAAAATTTGCCAAAGATATGCAAATGACAACTAAATACATGAAAAGCTATTCAAAATTAGTATTGGGGAAATGTGAATTAAAACCACTGTGAAGTTCTCAGCATGCTGCTCTCTGGCTCTTGCTCTCTCCTCTGCTCTCTTCTGGGGCCCATCATCATGTGTCCCTGGCCCAGTTGGCTGCTTTCCACCCTCTTACTACTCCACACCTGCCAGCTGCACTTAGACCTTGAGCTGCTGGTCACCTGGGTCTTCCAGATGGGCCTGGATACTTCCCAACACAACACCAACTTCTCGGTTACAGAACCACCAGGGGAAAAAAAAAAAAAAAAAAAAAAAAGGAGTGTTGCACTTTGAGAAGTTGGTTGCAGCATATGGTAAGTTTGGTGGTGCTGGTCATCTCACCATCATGTGTAATCAAGGTTTTGAGATTGTGTTAAATGACAAGTGGTTTGCTTTTTCTAAGTTATTAAATAGAGCATCTGTTGAGGGGTTCTTTTAAAAAGACAGCCAGGGGCACCTGGGTGGCTCAGTGGGTTAAAGCCTCTGCCTTCAGTTCGGGTCATGATCCCAGAGTCCTGAGATCGAGTTCCTCATCGGGTTTTCTGCTCCACGGGGAGCCTTCTTCCCCCCAACCCTCTCTGCCTGCCTCTCTGCCTACTTGTGGTCTCTCTCTCTGTCAAATAAACAAATAAAATCTTTAAAAAATAATAATAATTTAAAAATAAAATAAAAAGACAGCCAGAAACTGACTTTGGGGCTAAGAGGTTGGGCACCACCCATGGACCTGCCTGCCTCTAACAGCTAGCGGAGGCCTCTCAAACTACATTCCCTTTTGGAGTCTTTATATGCGTATTTTAAAGTTGTGGAATCCTAGTGACCTACCACCAAGGCAGCTTCCCTCCTGAACATTTCCTTGGAAAGCCACAGCTGCCATTTTGAAATGGGAACAGAGACCACATAGGAAAAAGAAAGAAAAATCTGGAAATCTTAGGTGGCTTCACGATTCAGTCTTTGTATAAAAGGACCAATAGGCAACTCAAATTTGTTCTCTTTTGAATATTCCATTAACATGATTTTTCCAAACTGCTTAGGATTTGAATTTTGTGTTTTATTTTGTTCATGGTGCAATTTTTATTACCAGTTAAACTATCTTCCCATGTGCCTTCTTTCTCTAGTTACCTTGAGGGACCCCAGCCCCTACTGTAAGAAGAAAATAATGCTTCAGGACATCTTGAGATGCACCGATACATTACTGGTGAGAAGATGGTTCTATGGAGGTCGTGTTCTGGGGAACAGGCTTTCTGAGTTAAGCCAAACTGCTAAAGGGTATCTTTTTGTGGTTCATAGGCCTACAGTACCCTGGCCAAAAAGACTGGGTGATTAATACATTTTTGTTTGTTTGTTTGTTTCATTAGGGGCCAACTTATACTAAGAACTTGACGTACTTTACTTCACAAGAATCCTACGAAGTAGATATTACTAGCTGCATTTTACAGCTAGGGAAAATTCATCTCTTAGAGTGCTTATGCTCACACAGCATCTACTTATAAAATAAGAAGGATTAGTCTTCCAAGCCAGAGGACCTCCCTAAGCCTAAAGAGTGAAAGAAAAGCCATTTCACAAAGAAGTAATGGTACTTGGAGTGACATTTCAGTTGGATTTTCGGGTGAGTCCCAGTTCGTAAGTGTAGATGTTAGTTTAATGGAATAGAATATGCATTGTATTGGCTTCTGTTGAAATTTTAGGAGAATTGGCTTAAATCTTATGTTCCCTTACCAAATTAGGTTACTCTCCCTTTCTTTCCTAACCGAAGGTCCTTTCATTCAAGACAAAAACTTACCTTCTTTCCTTTTGTAGTCCTCCACATTGGAAGGAGAGCTTTGTAAACTTCAAATTAAGTACCCTCGCCAAGTTGACGTCTCTTAATTACACTATTGTTCACACTGATTGCTATCTTTTCGCTCTTTCCTACTAAACGATGGACTAGTTTCCTGCTCAGTTGTTCAGAACTGATTAAATCAGCCTTGGTAAACTGAAAATAGGGACCTCTACCTAGTCTATATTTTCTGGGAGGGCTTTTCTCTGGTATGTTGGCTTGAAAGGAGTAATTTCTAGATACCAGATTTTTATCATTATTTTATTAGTTCAGATAATTTTCTATGACATCTAAGGGGTACTGGTCTGCTATTCTGGGAAGACTATGTCTTAATAAAGGTCAAGTAGCCATATACCCAACTAATTCTACCTGAATACTTCTTCCATCCTACCTCTGGACCTAATAATTCATCACTCAGGACCTTGATGCCACTTCTGTGAAATTGTCCCTAGTTCTCTCTCTTCATTATTTTGGTTCACATTGTGCTTTGCTCAGGTAGTCACCTCTGCTCAGGTAGCACTGTACTGACTGCTGGGATGGGCTGCTCTGAGAGCGTGTCTTCCTCGTCTTCCAGACAGAAAAGCTATAGAGCTCCTTGTGTATCCTCAGAAAGTGTTTGGAAAATTGACTACACTTTTCTGGTCTTTTCAAAGACTTCACAAGTAGTATCAGTCTACAAAGAACTAATTCTGTAGGATACCAGAAGTACAAATCAGGGATAAGGCTATAGTTATATTTTTGGTTCTTTGCTCTAAGGAACATCAGGTTACCAGTCTCTAGAGTTTTAAAAGAGTATGTATTTTCAAACAGATTTTCAGGCTGTAAATACTGACAGAGCAGTTAATATGTATAAGAATGTATTCGATATGGAATTTAAAATCACTCTACTAAAGTCTTTTGTTTTTTCTATTTCTCCAAGCAACTTTGTATCTAAATGTGTTGATTATGGAAAAAAAAGAGTTGATGGGCAGAAACTGGCAGACATTTGTGTTAGGAGGCATCGGAATACAATACTGTGTAGCATTTTCTGTCATAATTGCTTATTGTCTTCTCCTCTGGTCTTTAAACTCTGTAAGTGCAGGAATCAACTCTATATTACTAACCATTTTATTCCCCATGGATAGCATGATGCATGATAATAATAGGCCTTCAATAAACACAATGAAATACCACTACACTACACACACATGCCTAAAATTTAAATATGGACAATACCAAGGCTAGACAAGGATATGAGTCCCTAGAACATTTACCCGTTGCTTGGGGGAAATACAAAATGGTTCACACACTTTGAAAAATTATTTGGAAGTTTTCTATAGATAAATAGAAACTTATCAGATGACTACATGATACCGTATGACCTAGAAATAATATTTGTAGTATATTCTCAAGAGAAATGAAAACATCCTTGAAACAAGTATTTGTATTCAAATGTTCACAGCAGCCTTCTTCATAATTACTTCAAATCAAAAATAAGCCAGATGTCCATCAACTGGTGAATAAACAAACTGTGGCATACCCCTGCAATAGAATATCACTACACAATAAAAAGTAATAACTTACTGATACATACAATGACAACAACATAATAAGTCTTAAATGCTTTACGACACATTTAAAAATTCATCCTCAAGGGGCACCTGGGCAGTCAGTTAAGCATCCAACCCTTGATATCAACTCAGGTCATGAACTTAGGGTTGTGAGATTGAGCCCTGCATCGGGCTCCATTGCTGGGCATGGAGCCTGCTTAAGATTCTTTTTCTCCCTCTCCTTCACTCCCCACCGTGTGCGTGCTCTCTCTCTCCAAAAAAAAAAAAAAATTCACCTTCTAAAGACAACTACTATATGATTTAATTTATTTGAAATTTTAGAAGAGGCAAAACTCTCATGACAGAAAGGACACCAGTGGGGTTGCCAGGAGCCAGGGAGTATGGGATAAAATTATCAACTCTAAAGGCAGAGGGAGAAGTTTTGGAGAATAATGGAAATGTTCAATACTATCATTTTGGTGATGATAACATCACTGAATACATTTTTTAGCATGTATCTAATTATGCACACAACTAGTTTATCTTATTATATATATTAAATTTCTATAAAGCTGATTTTTAAAAATCACTTATAATTACCCAATTTAGGAAGAACTCTGCAAATGCTTCCGTTCTAACATCTTGTTTGTGCCTCATAACAGGATAGAGATCTGGGGTTCGGCTTCCTAGGAGTAAATCTCAATCTACCAGCTGGTAACTGGCAGGCATTAGACAAATTGCTTATTAAAGTTCAGAGTTTCCCCCACAAAGTATAGATAATAATTGAACCTGGACCATAGGGTCTTGGAGAGGATTTAATAGAATGTTTAGCATGGTTCCTGAGAGAAAGGAAGTACTCCAAATGTTGGTTATTTTTCATCCCTATAAAAATGAGCCCACAAGACACATATGGTTCTGCATTTCTCATGCAGATCTCAAAACCATTTATTCTAAATTGTAGGATATACTGATTTTATTATATTTTATTTCCTCAGTCCTTCTATGTGTTTGTGTGTGTGCTTTGTGTGTGTGAATTATAGTCCTACTGCTTGCAGATTTTAAAGTGTATTTAGTCTATCATGGCAGAACTTTTTTTATTTTAGTTTTTAAAAACTTAATCTCATGAAAAGCCTGCTGACAGCTATTTAAAAATTCTTTTACCCAATTCTTTTATTCTCTTTCATCCTGTTGAGTATGTTTATTGACTACAGATGTTAAGCACTTCACTAAGGACTGGAAAGCAGCAAGAGAGAGTATGTCCTTCCCCTGAGTGGTTGCATAGAAACCAGTCGTGTCTCTGAACCTTTAAGAACTCAAGTGGAAAATATACTTAAAAATTTAAAGGACAGAGTCAGAATTGGAGTGACTGCGAGATTATTTCAGGATTATAAGACTTCTGTCTAAAAGAAGTTAATAAAAGGTGTATTATGATAAGTCCCTTATAATTATGATTTTGAACAAAACACTTTAAATTATGCTATAGCATGAACTGATAAGGAAAAAATGAATAGAAGGATGTCAGGATTGCCGGCTTGAGCCCAGAACAACAGCCTAAGGCAGTTATGGAGATGAAACTATGCTTGCGTCTACAAACAAAACTCCAGTAAGAATTAGCTCAGAGACAGAAGAGGAAAAGACTGTTTTCCAGGGATTTCAATATGCTAACAGCAATAGTGAAGGTCGGAGCCGGAGAGCATGAATGTAATAGAAACCCAGAGAGATATCACACGGTTGTTGCTGTTGCTTTTGTTGTTGATCTTGGACTCGGTCCTGGCATTGTTCTGAGATGTAGTAGACAAATTGTTTCTAAATTTCAGGTGGAAAAATAATCAGCAGGAGTATTTAGGGAAATTCTGAGAGTGCTTATGATGATGGGTACTAGCCTTTTCACTATATACCACGAGAAAATAAAACAGTAGTCCTGAGGCATGAAGAGACACAAGACTCAATGGCACAGAATAGAATTTAAGAATACAATATGGTGTGCCTGGGTGGCTCAGTCGGTTGAGTGTCCGACTCTTGATTTCGGCTCAGGTCATTATCCCAGGGTTGTGGAATGGAGCCCTGTGTTGGGCTCTGTGCTCAGTACAGAGTCTGCTTGTTTCTCTCCCTCTCTCATTAATAAGCAAATCTTTTTTTTTTTTTTTAAAGAATAAGATATGTGTATAGGGAAAATTTAGGGATGTTGTTCCAAATGACAGAATATTTTATTTTGAATCTCCTTAATGTCACTTATTAATTTAGCTTAACTTAGTGCAAAGATGACACTTTGAAGTAGTTAAAAAAAAAAAGGCCTATTCAGTTAATGGCTTGGGGGTAAGTGGGTACTGATAGCGAAATTATCTATTCCTGTCTCAGCACATCAAGAGATATTTTAAGTGGATCAAAGGTTCGAAAGTAAAAATGAAACTGTGAAAGTATTAGAAGAAGCCATTTAAGAATGTTTCAATAACTCAGATTGTCTGAGGCAAAATCCAGAAGAAAAAAGCATGTGTAAACATGGTGCATTCAACTTCATAAAAACATTTTCTTTAAATCTCCTAGGCCAAAAATCAGAAGAAGGCCCAAAGACAAACAACAAACCAGAGAAAAATATTTGCACTTCCTCTCATGGACAAAGGGTTAATGCTCTGCTATACAAAGAAATCCTAGGAAGCTATAAGAAATAGATCAACAACCCCGTAAAAAAAGAAAAGAATCAAACAAGGTTTACACCTATGGAAAAGTGTTCCAGTCACTCAAGATAGGAGGCATGCAAAGGAAAGATACATTGAGAGTTGTCTACTTATCAGACTGGCAAAGGTAGTAAGATTATAAACTGCTTTGATGATGGTGTGAGCAAACAAAGTTTCTCATACATTGCTAGAGGGAACGTAATTTGGTACAAGTTCTAGTACCTCCTAAAATTAAAAAGCATATACCCTTTGACCCAGCAGTTTCACTTCTAGCAGTTTACCCTACAGATACTCTTACGCATGTAAAATAACACACAAACCAGATTGTCATTACAGTATTCTTCTACAAAAATAAAAGACTAGAATCAATCTAAATAGAACCAGTTATATGAATTATGTAACTTATGACCCTTTTCCTAATGATGTAATTCCAATGAAATAATAAGCTTCTGTAAAAAAAAAAAAAATGAAGGAAAGAATGTATGTGCTGATTAAAAATTTCCAGGATTTCAAAATATATTTGCCGAATGAATGAATATGTCATTTAGTGAAAAAGTCAAGGTGCAAATGATATGCATAGCATAATCTATTTATACATTCATGTATTCATCAAATACATCTGAGCATCTGCTATGTGTCAGGCATCACACTAGACACTTGGGATATGACAAATAGACAAAATAGACAAAGATCTTAACTGTAGTGGAACTTACATTCTGTTAAAGGAGACATTCGGTAAACCACAAACGTGAACTATAGTAGTAGATCAGGAATGGGGAGTTCTGGGCATGGAAGAAAGAGTAGAGAAGGGTATGGGAGATCCAGGGGGCTGGGAGTGGAGAAGAAGATAATGTGTACTGTTAAAAATGCCATGGTCATGGTCAAATCTTATTAGGCAAGATTTGAACAAAGGCTTGAAGGAGGTGAGGGCATCTGCCCTAAGAGCGTCTGAGAGAAGAGTTCCAGGAGTGGGAGCTAGAGTAAAAGCCCTAGGATGGGAATATGTCTGCTGGTGTGGAAACAGGCTGACCAGGTTGACTTTCATTCTGAGGAGCAAGGAGCCCTGTCGGGATCTGAGGCACTAAAGTGGCATTGTATGACTTCAGATTTAAAAGCCTTTGTCTGGTGGTCTGTGGAGAATGGCCTGTGGGAGGCAGCAGTGGAGGCAGAGAGAGCTCAGGCGGGGTCCCTCATCTCATGAGAGATGCTGGTGCCCATCACCAGGGTGATAGCAGAGGATGTGGTAGGCAATAATCAGATTGTGGAAATGTTTTCCTAGTAGCCAACAGTCTTTCCTGACAGACTGGATGTGGTATGTGAACAAGAGGAGTCAAGAATGGCTGAGCGACCCCAAGGCTGGGGGTGCCACGGACTGAATGGGAAATGGCTGACAGAGCCTGCTTGGAGGAAAGATCAGGAATTCAGTTTGCATGTGTTGAATTTGAAATATTTATTAGACATTCAAATGACCACCTAACCAATGTCATCTGTAGATGGTATTTTGAGTCATGAATATGAGTATGCTACTATACTCATATAGTTTGTAGTTATAGTTTAGTTATAGTTTGTATAAACAGAGAAAAAAAGGATATATATCCATTTGCTTAGACATGTATAAAATATCTCTTTTCCAGACATATGCACAGAAACTGGTCATTTGGGTTGCCTATTAGGAGAGAACTGAGTGGCTGGGGATCAAGTGTTGAATGGAGCATTCATTTTCATTGTATATCAGTTTAAAGCTTTAATTTTGAACCATCTGAATTTATCACATTTAAAAAATAATAAATACTACAGGTCACATTATCAAACTGCTACATTTCTGTGTTTAGAAGTTTCCTTCTCATTGCTAATTTTTTTCTAATGTTGAGAAAAGGACAAATTAGTTTCACAGATTCCAAAAATATTTATTGAACATTTACCATATTATAAGATACTTAAATTTAAAAAAATCAAGATATGGCCTCTATGTCCTTTGATTTATTTATTTTTGCAAAGAGTTATTTATTTATTTGAGAGAGAGAGAGAGAGAGAGGACAAGCAAGCATGGTGGAGGGGGGAGAGGCAGGCTTCCCATTGAGCATGGAGCCTGATGTGGGTCTGGATCCCAGGACCCTGGGATCATGACCTGAGCTGAAGGCAGACACTTAACTGACTAAGCCACCAAGGCATCCCTGATTTATTTATTTATCTATCTATCTCTTTAGATAGATAGATATTTGTTTGTTTTGAGTTTTTAATTAAATTCTAGTTAGCTAACATATAGTGTAATGTTGGATTCAGGAGTAGAATTTAGTGATTCATCATGACATGTAACACCCAGTGCTTGGCACAAGTGTCCTCCTCAATCCCCATCACCCATCTAGCCCCTCCCCTGCCCACCTCCCCTCCAGCAACCCTCAGCTTCTTCTCTATAGCTAACAGTCTCTTAGTCTCTTTCCCTCTTTTTCCCCCTCCCCCTACATTCATTTGGGTATTTCTTTCCCTTAAATTCCACATGTGAGTGAATTCATGGTATTTTTCTTTCTCTGACTGACTTCCTTCAGTTATTTATTTATTTATATTATGCTATGTTGTCACCTGATTTATTTTTTTAAAGATTTATTTATTGGAGCACCTGGGTGGCTCAGATAGTTAAGCATCTGCCTTCAGTTCAGGTCATGATCCCAGGATCCTGAGATCAAGCCCCACATTGGACTCCCTGCTCTGTGGGAAGCCTGCTTCTCCCTCTCCCACTCCCCCTGCTTGTGTTCCTGCTCTTGCTGTCTCTCTCTGTGTCAAATAAATAAATGAAATCTTTTAAAAATTTTTATTTATTTATTTGAGAGAGACAACACGCATGCTTGCAGCGGAGGGCAGAAGTAGAGACTCTTCAAGCCTACATGCGCCACCCCCCCACCCCAGTGTCTAAGTGGGGAGCCTGTCACAGGGCTCAGTCTCAGAGCCCTAAGATCATAACCTGATCCGAAACCAAGAATCAGATGCTTGACCTATTGAGCCACTCAGGCACCCCTGGTCTCTTCTTTAATACGATAATGTATTAAATTTGAATGTAAATCTGTCTCCTGGAACTAATTAGTAGAAAAAGGTACACCTTATTAGGATTAATAAGCAGCTAATTTTATAAAGCGCAGCTGCTGTGGTTTCTGAATACAATAGAGTAAGTAGGTATATCATATGGCTATTCTGACCCTCAGGAAAGATTCAGTGATCCAAAACTACAATGATCCAAAACTAAATGAAATAGCTGAAGATAAGAGTTGATCATACATAGGAAAAAAATAATGCCTGATCTATTCTTATATTTCTTGCTCAGTACTTTCTGGTTTCTGTGATTGTTTTGTGTGTTGTTTTAATATAGGAAAATACAGAGAATCATAAGAAATACGTATAGGTAGTCCACTCCCCAGAATTAACAAGTGTCAACTTTCGGTCATTGTCTTCATCAGCTCAGGGTGCTATAACAAATTGCCATAGATTGGGTGGCTTGAACAACAAACATTTATTTCTCACAGTCCCGGAGGCCTGGGAAGTCCAGAATCAAGCAGATCCAGTGTTTAGTGAGAGCCTGCTTCCTGGCTTGTGGATAGCTGTCTTGCTCATTGTGTCCTCCCATGGCAGGGAGCAGAAGGAGAAAGCAAAGTCTGTGTCTCTTTGATAAGGGCACCAGCTGCATCCATGAGGGCTCCATCCTTATGACCCTACTACCTGGAACTCCCCACCCCCAGACAACACCACCACACTGGGGATTAGACTCTCAATGTATGAATTTGGGGGAGCACATTCAGTCCATAAGAAGGTCATGTTTGCATTATTTATTCTAATGACACATATAAAATAGCACAGATAAAATGTGGGTCTTCGTTACTCTCTTTGCAGTCCCATCTTCTCCCCGCCTCAGAGATAACCACTCTCCTGAGTGACGCCCTTCCGGTCCTCTTTTTACTACACTTCCGTATTCATACTTAAGAGAGAAGCTTTCAACAGATGCTCTTATTTTGTATACATTCTTTCGACACATTTTCACCTCACATTATGCTATTCTCCTCTTCCATTATGTTTTTGAGATCTATCCGTATTGACACATCACCATTTTATTATCCAGAGAGACATAAAATTATAGCAGTTTTTTTTTCATAAGGAAATGGTATATGAATTGGAATTGGATTATTTGTTAAATGCCCTAAAACAGTAAGACCACATTCCCCAACTGTGTGCCAAGTCACCCTAGGGCACGGTAGGAAACTCACAGGGGTGAAGCAGGTTTTTTTTTTTTTTTAAGATTTTATTTATTTATTTGACAAGAGATCACAAGTAGGCAGAGAGGCAGGCAGAGAGAGAAGGGGAAGCAGACTCCCTGCTGAGCAGAGAGCCCAATGCGGGGCTCAATCCCAGGACCCTGAGATCATGACCTGAGCCGAAGGCAGAGGCTTTAACCCACTGAGCCACCCAGATGCCCCGAAGCAGGGTATTTTGGAATTTTAAGGGAAACACAATGACATTTGTCAGCCCCACACAAGCTACTACTGTTGAGTTGTTTAGGTCTCTTAGGTGCTTGTTATGGCCTAGGTCCGGAATAGTTAACCACTTCTTTTGGCCTAGGGATGCCATGAAAAAATTACTGAGACACTAACCTCAGCAGGAACTAAGTTTAAGAACTTCTGCATTAAGAATTAAAAACCCATGGGGGCGCCTGGGTGGCTCAGTGGGTTAAAGCCTCTGCCTTGGACTCCAGTCATGATCCTAGGGTCCTGGGATCGAGCCCCGCATCGGGCTCTCTGCTCAGCGGGAAGCCTGCTTCCTCCCTCCCTCTCTCTCTCTCTGTCAAAGAAAGAAAGAAAGAAAGAAAGAAAGAAAGAAAGAATTAAAAACCCGTGAACCTGTGTTCTCTCTCAGGCTCCACTACCTGGGGTATAACTACAGGAGTTATAGGCAGAATGCCTCAGAGAAAATGGCCTGCCTTGCAAACCTAAATCTACTTCCTTGATAAAAACAGTGAGTGATGATATGGAGCACCTAGAAGGAAGAGTTTAATGTTTTAACTCTCTGGCAAACTGCCTAAGATGAGTTTCTAAATTGCTTCAAATATATGGTTTTCACCCAAAATGCTGCTCTATGATTAAACTTAAATGTGCACTTAGCTATTTACTTGTGCCAGGAGCAGGGGAAGAGTTGAGAGAGAGCTGGGGAGGGCTTAGGGGTGCTACTGAGAGTCTACCCATGAAGATGAGAAGGAAGACCTCTTGCATGGTTTTTAATCAATAACAAATCAACCAGCTTTTACCCACAAGTCGTATTTCTAAAGATTTAACCTATAGTTCATCCCTTTGGGGGGACCAGGAACTCAGCTTGAGGAATATTATTGAATATTTATCCCCCATTTCATCTCAAAGGATAACACTAGGGTCCATTTTAGGAATGCTTGCATTCGCACTCCAACAGTCTCTAGGCAAACTCTCAGGAACCCTGAACTTTTCTGCAGGGAGAGACAGGGATTGAGAAGCCGGGAAAAGTGACACCATTCTCCTATGTGTCCCCTTATGGACACATCTGCACGTATTTCCCTCCATATTCCAAGGGCCAAGCCACCTAGCTTGCTTTCCTGGCTCCAGTTTTATCTAAACTCAATTTAGTATTTGTTTCTATTTAAACATAAAAAGCCGTGGAGCACCTGGCTGGCTCAGTTGGTAGAGCATGTGGCTCTTGATCTCAGGGTTGTAAGTTTGAGCCCCACACTAGGTGTAAAGTTTACTTAAAAAAAAAAAAAAAAACTACATAAACATAAAAAACCTTGTAACAGGAAAAAGGGAGTGTCTGTTTATAGAAAGTCATGAGGAATAGTTATATAAACCTTTAAAAGGAAACATGAAAAAGTCTGGGTGTTGGGGGGAATTGCTGAACTTGGGGAAAAAAAGTAGCTTTTAGAGGAAATGGCTTTTGATTTTAACAAAATTAATACCTCCTGTTGCTAAGAAATCTGAGCTGAAAATATACTGTATTTTATTCCTGACTAAGTGATATCTATCTCCCAAAGGACCATCTGTGGTCATTATGATGTCACCTTGGCAGAAACTTGAGGACATTAGTGGATCAGATATCTTGAGTCTTAATAAAACACCATTAACATTTTAAAATAAATGATACATAACCTATTCCTACTTTCTCTGTAGAGGGGACACTTCCAAAAAATATCATCAAATATATTCTCTTTCAATTATAAATGGATTCAAATGTAATTTTTTTCCAGGATGCTAATGTCATATTTTATGACCCATTGCAAAGAAATAAATAATTCGGAGTGTTTTCTGGATTACTGGAATCTAAAAGTAAAGCTAGGCTTGAGGTCCTGTAACAGTTTTTGCAAAGCCTAAATCCATCCTAAAGGTCATCATCAGATTCATAGTCATGTTTGCCTCATCCTTGTGTGATTGCCGTGCTTGAATAACTGTCTAGGGCAGATGGTTTACATTTTTCCCAGAACTCTGATTTTAGATGGAAAAACACCTAGCAGTGACATAGCGAACTTCATGTCAAAAATGCTGAGGTGAAGCCTGGTACTAAATGAGGAAAGTGATTTCATTACCTACAATGTAATGAAAACCTTAAAAATCGAATTTTTTTCCTATCTTGTGTCGAGAATTTAGGCTGGAGATGGTAGGTTTGGTCATTCACTAAGCATTTGTGAAAAACCTATTGTATCCAGTCATTGTGCTAAATTTGCAGGGATTACAGAGATCTATCGGAGAGTAGCAGGACATGATGGGTTGATAAACAATAATAATAACAGCGCAATGCCAGATCGAGGGAGTGCTTCAGGGAAGGCATGAACAAAGGACTCTGGGAGTTGAGAGAGATGTAAAAGCTCATTGTGATCAGGGTCTTGAAGGACTAGTTCAGTCTCCATTGGCAGATTTGGTGAGAAGAAGGTAGGGTAATCTAAGCAGAGAGGAATTTATGAGGAAAGGCACAGTCAGGAAAATGTAAACCATGTGGTACACAGAGAGGAGCGGTCACAGGTAATCAGGGAGGCCCTCCAATTCCATGCTACAAAATTAGTTTACTTGATAGGATCATAATCATGAATATCTTCAAAATGGATCAGAGAAAGATATTCATAGTAAAATCAGAAAACAAAGAGCTAAATCAACCAAGTGATGCTCCAAACTCATGATGCAGGAAGCTCTTTTGCTCAGTCAAGAGACACTTCTCTGTTTAGGAAAAAAAAAAAATAGAAAGCTTTTTGCTATCATTATGTGTTTTTTAAATTTGGAGATTGTTTTCTAGTGGGGTTTTGAGATGACCCAAGGATTAACAAAGTAATGCATGTGAAAGAACTTTGTAAACAATAAAGTCCTGTTTTCCATGCTTATTTTCAAAATTCCAGTAGTTACCATACAGTGTTCTATTAGTTTCAGATGTGCCATATGATGATCTGGAGGTCACCAGGGCTCATCTTGGCAAGCGGAATAAAGTCCTATTTATGTCTTTCATCTCAAGTAACATGAAACAACAATTTACATGAGCAGAAGAATAATATAACATTAAGGACATGGAATAGAAGTGTTTTATTGTATAAAAACTGGTGACATTCTTGAGGACAAAGTAAGAGAGGAGGAGAGACAGAATGGCACACAGGGATGGAGATAGAAGGGAGCAGGGAAGACAGAAGGAGAAAGGAAGATGGGGGAGAAAGGAAGGCAGAGGGATGGAGGTAGACAGGGTCCATTGAGAGAGACACGGGATGGGTAGTGGTTAGGTGCACAGCCGGCAGGGACTTCAGAAGATCCCTCATTGTTCACTTTTATCTGCTGACAACTTCTCTTCTTCCGTCACTGGCACTCCCTCCGAGCTTCTGAGCTAAGTACTTCTTGCTCCTCTCCAAGTCAAGGAGCAAAGAGGAACTCGGGGTACAATTAAGGCTATAGTTCACCTGATGACCAGATTCTCAATAGCCTATGAACAGAATGCAGGCTTAGGAATCTCCTCCTTTTGCAAAAGGCTTTGTCAATGTACGATTTTACTGCGAAGACATTTCAGTTTCCAAAACACCTTCCTGTCTGTTTCCTGCGGTGAGCTTCCGGTTATGCACAAGGAGCATCCTTATTTTCCCTGGACAGATCGGAAGAGGAGAAATGGTCATAAGGCCTTCCTAAGTGGTATCCACCCCCCCAAAGACCATCTGTGGCCATTATGATGTCACACTGGTGGAAACTTGAGGATATGAGAGGGTCAGATATCTGGAGAGTGAGTGAAAACTATCTCAAGTCTTGATAAAACAATCAATGATTATAGAACCTATTTCTGTTTTTTCTTTGGGGGGAGTCCAGTTTATTATAGTGAAAAGGGTACTGGGTTAAATTAGAAGATCTGAATTTTAATAATATTAATGATATTATTAACTAATAAAAATAGCTATGTTTAGTCAACCCTTCCACCAGCCACAGCGATAGACCCCTGGCACATGTCATTTCCTCTCCCCGTCACCATGAATGTGTGAGGTCAGTACAATTTTTAGTAAGTGATGTAACTAAGGTTTGGAGAGCTTCAGTGATTTGGTCAAGGGTTTTAGTTCAGGCTCTCTAGGGCCTCTTTGGTTCTCTTATTTCCTTATCTGTAAAATTGCTACAACGATTTGAAAAAGAATGAAGATAGAGCTTATTCACCAAAGTCTGTTACACAATGTCAGGGTTACTGAACTTCTTCTGTAAAGGACCAGATACAAAATATTTTTGACTTTTCAGGCCACACCATCTCTGCTGTGACAACTCAGGTCAGCCGCTGTAGAGCGAAGTCAGCCAAGACCACAGGGACAATGAGCGCTGCTGCGTTCCAGTCCCACTTTATTATGGACACGAAGAACTGACTTTCATATCACTTTCACATGTCACAAAATATGATTGTTCTTTGTGGTTTTATTTCCAACTACTTAAGAATATAAAAATTATTCTTAACTTGCAAGTCATTCAAAAACATACAGGGGGATAAATTTGGCTGGCTGGCCAAATTTGCAGATCTTTACTTCATGTAAAGATATCACAGGTATTATGTCTGCAGAAGATCTTCTTAGAAAACAGGTGCATCTATAAATTAGACATGATGGATAACATTATTTTTAAATGACCAGAAGTATTTTCTGAGTGGAAGAAACTATTTGATCTGTTCTCATCAATAACTGTGGACTCTGCAGGGTCTTATACTTGTGACGGGTGCTATGTTGGAAGGACCTGCTGGAACACACAAGAGTCTGTATCTTAGAAGCTAAAACCAAATTGATCTCAATGGCAAGCCCAGGGGGGAAAAAAACACTTCTAGGTAAAGAAAGCAGTGTCGCTAAGTTCAGAAAGAGTTGGTTTTTAAAAATCAAAGCATTAAACAGGTATTTAATAAAATTATGGATAGCTTTTTAAACATCTACAATTATGAGTCTGGGGTTCTCAAGGTCATCAGGCTTCTGGCAAGAAGGACAGATTTGGAGGCAGCCTCAGTAGAAATGATTGTGAATGTCCCATCCTCGATTTTATCTCTCCATGTAGTCTTCTGGGCCATCTCCCAGTCATTAGCACCTCAAATTACAGTATCTAGAAACAATGTCCACCCCACCCCCCACAATCCATGCACATGGGAAAACTCATGTGCACGGCAAGTGCTGTTTTGTCAGATGTATTCCTGGCTGGAGGGCATATTACTGTTGCTTTCTTTAATCTCTCAAGCGTTCTGTTGTGAGACTTCTCTTCACTGTTTGATACCCTGAAGAAAAGAGTTGGTTTGTGGCCCCCTACAGCTGTACTTATAAATATCTTATACAGACATTAGATTTAGGATGTCCTGTTGAGGTTTAAGAACAGGTCTGAAAAATAAATAGATAAAAATTTAAAAATTAAAAGGGAGCCTGGGTGGCTCAGTTGTTAAGTGTCTGCCTTTGGCTCAGGTCATGGTCCCAGGGTCCTAGGATTGAGCCCCATGTGGGGCTCCCTGCTAAGCGGAGAGCCTGCTTCTCCATCTCCCACTCCTCCCCCTGTTTGTGTTCCCTCTCTCGCTGTCTCTTTCTTTGTCAAATAAATAAATAAAATCTTTTTAAAAAATTTTTAATTAAAAATTAAAATTAAAACACAGGTCTCATTCCTAGAGGGAGTGGCTAGACAGAAATCATCTCCCCAAGAGAGCACTCAATGCCAGTGTCCATCATCTGTGGAGGAAACAGGAATCTGAGTTCTGTGTCACCCCATGGAAAAGTCTGACTTGTCCTGGACCCAGCCCTCTAAGGGCCTGACTTAGAGGAGAGGTGCCAGGTGAGTGCTTCTGTGGGGTAAACACAAGAACAGAGCCTCAGCCAGAAGGCAGGTCAAGAACCCATTTTGTTTAAACCTTGGAGACATCTTGTAAGCGCATTATGGTCTTTGCTCTGCTCTTTCTTTCTTTGTCTTATTACTCTGGGCTTTAGTAAATTCTAACCAAAATGTTCCAACCTTGGTTTAGGATCACTGTGAGTTTTAAAAGGAAATGTGTAGAAGCAAGGTGTTGAAAGGGGAGCAGTGCCCCCCTGAGGCCAGCTCAGGCTGGCCGCAGTAACCAGTGATCCCCTCGGGACTGTGCAATGCCTATGTGGAGAGCCTCCCTCCTGCACTGTTCCTGCATACCGGGAGTTGGGATTCTATGGGGAAGTCCATCTTCCTTATTGGATAGTCTTCAGTATTTCTAAACTCCTTTGCAGATGAGCATTCTTCCATAGTAAATGCGAGGTGATAGCGTGGGGAGTAGGCAATGGGCTGGTGTTAGTGACCTCAACCAAGTTACTTGACCTCTCTGTGCTTCAGCTTCCTCAGTAATCAAATCTATATAACTCTACCACTCTGAAATGACGTATACAGAGGTGAAATAGGTTAGTATATAAACATACCTGCCACAGCACCGGGCTTATAGATCATTCTCGGGATAAGTTTCTATTGTTACTATAGTATCTTGCCAGACCAGTTTTTGATCAGCCTGACTAATGGAACAAAATGATCTTCTTTCCTGGATCTTCTGACTTCCTGTAAAATTAGTAAACTGTAGTAAAACTCTGGACGTCAGCCTGTAAGATCCCAGTGCTAGGTTAGGCACTGTGAGAATTCCCAAACCATTTTACATGGTTCTTGTCCTCTGGGTGCTTTCAAACACATCAGAAAAGCTGATGTGGGTTTAATGGTGGCTACACTGTAATAGGCTTGATGATGCTGGGCATTTTTAGCCTTGCTAGACCTCAATTTCTTCTTTTGCAAAATGGAGATTGTAATAGAAACCACCTCATAGGGTTATTATGAGAACTTAGTAAAATAAAGAACAGGGCAGACATGTGGTAAATGCTGGCTGTTAGCATATGTTATCGTTAGGCAGTGTGTGGATGATGAAGTGTGGACAGGAGTGGGGACCTGGAGACAGAGCAGAGGTCCCAGGAGAGGCCACCGTGTGCTGGAACAATAACAGAGCCTTCACGAAAGAAGACAGGAGCTGAGGTTGTCGGTTGGGTAGGGTGGGGACAGACAAAGATAAGTTCAGGAAGGAATAGTATTACCAAAAACACTAAGAAGGAAATTGGCAGGGACTTTTGTTATTACAGACTACCTTATTAATTTCAGCATGACAGAACCCTTTTGAGAATTACGTGCCCTAAAAGGATTTAAGCACTTAACTGAATATATTCGGACTTGCAAAAGAGACAGGGGATTGTGAGTGACTTCTCCCTGACAGTGATCTCATGTCAGTTTCTTGAATTCTACAGAATTCAAGCTAGCAGGGAGCTGGAGGGGGAAATGGAAGAATTTGTATCTGAAGGACCCTATTCTGACAGCAGATGTCTCCCTTACATACAGGTAAGGAAAGAAGCACTGTGGTAGGAATCATTTCAGTCCTTCTTGTGGCTGCCACATATCATGTATCATGGGGGCTGAGTTGGGAAATAATCCTTTGCATTGATTTTTTGTGTGTGAAAGATGATATTAATGCAGCAGAGGAGCCTCCTTCTTAGGAGCCTCCTTCTTAGGATCTATGCTCACCTCTGAGGGTCACACCCTTGGTTATTGTTCTTTCTGGGAATGAGAGTCAAACACTTGGCAGGACTTATTCCCTTAATTCCCTCAGAGAGGTTGCTGTTCAGCCTTAACAGTGCCTCACTTACACACGCTGTAGACAGCACAAATTGGGGCTTCCAACCATTCCAACATGGGAGTATGGTTTTAGTGACAGCACTGATCAGACACCGGGAAGTTTTCATTTCACCCTTTCTTGATACTTAGACTCCACAGACTTCAGCTGCAGCTTACTCCATGGCAGAAGGAATAGAACTAGTCTCTTTTTCTGCCCAGTGGACCTCCTGAAATCCATGCTTGGTAAACTCCGCTCCAACCTGGCCAGCTTGGCACATTTTCCCTGTACTATTTCTCTGCATCAATCTGACCTTTGCTAGTGTCATCTGCTTGGGGTACTGCTGGAGAAGGTATGCAAATGGAGCACATGTTGGTCTGGTCGTTGCAGATTTAAAGTTAACAGGATTATAGTGTTGGGAGATTACCTAGAAGTGACCTCTCTGCTTCCAACTCCTCCTTTTATGGTTTTCTAAAACGCGGAAACAAGAAAGGTTACCTGGTCTTTCAATTCCACCTTTGCCTCCGTAGGCCAGCTTAAGTCTCCCTTTCTGGCACATGCACTGTTGACTCTCTTATATATTCTGATGGCTGCACCCAGAATGTTCTGTGTAAGGTAGGCCAGGGCAGCAACACACTGGAAGGAGCTGAGGGCTTGTCTTGAAGCTGTATCCACATAGCACACATAGCACACTGCTCTGTCTACTTAGATGTCTTTTGAGGGGGGGAAGTAAGGTGAATCTAGTGCTATTGTCCCCAAGCTAGTCCTTGGCTCCACTACCGTGCTGTGCTGCTCAGCCTCCCTGCCCAACATGATAATTGCGAAGTTTGTTTCAATGAGATGGAGAAAGTGAGGCTGGAGTGTCGGGAAGCAGGCGTGTCCTCACCACGGCACGCTCTGTTCTCACCCTTTCAGCCTTTTTAGTCCTTAGCCTTTATGGAATCATAAAACTCTTTGAGGATCTGGTATAATCATGACCCTCTCTCCAGGAAAAAAAATGCCCATGGGAACAACACTTTGAAGATAGTATCAGGTTCACACAGCCTTAGAAGCTCCCTCTGTGCCTCTGATTAAAACTCTGTCTTAGAAAAAAAGATACTTCTCCTCAAAAACACCTACCACTTTACCTGCTATATCACATTCTTTCTCTTTATGAGTTTTTTCCCTACAATAACTGTTTAGCACTTCCTCTTTTTTTTTTTTTTTAAAGATTTATTTATTTGAGAGAGTGCACAAGTGAGCATGTGCATATGAGTGGGGGGAGGGATGGAGAGAGAGAATCCTCAAGCCGACTCCCCACTGAGCGCAGAGCCCGAAGTGGGGCTCTACCCCACCACCCTGAGATCACGATTAGAGCCAAAAGCAAGAGTGAGATGACAGGCCCCCCACTGTTCACACTTCTTAACTTCTACAGCCTTGTTCCACAATCTCTCCCGAGGGCTTTCTGTCAAATAATTTAATCATCACAAGAAACATACAGTGGGTAGGCATTATTGCCCAGATTAGAAAAGTAAGACTCATGGAGTTTAAGTAACTTTTCCAGGATCACACAGCTGTTCATGTCCAAAGCCTCAATCAATTTATTCAGTCAATTTATATGTTTCTTTTCGGGAATACTCAGTGTGTGTAGGTTTAGAAGAGCAGATGTTATCTGAAAAGGCTGTGTATTGATTTCCTTAGGGGTAGAGTAACAACTTAACATGAATGAAGTGACTTAAAACAATAGAAATTGATTCTCTCACAGCTAAAAAATGTATCAGGCCACATTCCCTCTGGAAGCTTTGGGGAAAAAGTGTTCCTTGCCTGTTCCAGCTTCTGGAGGTCATTGGCATCCATTGGCTTGTAGCTACCTCTCCCTCTTCACAGTTGTCTTTGGTGTGTGTCTGTTAGCTTCCTTTGCCTCTCTCTCTTATAAGGATGCTTGGAATGGTGTTTAGGGCCCATCTGGATAATCTGGGGTAATCTCTTCATCTGAAGATTCTTAACTTCATTATACCTGCAAAGACTCTTTCCAGATAAGATAACATTGATAGGTTCTAGAGATAAAGGACCAAGGCTGGATGATAATATACGTAAACAGTTTTTAACCCAGTAAGTGACAACACCTCAAGAATACTGATGATAGATTAATGTCAGCTTTGAGAGAGGTTTCCAAAGCAGTGCTTCTGAACTGTGGCTGCACACTTTAACACCTGGGCATCCTGGAGAAATATCAATGCCCAGACCCTACACCAGTCCAACTGATTCAGAATCTCTGGGAGAGGGGCTTGAGCACCAGTACTTTTCCAATGGTCCTCAAATTAACAAAAGATATACCACACGTCTACACAGGAAACGACAAAATATTATTGAGAGCAATTAAAGAACTAAGAAAATAGAAAAATACACCATGTTCATGGATTGAAAAATACACCACTATTACAAAGATGTTAAAAATTAATCTATAGACTCTTACTGATCTGTAGACACCAACAAAAATCGGAAAAATACTTTTGTGAAAAACAAAATGATTTTAAGTTTTATATGGAAGGACTTATTTTTACCACATTAAAAACTTGGATTTACTAATGATAAGAAAATTGTGGTCTATCCATACAATGAATACTAATCAGTAATAAATGGGAATGAACCATTGGTATGCACAACATGGATGAATCACAAAGCAACTATGCAATCCAAAAGAAGCGAGACAAGCAAAAAATACATGTCTGATTCCCTTCATATAAAAATCTAGAAAATGCAAACTAATCTGTTGGGACGAAAAGCAGATGAGTGGGTTGCCTAAGACGGGAGCATAAGGGAGGAATTACGAGATGAGATTACCCTGGGGGGCACCTGGCTGGCTCGGTGGGTTAAAGCCTCTGCTTTCGGCTCAGGTCATGATCCCAGGGTCCTGGGATCGAGCCCCGAATCGGGTTCTCTGCTCTGCGGGGAGCCTGCTTCCTCCTCTCTATCTGCCTCTCTGCCTACTTGTGATCTCTGTCTGTCAAATAAATAAATAAAATCTTAAAAAAAAAGAAAGAAAAAAAACAAAGAGATTACCCTGGGATGGTAGGGTCATTATCTTGATTGTGTTTATATGCAGTTATATGCAGTTTATTATACAAGAATTCTTCAGCAATTCTAATACTGGTAAAAAAAATTGTAAGTATCAATAAATTATGACAACATTTTTGGTATTTTAAGTCATGTTTCTTTTTTTTTTTTTTTAAGATATTTATTTATTTATTTATTTATTTATTTGATAGAGAGAGATCACAAGTAGGCAGAAGGCAGGCAGAGAGAGAGGGGGAAGCAGGCTCCCCGCTGAGCAGAGAGCCCGATGTGGGGCTCAATCCGAGGACCCTGTGATCATGACCTGAGCTGAAGGCAGAGGCTTAAACTGCTGAGCCACCCACGCACCCTTAAGTCATGTTTCTTATTCAGTCATCAACATAGCTAATCTGTTTTTTAAAGTGTCTAATATTCAAGTGTATCATGACCCATCAGAGTCAAAGATGGAATTTGTATATGGTACTGAAAAGATGGGCAATTCCTTGCCAGACATGGTATTTCTTTCATATTAATTTTTTTTTTCCAAGTGCATGTCTCTGGACCACTTGAACTAGAATTACCTGGAATATTTGTTAAAATGTGGAATTTAAGAAACAAAACAGGATCATAGGGGAGGAGAGGAAAAAATAAAACAAGACAAAACCAGAGAGGGGGACAAATCATAAGAGACTCTCAATCATGGGAAACAAACTGAGGGTTACTGAAGGGACAGGGGAGTGGAGGGCTGGGGTAACTGGGTGATGGACACTAAGGAGGACATGCGGTGTAAAGAGCACTGGGTATTATATAAGACTGATGAATCACACACCTGTACCTCTGAAACCAATAATACATTATGTGTTAATGAATTGAATTTAAATTTTAAAGTGTTAAAAAAATTAAAATGTATTTAAGAACACAATTTTGTTAATAACAATGCATTGCAAATATTTTCTACAAAATTAAGTAGTTTTATTACTTTCCAAAAAAAAATGCAAATCCCCATTAAGCAATAGCAGGGAATTTTCTTAAGCCCTCCCCCTACCCCCAAAAAAGGTATTTATTTTCAGGAAGTACTATGATTAATGTCATAATAAAGCATTTCTCTGAAAATAATGGAGCTCGGTATTACCATTACTACCATTCAACATCTAAACAGAAGTCCAGATTCGCATAGCAAGAGATGAAAAGACATGAAAAGTAAATGGAAGAACTGACAGTCACTGACTTTCGGACTTGCTACAGGGCTACTGCAGACAAGATAGTGTGGTACTGGTCACAGAATAAACAAGCAGAGCAGTGGAATAGAATAGAGAGACCTCACAGTTACAGGAAACTGATCTTTGACCAAAGGAGCCAAGGCAATTCGAAGGAGAAGGATAATATTTTCAAAAAATATTCTGGGATTCTGATGGATTCCTGTCTCACGTTGAGGTCTTTTATCCATTTTGAGTTTATCTTTGGTGTAAGAGAATGGTCAAGTTTCATTCTTTTACATATAGCTGTCCAGTTTTCCCAGCACCATTTATTGAAGAGACTGTCTTTTTTCCACTGTATATTTTTTTCCTGTTTTGTCGAAGATTAATTGACCATAGAGTTCAAGGTTCATATCTGGGCTCTCTACTCTGTTCCACTGGTCTATGTGTCTGTTTTTATGCCAGCACCATGCTGTCTTGGTGATCACAGCTTTGTAATAAAGCTTGAAATCAGGTAACATGATGACCCCAGTTTTATTTTTGTTTTTCAACATTTCCTTAGCTACTTGGGGTCTCTTCTGATTCCATACAAATTTTTGGATTATTTGCTCCAGCTCTTTGAAGAATAGTGGTGGAATTTTGATCGGAATGGCATTAAAAGACCTCAACGTGAGACAGGAATCCATCAGAATCCTAGAGGAGAACATAGGCAGTAATCTCTTCGATATCAGCCACAGCAACTTCTTTCAAGATATGTCTCCAAAGGCAAAGGAAACAAAAGCGAAAATAAACTTTTGGGACTTCATCAAAATCAAAAGCTTCTGCACAGCAAAGGAAACAGTCAAAAAAACAAAGAGGCAACCCACGGAAAGGGAGAAGATATTTGCAAATGACAGTACAGACAAAAGGTTGATATCCAGGATCTGTAAAGAACTCCTGAAACTCAACACACACAAAACAGACATATCAAAAAATGGGCAGAAGATATGAAGAGACACTTCTCCAATAAAGACCTACAAATGGCTATCAGACACATGAAAAAATGTTCATCATCACTAGCCATCAGGGAGATTCAAATTAAAACCACATTGAGATATCACCTTACACCAGTTAGAATGGCCAAAATTAACAAGACAGGAAACAACATGTGTTGGAGGGGATGTGGAGAAAGGGGAACCCTCTTACACTGTTGGTGGGAATGCAAGGTGGTGCAGCCTCTTTGGAGAACAGTGTGGAGATTCCTCAAGAAATTAAAAATAGAACTTCCCTATGACCCTGCAATTGCACTCCTGGGTATTTACCCCAAAGATACAGATGTAGTGAAAAGAAGGGCCATCTGTACCCCAATGTTTATAGCAGCAATGGCCAAGGTTGCCAAACTGTGGAAAGGACCAAGATGCCCTTTAACAGACGAATGGATAAGGAAGATGTGGTCCATATACACTATGGAGTATTATGCCTCCATCAGAAAGGATGAATACCCAACTTTTGTAGCAACATGGATGGGACTGGAAGAGATTATGCTGAGTGAAATAAGTCAAGCAGAGAGAACTCAATTATCATATAGTTTCACTTATTTGTGGAGCATAACAAATAGCATGGAGGACATGGGGAGTTAGAGAGGAGAAGGGAGTTGGGGTAAATTGGAAGGGGAGGTGAACCATGAGAGACTATGGACTCTGAAAAACAATCTGAGGGGTTTGAAGTGGCAGGAGGGGGTGGGAGGTTGGGGTACCAGGTGGTGGGTATTATGGAGGGGACGGACTGCATGGAGCACTGGGTGTGGTGAAGAAATAATGAATACTGTTATGCTGAAAATAAATTAAAAAAATATTCTGGGATAACCAGACACTGGGAACTGAAAAACAAATGAATAAACACAGACCTTAAACCTGTCACAAAAATGAACTCAAAACGGACGATAGATCTAACTGTACAAAACTGTAAGACCCCCTGGAAGATAACACTGGAAAAAAACTCAAGTGCCCTTGGTT
This sequence comes from Mustela nigripes, assembly GCF_022355385.1. Taxonomy (NCBI): domain Eukaryota; kingdom Metazoa; phylum Chordata; class Mammalia; order Carnivora; family Mustelidae; genus Mustela; species Mustela nigripes. The sequence goes on from NC_081561.1 coordinate 107,449,122, forward strand.
TGGCAATAACTTTTTATTTTTTAATTTAACTTTGTCTTTTGAGTAGACGCCATTCCCAATGTGGGGCTTAAACTCATGAACCCGAGATTGAGAGTCACACACTCTACTGACTGACCAGCCAGGTGCTCTGTGTTTGGCAATGACTTTTTAAATAAAGCACCAAAATCACAACCATGAAAGAAAAATATTGGTTAAGTTGGACTTCATTAAAATTAAAAACTCTGTTCTCAAAAGAGCTGCTTAAGAGAATGAAAAGACAAACAAGAGACTGGAAGAATCTTGGCAAAACACATATCTGATAAGGGACTATTGCTCAAAATAACCAAAGAACTCTTGAAAACCAACAGCAAGAAAACAAACAACTTGATTTTTTAAATGGGCAAAAAATAGACTCCTCACCAAAACAGATACACAGATAACAAGCAGCATTTGAAAAGATGTTTAGCATCACATGTCATTAGGGAGTTGCAAAATTAAAGCAATCAGATACTACTACACACCTATTAGAATGGCAAAGATCCAAAATACTGACAATATCAAACACAGATAAGGGTTTGAAGCACATGGAACTCTCACTGTTGCTGGCGAGAATGCAAAATGAGTTAGCCACCTTGGAAGATAGTTGAACAGTGTTTTAGAAAGTTAAACCTACTCTTATAATATGACTCAGTAATTGCACTCTTTAGTATTTATCCGTAGGAGTGGGAAACTTATGTGCTCACAAAAACCTGCACCATTGTGTTTATAGCAGCTTTATTCACAATTGCCAAAACATGGAAGCAACCAAGACATCCTTCAATGGATGAATAAATAAGCTGTGACACATCCAAGCAATGAAATTTTATTCAACACTAAAAAGAAATCAAGCTATCAAACCAGGAAAAGACATGGGCGAAACTCAAATGCATATTGTTAAATGAAAGAAGCCTGTCTGAAAAAACCTACATACCATAAGACATTCTTGTAAAGCTAATACTAGGGAGACAGAAAAAGGTCAGTGGTTGCTAAGGTTTGGGGGGAGGAGGAAGGAATTGGGGAAGGAGGAGAAGTATGTATAGGTGGAACACTTGGGAGTTTAAGAGCAGTCAAACTATTCTATATGATACTGTAATGGTGGATACCTATCATTATATATTTGTCAAAAACAGAATATACAACACAATAAACCATAATATAAACTATGGACTTTAATTAATAATATTGTATCATATGGACTCATCAGGTGTAACAAATGTACCACACTAATGCAAGGGTAGAAGAAACTGGGGAGAAGGGTAAGAGGATAAATGAGAACTCTATGCTAAATTTTTCTGTAAACCTAATACTGTTCTTTTCAAAAGATCTACCTTCCTGGGGCACCAAGGTGGCTCAGTTGGTTAAGTGTTTGCCTTCAGTTTAGGTCATGATCCATAGGTCTTGGGATCAAGTCCCAACTCAGTCTCCATGCTCAGTAGGGGAGGCAGCCTTTCCTTCTCCATCTGCCTCTCCCCCACCTCATTCTCTCTCTCACTGTTTCTCAAATATACAAATAAAATCTTTAAAACAAATGTAAATAGACTCATGTGGTTGGTGGCTACCATACTGAAAAGTGCAGGTCTAGTGATAAAGAGGCAAGATCAAGGAGTTGAGTAGGCTGGAAGAAGAGGAAACCTTTGAGAGATTCTAGTAGCAGGCCTCAGTTAGAACATAGTAGTAGAGTGAATATGAGATGTGCTGCTAAAAAAGAAAAAAAAAAAAGGTGAATGGATTGGCTTAGGACAGATCTGAGTGTGAAGCACTAGCGGGAGGGAGAAGCAGGGTTACCCAAAGCAAGTTTGGGGCTGCTTAAATCATTGGGCCTGCTATTAAGTCAAAGACAATTCATCCCAATAAAGAATGTAGAGAGAGGGGCTGGTTTGGAGAGCAGATTGGTGTCAGAGCTAATGAGCTTGGTATGGAGTGAGAAATCCAGGTGATACATGACTACTTGCAGTGTGCCCAGAGGAACTGGCAGGCCAGCCTTCCCCGTCAGAGAGACTAATGAAGTGAAATAATCTGATAGCTCTTAGCCCTTTATTTGGTCATAAGAAGACAGCTGCTTAAAGTGGAATGTAGCTCTTTTATAATTTCAGCAATCATGGAAGGGGGTCCAAAAGATTCCTTCCTCACAAAAATGAGAACTTACGGTCTACCGTAAGAAAGAACCATGGGTGGCCTCCACTTATTTTATAGAGGCTTTAATTTGATTATAATAGAATTCACTGACTTAATTTTTATTCATTTTATGTTTTTATAATATTGATTCTTTTGTAATACATGAAAGCACAGAACCTCATGTTTGGGTGTCTGCAGTAAAAATTTCAAATTCTCCCTGGGTTTTTTTTACATCTTAATTTAATTTTTTTTCAGTGTTCTAAGATTCATTGTTTAGGCACCACACCCAGTGCTCCATGCAATATGTGCCCTCCTTAATACCCACCACCAGGCTTACCTAACCACTCATCCCCCTCCCTTCCGAAACCCTCAGTTTGTTTCTCAGAGTCCACAGTCTCTCATGTTTCACCCCCCCCACCATTTCCCTCAGTTCACTTTTCCTTTCCTTCTCCTAATGTCCTCCATGTTATTCCTCATACTTCACAAGTAAGTGAAACCATAAGATACTTGACCCTCTCTGCTTGACTTATTTCACTCAGCATAATCTCTTCCAGTCCCATCCATGTTGATACAAAAGGGGGGTATTCATCCTTTCTGATGGAGGCATAATACTCCATTGTATATGTGGACCACAACTTCTTTATCCATCTGTCTGTTGAAGGTTATCTTGGCTCTTTCCACAGTTTGGTGACTGTGCCCATTGCTGCTATGAACATTGGGGTACATATGGCCCTTCTTTTCACTACATCTGTATCTTTGGGGTAAGCACCCAGTAGTGCAATTGCAGGGTCATAGGGTATCTCTATTTTTAATTTTTTGAGGAATCTCCACACTGTTTTCCAAAGTGGCTGCATCAATTTGCATTTCCATCAACAGTGTAAGAGTTTTTCCACATTCTCTCTAACACTTGTTTTTTGCTATCTTGTTGGTTTTGGCCATTCTAACTGGTGTAAGGTAATATCTCAGTGTGGTTTTGATTTGAATTTCCCTGATGGCTAGTGATGATGAACATTTTCTCATGTGTATGTTAGCCATTTTTATGTCTTCTTTGGAGAAGTGTCTTCTGCCCATTTTCTGATGTGATTATCTGTTTTTTAGGTGTTGAGTTTGAGGAGTTCTTTATAGGTCTTGGATATCAGCCCTTTGCCTGTAGCGTCATTTCTGAATATCTTCTCCCATTCCATGGGTTGCCTTTTAATTTTGTTGACTGTTTCCTCTGTTGTACAGAAGCTTTTCATCTTGATGAAGTCCCAAAAGTTCATTTTCACTTTTGTTTCCTTTGCTTCTGGAGACATGTCTTGAAAGAAGTTGCTGTGGCCAATGTTGAAGAGGTTACTGCCTATGTTTGATAGATTCCTGCTTCATGTTGAGGTCTTTTATCCATTTCGAGTTTATCTTTGTGTATGGTGTAAGAGAATGGTTGAGTTTTGTTCTTCTGCACATAGCTGTCCAATTTTCCCAGTACCATTTGTTGAAGAGACTGTCTTTTTTCCAGTGGATTTTTTTTCTTCTTTGTCAAAGATTATTTAACCGTAAAGTTGAGGGTTCATATCAGGGTTCTCTACTCTGTCCCATTGGTCTATGTGTCTGTTTTTGTGCCAATGCCATGCTGTCTTGGTGATTACAGATTTGTAGTAAAGCTTGAAATCAGGGAATATGATGCCCCCAGCTTTGTTTTTCTTTTTGAACAGTTCCTTAGTGATTTGGGGTCTTTTCTGGTTCCATACAAATTTTGGGATTGTTTGTTCTAGCACTTTGAGAAATGTCAGTGGAATTTTGATTGGGATGGCATTGAAAGTATAGATTGCTCTGGGCAGTATAGACATTTTAACAATGTTTATTCTTCTGATCCATGAGCATGGAATGGTCTTCCATATTTTTGTGTCTTCTTCCATATCTTTCATGAGTGTTCTGTAGTTCCTCGAGTACAGATCCTTTACCTCTTTGGTTAAGTTTATTCCCAGGTATCTTATGGTTCTTGGTGTTATAGTAAATGGAATTGCTTCTCTAATTTCCCTTTCTATATTTTCATTGTTAGTGTATAAGAAAGCAACTAATTTCTGTACATTGATTTTATATCCTGCCACATTACTGAATTGCTATAAGAGTTCTTGGGGGGTGAAGTCTTTTGGGTTTTCCTATAAAGTATCATATCATCTGAGAAAAGAGAGAGTTTGACTTCTTCTTTGCCAATTTGAATACATTTTATTTCTTTTTGTCTTATTGCTGTTGCTAGGACTTTTAGTACTATGTTAAACAACAACAATCAATCTTGTTGATTCTTTCAAAGAACCAGCTTCTAGTTTTGTTGATGTGTTCTACTGTATCTTTAGTTTCTATCTCATTGATTTCTGCTCTAATCTTAATTATTTCTCTTCTTGTGCGTGGGGTTGGTTTAATTTGTTGTTGATTTTCTAGTACTTTAAGGTATAAAGAGGGTTGGTGTATTCTGGGTTTTTCAATTTTTTTGAGTGAGGTTTGGATGGCTATGTATTTCCTCCTTAGGACTGCCTTTGCTGTATCCCATAGGTTTTGTACCAATGTGGCTTCATTCTCATTGGTTTCCATGAATTGTTTAAGTTCTTCTCTGATTTCCTGGTTGATCCAAACATTCTTGAGCAGGATGGTCTTTAGCTTCCAAGTGTTCAAATTCTTTCCAAACTTTTTCTTGTGATTGAATCCTAGTTTCAAAGCATTGTGGTCTGAGAATATACAGGGAATAATCTCAGTACTTTGGTATAGGTTGAGTCCTGATTTGTGACCCAGGATGTGATCTGTTCTGGAGAAAGTTCCATGTGTGCTCAAGAAGAATGAGTATTCTGTTGTCTTAGGGTGGAATGTTCTGTATATATCTATGAGGTACATTTGGTCCAATGTGTCATTCAAAGCTCTAGTTTCTTTATTGATTTTCTGCTTGGATGATCTATTACTGAGAGTGGCATGTTCAGATCTCCTACAACTAATGTATTCATATCAATATGACTCTTCATTTTGTCTAACAGTTGGTTTATGCAGTTGGCTGCTCCCATGTCGGGGGCACAAATATTTATAATTGTTAGATCTTCTTGGTGGATAGACCCTTTAAGGATGATGTAGTGTCCTTCTTCATCTTTTACTACACTCTTTAGCTTAAAATCTAATTTATCTGATATGAGAATTGCTACCCCAGCTTTCTTTTGAGGCCCATTTGCATGTAAGATGGTTCTCCATCCCTTCACTTTCGGTCTGGATGTATCTTTAGGTTCAAAGTGTGTTTCTTGTAGACAGCATGTGGACAGATCCTGTCGTTTTATCCAGTCTGCACCCCTGTGCCTTTTTATGGGAGCATTTAGGCCGTTCATACTGAGAGTTCACTTTCTCCTTGATTTAAGGAGGTGAAAATCTGATCCTAAGGTTTGTTGTTTCTCTACTGGCTGCTTCATGTGGTGGAGAAAAAGAGGGGAAACAAAGAATAAATATTTTTGCCCATCATTTTTTACCTTTAGAGATAGTTTATAATCATAAAGAAATGTAGATTTTTAAAAATAACCTTATTTGTTTGTTGGATGTATAGTTGACATGCAATATTAGTTTCATGTGTATGACATAATGATTAGACATTGATATACCTAATGAAATGCTTACCAAGCTACATGCAGTTATCATCTGTCATCATTTGTCATCATGTATTATTGGCTATATTTCCTAGCCTGTACTTTGCATACCTGCATACTTGTGACTTATTTATTTTCTAACTGGAAATTTGTACCTCTTAGTTCCCTTTACCCACTTCACCCATTCCTCTACCAATCTCCCCTATAATATCCACCAGTTTGTTCTCTGTATCTATGAGTCTATTTCTATTTTGTTTTGTTTTTTTCAATTATTGTTTTTTAGAATCCACATGGAAGTGAAATCATAGTATTTATCTTTCCTGTTGGACTTTTTTCACTTAGTGTATTACCATCTAGGTTGATCTATGTGATTGAAAATGGCAAGGTTTCATTCTTTTTTTATAGAGTAATAGTTTAATGAGTAATAGTCCATTGTGTGTACATATATACTGCATCTTCATCCGCTCATCTATCCATGGATTCTTGTGTTACTTCCATATCTTGCTTTTGTAAATAAGGCTGCAATAAACATAGGCATGCATATATCTTTTTAAATTAGTGTTTTCACTTTCTTTGAGTAAATAGTCATGAGTAGCATTACATGATCATATGGTATTTCTCTTTTTAATTTTCAAAGAAGCCTGTATATAATTTTCCACAGTAGGTGTATCAATTTACATTCCCACCAGCAATTCACAAGTGTTCCCTTTTCTTCCAATCCTTGTATACATGTTTTTTCTTGTCTTTTTGAAACTAGCTGTTCTGACAGGAATGATGTAATATCTCATTGTGGTTTTGATTTGCCTTCCCCTGATGATTAGTGAGGTTGGGCATCTTTTCATGTGTCTGTTGGCCATCTTTACATCCTCTTTGGAAAACTGTCTGTTCAGGTTCTCTGTCCATTTCTTAATCAGATTGTTTGTCTTTTTGGCGTTCTGTTGTATATTTTGGATATTAATCCTTTCTCAAACATATCACTTGCAAATATTTTCTCTCATTCAATAGCTTCTCTTTTTGTTTTATTGGTAGTTTCCTTCACTGTGCAAAAGCTTTCTAGTTTGATGTAGTTCCATTGTAGTCCCATTGTTAATTTGAAGTCTGGGAGTGTGATACCTCCAGTTTTGTTCTTCTTTCTGAAGACTGCTTTGGCTTTTTGGAATCTTTAGTAGTTCTACCCAAATTTTAGGATTTTCTGTTCTTGTTCTTGAAAAATAATATTGGTATTTTGATAGGGATTACACTGACTTTGTAGATTGTTTTTGGGATGTACAGATATTTTAATCACACCAGTTCTTTCAGTCCATAAGCATGATGTATACTCCCATTTATTAGTGTTGTCTCTGGTTTCTTGCATCAATGTGCTATGGTTTTCAGAGTACAGATATTTCACCTACTAGGTTAAATTTATTTCTAGGTATTTTATTTTTTTCGATACAATTGTAAATGGAGTTGATTTCTTAATTTGTCTTTCTGCTAGTCTGTTATTAGTGTATAGGTATGTAACATATTTTTTGAATATTAATTTTGTATATTGCAAATTTACTAAATGTGATTATTAATTCAAATAGTTTCTAGGTAGAGTCTTTAGGGTTTTCTGTATAAGTATCATGTTATCTGCAAAAAGTGACAGTTTTACTTCTTTCTTACCAATTTGAAAGCATTTTATTCTTGTCTGATTGCTATGGCTAGTGGTGAGAGTGGGTGTCCTTGTCTTGTTTCTAATGTTAGAGAAAAAGCTTTCAGCTTTTCACCATAGAGAATGACATTAGCTGTGGGTTTGTCATATATGGCTTTTATTATGTTGAATTATGTTCCCTCAATACACACTTCACTGAGAGTTTTATCATGAATGGATGCTGAATTTTGTCAAATGTTTTTTCTGTATCTATAGAGATGATCATATGATTTCTTTTGGATGAACAAAATAAAACTTTATTTCTGCTTCAGTGGTTGTACAATAAGGGGCAGAGGATAGAATGAGGAAAAGAATATCCTGGGATCACATTTTTCAGCACAAGCTTTATAAGGGGGAAAAAAACCCCACATATTTTCCTATATTGTACTCAGCACAGCAAAGCCCAAGCTGTGATGCCATTGTACTTAATCCTTACTGGAGGCCTTAGGCTTTGCAACTTAGCACATTCTCCAGGGCTCTGATCACCTGAGCAGCACTGAAGTTGTCCAAAGAGACATTCTTCTCTTGGCCACATGCATTGTGGCTCCAGAACTTGTGCTGCACCTTGTGTATTAGGATGGGCAGGTCTGGGTTTGCCTTCTTCAGCTCCATTTTGTGTTTCTCGGTAAACTCCCTGACACCCTGACTGCCAAGAAAGCACTGGCAAAGTGGATACCAATTTCTTGCAGGTCCAGGTTGGCCCGGATTCCTTGACTTGCTTCGGCTACCAATATCTCTGCTGGGACCCAACCCCTGATCATATGATTTTTACCCTTTATTTTGATAATGGAATGTATCAAGTTGGTTGATTTGCAGATATTAAACCATCCTTGCATCTCTGGAATAAATTTCACTTAATCATGGTGAATCATCCTTTTAATGTATGGATGGATTTGATATGCTAATATTTTTTTGAGATCTTTTGCATCTATGTTTATCAGAGATACTAGCCTGTAATTTTCTTTTCTTTTCTTTTCTTTTCTTTTTCTTTTCTTTTCTTTTCTTTTCTTTTCTTTTCTTTTCTTTTCTTTTCTTTTCT